>NW_019154123.1:2651703-2741746 GCF_002288905.1 Enhydra lutris kenyoni
AAAAAAAAAAAAAGAAAAAAAATTAAATTAACTGCAAGGCTAAAAAATCATGGGGAGAAAGCCATGAGTACCGTGCTTTGCTTTCTCCTCCTTTGGAATTCCGCTGCTCTCCTTGGTATTGAAACTGCACTCCTTGGTAGGTGAACTTGGTCCTGGCTGGGCTTCTTGTTGATCTTCTGGGGGAGGGGTCTGTTGTAGTGATTCTCAAGTGTCTTTGCCCCAGGCAGAGTTGCACTGCCCTTACCAGGGGCCTGGCTGAGTAATCCGCTCGGGTTTGCTTTCGGGAGCTTTTGTTCCCTGAGCGCTTTCCGTAGAGTTCCAGAGGGCGGGAATGAAGATGGCGGCCTCAAGAACATCTTGTTTTATACTGCACCTAGATGCTTAAAAAGAACCCCTTTCACATTTTTTGTCACACTTAATGCCAGTAACGGTGCTGCCTTTTGGAGACAGGAAACCCTGACACACATTAGTTTTATAAGAGGATAAGCCAGGACTCTGACATTGAATACTGTGGTTTCCAGCCCAGGATATAGGTATTTATGGCTACTTCAGGAATTAAAATGACAATTTGTTAAGTGACACCTTGTAAGCCTGTAATACACACACACACACACACACACACACACACTGAGAAATGGATTATATTTCAGTTGAAGGCTTTTATCATCTATCTCCAACCCACAAAATGTCTCCTCAGGGATTGTGAAAAATAGAAGAGGTGCTGGCATGTGTTAGTGAATTCTGTCTTTTGCGAGACCAGACCTAACTTAGGTCCCCAATGCTAACCCTGATAGGACCATTTTCCATTTTCTATAAAAGGCCTATGGTACTCTAGCAGACTCACCCTGGTGCTCCAGAATGCCAGCCTCTTTTATGTTGTCCTTCCAAAAATTAAAAATGACTTTGTAAATTACCTACTGAAAATAGTGATCCTGTACAGAGCCGCATAATTTTTTTTTAAAGATTTTATTTATGTATTTGACAGAGAGAGATCACAAGTAGGCAGAGAGGCAGGCAGAGAGAGGGGGAAGCAGGCTCCCTGCTGAGGGGAGGCTCCCAATGTGGGGCTCGATCCCAGGACCCTGAGATCATGACCTGAGCCGAAGGCAGAGGCTTAACCCACTTGGCACACTTTCTCTTAAAGGGTGAGATAGTAAATGTTTTAGGCTTTGTGGGCCATAGGGGCTATTTGACAACTACTCAGTTCTACTATTGTAGAAGGAAAGCAGCCACAGCCCATGCTTAAACAAATGGACATGGTTGTGTTTCAATAAGGGTTGATTTACAAAAACGGGACTACCATGGACTTTAGTTAACTGATTCCCCTATATTACCCAATCCTTTTTATAGATTTACTTATTTGAGAGAGAGTGTGCAAGTGGGGGGAGGGGCCAAAGGAGGGAGAGAATCTCAAGTAGACTCTGCATAGAGTGTGGAGCCCCATGTGGGGCTTGATCTCACAACCCTGCGATCATGACTTGAACCGAAATCAAGAGTCAAATGCTTAACCGACTGAGCCACTCCGGCATCCTGTATATTACCCAGTCCTTTAAAACACATTTTAAACATAGTTCATAAATGATAAAATGTATTTTTCACTTAAAAATAGTGGCTAACCCTATTATAGTTATGACTTGAAGTAGTTTGCATCTTTTTCATGTGATTTACGAGCCCGTCATCTTCGTCTGTGATTGTGGCAGCCTTATGGAGAGTCTGACGTGTCAAAATAATTTCCCCACACTATGACTTGTCCCTCCTATCCCAACACACCCACCTCCATGCCTGTCATTTAGAGAATCTACATTGCCTGGTGTCCCAGAAGAGCAGCCCTGCAACTCACATGGCCACAGTGAACAGATTAGGGGAGAATATTTGATCAAGATGGGCCACGACAGTTTTCTTTATGGAAACTTTAGAAAAAGGATGAACAAAGTCAGTTATTTCTAAGAAATTGATTTTGAATGTCAGGCTGACACAAAGACTGAGACTGTCACTGGGTTGTTCACGAGTGAGCATAGATGTTTTTCTGCAGAAGAGAAGAGAAGAGAAGAATGAAGCTTATAGACAATGCGAGCCTGAAGCTAAAGATAGGACCCAAGAGAAGTGGTAAGGTGACACTAACAACATGGGGACAGTCCAGTTCCCAAGAGTCCAGCTGCATTTTTTTTTTTTTTTGCAATTGGGTTCCATGAGATTCTTATGAAGCCTTATAGAAATCCATTTTCATGAATTTCTTCAAATGGGTTTCTGTTCCTTGTATCTTTACAATTCCTCCCTAAGACACTGTCAAACTCCTTTTTTTCTTGCTTCTTCTCTGCTTTAAAAGGCTCTGTCACTTGCTGCTTGCTGGGACACCTGACATTAATATGATCTTCAGGAAGACTTAGAATATAGTTGGAGGAGAAGAAAATCTCTTTGAGAAAATGTAGCATGGTCATTGTCTCAACAAAGCAGTGTGGAGTTCTGGAAAGATCATTAACTTCAAAGTGAGCCACATCTGTCTTTGAGTCCTGTCTCTCTACCACATGCTAAGTCTGTGATTATGGACTAATTATGTAACTTTTTGGAGTCCAAATTTCCCTACCTATAAAATAGAGATATTATTATCTCTCTCCTAAGACTGGGATGACATACAATGAAATAAGGTAGCTAGAGACCATGGCGCAATACTACCTAGAGTTGGGGCCCAGTGCAAAGTAGATCTATGATCAACACACGTCATTTTTATTAGAGAATCAAAGTGACAGATCAGGATGTCTTTCTGGCAGAGGAATCATAGCATACACCTGGTAGGAGGGGAGGGGGAAACAAACCTCTTTAGATCTGAAAGAGGGTTAAAAAGCAGGTTTGTTTGGTGTCACCAGGGAACATCTGTCTAGTGAAGTCTCAAGAGTTGAAGTCAATGATAAGATTTGGGCAAAGTGAGGTGTCACAGATACATAATACTCTGGCCAAGGAGCTTTGAGTATATGCTGCAAAGTAGACAACTCCCTCTTAGGGCTATCTGTATGCTCACTCACCCAGCCTTCCTGATACACATGAAATTAGAGCTCTCTGCGGCTTTGTTCTCCTGTCTTCTCAGTATTTTCTCCTCTGTGCACTTGGTTATGCTTTTCCTTTCGTTTTAAATTAATCCTCATATTTTTCTCCAGTATCATTAACTCTGAAGGCCTATTCCAAACAACCATTCATCTTCTTCAATTGTGGTTCAAACGATCATTCATCTTCTTCAATTGTGGTTCCTCTCTCCTGCTTCTAATTTCCTGTAGTTCTGTGTTCATGTTTCTTGCACACCATTCAGCATGGTCTGCCCTGCTTATCAACAGACCCTGTAAACTCTTAAAAGCTCCCAACCCCTTGTCCGATTCTGCTAAAGAGACTTTGTATCTGTCTGCATTTCCCAATTCTGTCATTGGTGGGTAGGATCCTGTCACGGATGGACTATATATTGGGCCTTTGCAACGTACAACTTGGGGGCTTGGAAAGGACAAATGGCCACCCTGTTGGTTTCCTATCCAACACCAGTTCATTCTTCTTTGCTAGCAGAGCCCAGTTTTGGTCAGGTATCAGGCAGGTAGTTAAACAATTTAAGTTAAGAGGACAGGGACCCTTTTCCAGTCTTAGGGGATGAATCAGAGTTAGCTTTATTTAGTCATGGTGTTCTCAACTCCTTCGCTAATGACTGAGGGGTGTGACCCAGTTCTGGCCAGAGAGAAATAAGAAGTTTGCTGAGGGCTTCTAGAGAAAGTTTTACTTCCTGATAAAAGAGACATATATGAGAAATCCTTTCATTTTTTGATCCTGGACCATTTGGGTGAGAGCGTGATGCTTGTAGCAGCAGATGTCTTGTAGCTGTGCTGGGAGATTTTGCCAACACACTGGGCAGAGCAGAGAAGAACAGAGAATGTAGGAAGAGCCCGAGTCCTTGATGCTCTCAATGAGATGCCAACTGAGACCTATTTCTTTTCTTTTCTATCTTTTTCATACAGAAAAATAATTTACTGGGGCACCTGGGTGACTCAGTACTTAAGCAACTTCCTTCAGCTCCAGTCATAATCCTGGGGTCCTGGGATTGAGTCCTGCAGCAGGCTCCCTGCTCAGTGGGAAGCCTACTTCTCCATTTCCCACTCCCCCTCCTTGTGTTCCCTCTCTCGCTGTGTCTCTCTCTGTCAATAATAAATAAAATCTTTTAAAAAAGGAAGAAAAATAATATATTAGGGTAATCTAAGTTTCTATAAAAAAATCAAACCCCCTAAAATCAACAGCTTAAGGCAATTTATTTCTTGCTCATATAATGATATTCAAGTCAGTGGGAACAATTATTTTCCTTATAGTCATTCAGGGACTCAGGCTTCCTCTATCTTGTTGCTCTGTCTTCTTCTTTGTATTAAGCCACTGAAAAGAGAAAGAGCATGGGAAAATGTACATACATCAAGGGGGTTTTATGAGCCATGTCAGAAAGTGACCTCTTACTAGCACTCATGTTCAGTTGGAGAGAACTTAAATATTGACCGACAGCCCCATCTAACTGCAGGGAGGCTAGAGACATAGTCTCCATAGTCTAGCTGTAAGCCAAAAATAGGGGAAACATTTTAGTATAAACTCCTGGTCTCTGTTATGGATAATATGTATCCCATTGTTCAAACCACTTTTAACTGGATTTTCTGCTACTCACACCCAAGCATCCAAACAGATACAGAGTTAAAACAAGGCGAGAGAAGAGGAAAGATTACAGAGGACAAGAGACAGGGAGGCTAGATCTGGAAGAAGTATTTTTCTTGGAGAAGAGAACTGGAAACTATGGGTGGAAGGGGAGCATGAGGGTGGGGTTGAACGAGAGAATCAGCTATAGCACATGAAATCCCGTGGATGGTCAAGAAAGGAAGGATTTTAATATGTTTTTTCATATACTTTGTCTTTGGATGCTGTTTTCAGTATTTAAAAAATTTTCGTCGTAACATTTAAGTCAAGAAACACTTTGACTTGTGATGAAACTTATTTTACTTGCTTCACTCTGTTTCTTTAATCATGGCATAACCCTGAGACTGGACCACGTGAGTATCTGGGCTCATAAGGGTTACACAGAACATGCATTTAATCTAGTCTGCCAGATTGGACAGCTCTTGGAAGGTGGAGGCATCACTGGAAAAGAATATAGAGGGGGTGAAGATGGGGACAACATGATATTACCAGAAGGGGTTAATGAAGACCTCAATTGGAATCTTTAGAAATAGTCTCCACTCTCTGAACTGGCTTTGGACATATGGACAGAGAGCGCTGACCCAGGCTTCCAAAAGTAGAATACAGATAATCATTGTTATTCTAGCATGCTTTATGGGGATCCCGGATCATAATTATGTCCATATTCTTTCACATGGAGCAAGGAGATCTGAGGAAGTCTCCTTATCTTCTAAAGTTATCTTGTCCACTCTCCTCCTGTGATAGAACTTCTATTAAAAAACATTGAAAGTCTTAAAAAAAAATTCTATGAAGAACCATTCTCTTTTTCACCTTTGAATCTTTTGCACACACATCTTATTTTACCCAAAATATTCTCCCCATTCTCCATTTTCACTCAGGTCCCTCTTCCCCCAGAATAGTCCTTTAGTCTGCTTAGTCCGAAATTCCTTCAGGAGTAGAATGTCACTTCCTCAAGAAAGCCTACTCTGCTCTCCCTGTGCTGGGCTAGGTGCTCCTCCCACAGGTCCTTACAGCACCTTACCCTCCCTACCTTGGTTCCTGTCACATTGAATGGCAAGTGCCTGGTGACCTCTGCCTCCCTAACGACATTGCCCATTCCTTGAGAACAGGGGTGCATCCTTCCTACTCATAGTCCAGCACAGAGCTCATGCCAAGTGGGTGCACTGAGAGACTCATTCATCCCCTGACGAATGAAGGAGAGGTGATTTGGGGCTGAGATTGTGGCAGAGTGGCCTCCGGGTGGGGGCTGCCTCTCAGAGCTTTGAGAGAGACAAGAGCACGGTTGCAGCCCCACGCTGGGTGCCTGCAGTGTAACCTGAGTAGCTGAAATCAGCTTTCTGATTGGGAGCCCACGCTGGGCTTCAGTGGCATTTGTTATGGAAGTGAAAACAGAAGGACCCAAATACTCAAGAGTAAGAAAGACAAAGTGAAGTTTCAGTGGTTGTCATTAGGGTCTCCCTTTTATATACACAGCAGCCACAATGAGCTAATTAGGAAGTTAACAAGCCCCTGATTTGAACTAATACCGGGCTTGATTGCATCCCATCATCATTATTATGGGTAAGAGGCGAATTTCAATGAAAGTTTCCAAGTCAATATGACATAATGAACTGATCACTGCGGAGATTTGATTGGAGCCCATCTATCCTTCTTCCAAACACACATTAACCTTCTCCCCAGGAGAAAACAGAGCTTCTGGAGGCCTCAGGACACAGAGCAGGGCTTGGTCCCCACAATGGCAGTGATCAGGAAGCCTGGCTGGCAAGACCGGGCGACAGACAATGCTGCCATAGTTAGTGTGAAGGAAAATCCTCCACAGACAATTTACCAATCTACTACGTTTTTATTCAGCCATCCATGAGTAGTCAGGCAGCATCCATCCGAGTAGATAAGAGAGGGGCTCCGAAGGGCTCACCAAGGAGAAGACCACCGAGGGCACGGACAAGACGGTTAGACTGAGAGTTTGCTGATTGGTGCCGGCAGCGCTGCTCTCTTTGCACGGAACAAAGGGAAATCTCTCGCAGCTGGGTGAGATACCTCGTGCCGGCTGGCTGGGGCCAATCAGACGAAGCAGGCTCTCCATTTCTGGGAGATCGGACCCCAGACATTTGTTAAATTTAAGTTTGATGTGGAACTTAGCGCAGGTGACTGTTCTTAGGCCCAATCTGGTTGCTTTCGTAAGAGGGAAGCTCTTATTAATCTAAAGCCTTCTTATAAAGTAGACAGCATACCGTGTATAATCCGACAATAAACACTTTTTTCTTTTTTTAATTTCTGTAACTGTCTTTGAGGACTGGACATCCCAGTACTTGGCACAGTCTCTGAGAGAGAACGTACTCAGTCTGAATTTGTTGAAAGAATGAGTGAATGGGTGAGTGAGGAGAGTCCTGTATGTCGAGTGGGCGTTGGGGGATAAGGAGGATAACGTGAGCTTTTCCTGTGCACCTAAATACCATGTGACATCATATAGAAATGCATCTTCTCTTTACAACACCTCTGCCAAATTGGTGAGATGTCCTGTTTTTCCCACGAGCAGTTTCCCCTTTTGTCAACTGTATAACCTTAAATAAGGTAACTGACTCCCTTGGCCCTTAATCGTCCTCGTCAGTAGAATGGAAATGAAAATACATATTTTATAAGGATGTTCTGAGAATTGAGTAAAACGTTATGTATATTAAGGTACTTGGCAAATAGTGGCCATTCAGTGTTCAGCAGTGTTCCCTCAGTAGGTATTTCTGGGGTAACCAAATTGCAAAATTTAAGGACATTGGTGTCCAAGGTTCTTCGGCAGTTTCTAGTTTCGCTGACGTCGTCACGAAACTTTTTGTTCAGGTTTTGTGAAAAGATGATCATCCAAAAAATTCCTTGCATCAAAGATAGAAGGCTGTTTCACAGACAAGATTTCAGTGGTCTGGAGCATTAGGAATGTGAACTCCAGCCATGGTGGTTACCAGGCTGTAACCCAGCCAGAAAGAGAGAAACTTCCAGGGGAAGGAGGCACCAATTGTCATGGTCACTCTCTTTCTCAGTGATGATGCTGGTCACTCAGCCCAGTCTGGCTAGAGACTGCTCTCTGGAGAAGAGCCCCACGTGTGCAGGAGGGATATGAGGCATCTGGTACTTTATCCCCATTCACGGGATGAAAGGGAGACCTATGAGGTGGTCTTTTTGTGGCACTTTGTTTGCCTCCAAGATGATCGTTGGCAATCTCACTCCATCCTCATAAAGTGTCTAGTGGGAGAGAAGATAGCATTGGTTTTCTCCTGAGAATCTTCTTTATCGCCTGGCACATTTCTTTTGTAGTGTCTTGAAATTGCAAAATTGGGAATGACAAAACACGCAAAAATGAATCACAGGTAAGAGTGATGGTTCAGAAATGACAAATTGGGCTGAAGGTGGGATGCAGTTTAAAAATGGAACATGAACAGGAGCAAAGCTTTCCTTTCCCTTTGCTTTCTTTCCTCCTCCCCACTTTCCAACCCTTATCTAGGAAAGAGGCTAAAGACAATGCAGGGAGTACATGTACTCTACTCATGCAGACCATGCGAGGGATCAAATCATAAAATCACACAACTGAGAGGAGAGAGAAGAAAGCAAGGGTGATGCCAAAGATGAAGGCTGCAAAGAATATATATATGTACGTAGTACTAATTTTATATACGGGTTGTATTGTGGAAGCCTGGATTGCATTATCTTCTCTTTTAGTGTGCCATCAGGGATTGGAGGAGAAGACAAAAAATGAGGACAGCATGATATGGAAAATGGCACACTTTTGCATTTTAGCTATGGAATGAGTCAAGTGAAGGCTGGTATTCTAAGGAAGGAGTGAGTGATCACACACGACACTAGCCTAGTTGGTGTGTCGGCTACTTGTGGTGATGTACCAAACCACCCCAGATTCTGGGGCTTAAAGCAGCAAGCATTTATTCTAATTCATGTGTCTGTTGGTCAACTGGTCAAGCCAGCTTGGTGGTAGTTCTGCAAGTTGTGGGGGTCACTGGGCTTAGCTTCTCATTGCATACTGGGCTCAGGTCTCCTTCATGGAGAGCCACGCTGGGGTCTGAGATAAGAAGGCAGATGTGACCTGGGGGAAACTCTTCTCGTGTTAATGGCAGAAGTGCAAGAAGGACAAAGGAAACAGGTGATGCCTTTTTATTTATTTATTTATTTATTATTTTTTTAAAGATTTTATTTATTTATTTGACAGACAGAGATCACAAGTAGGAAGAGAGACAGGTGGGGGCGGGGGGGAAGCAGGCTCCCCGCCTAGCGGGAAGCCCAATGTGGGGCTCGATCCCAGGACCCTGGGATTATGACCTGAGCCGAAGGCAGAGGCTTTAACCCGCTGAGCCACCCAGGCGCCCCCAGGTGATGCCTTTTAAGGCCTCCCTTTGGAACTGGCACATTGCCACTCTTATCCACATTCATTCTTGGCTATTTTCTTGGCCAAGACCAACATGAAGAGAGGGAGAGAAAGGAAGAAGAATGCCTCTGGGAGGAAGAGCTACTCATTTGCTTAGCAAAGGTTGTGGATCCAAAGACGGGTAAAGAAATGGTGCCACTAACTCAATCTGTCCCAGTTAGGCCTGGTCAAAGCTTTTCGTCTTCTGCTTTGGGAAGTGTTGAGGAAGGAAGACTGGACAGAGCTGCTTGTCTCACTGGGACAAGAACTCCAGTTACATTCCTTTTGGCAGACTTAGCATGAAGAATAAATCACTTCAAAAAAGGGCAACCCAACACAAAAAAGGAATTATAATTATGTCACATGATAGAGATGCTATCACTGCATGACAATCCTATTACAATAAGTAAATGTATCAAATCAACATGTTGTACATCTTAAATTGACACAATATTGTATGAAAGATATATTTCAATTAAGAAAAGGAAAGGTGGGGCACCTGGGTGGCTCAATGGGTTAAGCCTCTGCCTTCAGCTCAGGTCATGATCTCAGGGTCCTGGGATCGAGTCCCACATTGGGCTCTCTGCTCCGCAGGGAGCCTGCTTCTTCCTCTCTCTCTCTGCTTGCCTCTCTGCCCACTTGTGATCTCTCTCTGTCAAATAAATAAAATCTTTAAAACAAAAAAGACATTTAAAAAAAAAAAGAAAGAAAAGAAAAGGAAAGGTAATGTATGAATCTCTTCTATCCTGGAGGGTCATGGGATAGACAAGTTGAGGTGCCCATTTAGGTTACTCAGTTTACACTGGCTCACTAAGGAGTCACTAGCGCTCAGAAGTATATGATAAAGTTTGATAGCTTCTGTAAGATGACTGACGAAATGAGGCCCACACCTCCCATAACAGAGCTGTTCCAGGAAAGTTGGTGACAAAGTGCATTTGCCTTTAATGGATTCTATTTCCCATTTTACGAATATAATCTCTATAGTGAGAGTAAAATCCTCTCAACCCCTTGCCTTGATTACATTCATTGATCATTTCTTTTTGAAAGTATCTTTATGATTACTTTCTCTGTTTGTCTGGGGGATTGGAATGTCAGTGTGTTCTACCTGGTGGAAGTTGTCGATTCCTGAAGCAGGTTCTTCTCTGACACTTTGCTGTCTCAAGGGTCTCATCTCTGGCAGTGACTGACAGTCTCTTCTCCTTTTTTCTGCCCCAAGGTGATTGGCTTTGGTGTTCCAATGAAAAGATGGCCTTGAATTTAAGGTAACCTTACTATATTATTTTCCATTTGTATTTTTTTTTTTTGCCCTTTATTGTTTTGTAACTTGTGCTTCGTATTTTAAAAGAAAATACAGATTATAGAAACCTCAGAACACAAATGTATAAGTTGGAGAAACAAGATAAAGTGAACACCCTTGAAATCACCGCCCAGGTCAAAAATACAGTGTTGCTGGCACCCCAGGAAGCTTCCAGGTGCTTCTCCCCACAGAAGGCCCTCAAAAGTAAGCACCACCTTACCTCTTGAATAATAATTTTCTTTCATTTCTTGATGGTTTCATCTCACAAAGGTTTATTCTTTAATATAATAGTTTAAACTTGCCCAAGTTTAATAACTTAAAACTTTTTAAAATGTTCGTTTAAATCTATAGATTCCCCTTTTATCCTTTCCTTTCCTTATATTTTAATCTGTTAACCGACCTCGGCCATTTGACCTGTAGTTTTGCACATTCTGGGTTTTATGGTATAATGATGGTATAATGATGGTGGAGTCAACTCTGTCCTTCTATATCTATGCACATTTACAATGAAATGAAGTTTTATCAGATTCAGCTTCACTCTCTTTGGCCAGAGTCTAGGTAATGTGTTCTTTTATCAGCAGGTACGTAGTTACCTATCTTAGCAGAGTTGATGCTTCCATCTGTTAGCTATTTGGGGGTTGCAAAATGGTGATGCTCTAAGTCTAGCATTTTATTTGCACTTATGAGCTAGAATCATTTTATTAGAAGTATTTCCCTTCATCTAAGGTTTGGTCACCCAGTGGTACAGTTGCCATAGGAAGGTTTTTTTTTCCATTTTTTTTTTTTCCTTTGGAAAGGTTTTTTTCCAAACCATAGTTGCTGGTTTTTAAAACAATGAATTTGTTTTCTACAATCCTTTGAAAGTAACCAATTTTTATATCATAATTTATTCATGATTTGGTGCATTTGATGAGTTTGCAATTTTTATCTGTACTGAAGCTCAGTCTGTACCAAATGTGGCCTGTGGGAGCTTTTTCATTTTGGCTCACAAATGCATTTCCACATGAATCCACTGGTTTTTGATACCTTCTTTACTATATGGTAGGAGTGTCCAGGCTTGTCTTGTACATTCCCTAGTCTGGTCAACAACCTGAGTGCTAGGGATGGTCCATGCTACCAGGCTTATTCTTTTCTTTGCTTTTCTTTGTTTTCCTGGCTCTATTGGAAGGATACCTTGCCACTTAGTTTTGTTGTAGGTGTTGTTTGTGGGCTTTGCTATCTAGGTGCTCTGTTTTTCTGTTGGACTTTGGGAAGAAACAAAAGCTCTGCTGCTTTTATTATGGCTATATTTATATCGGATCTTACTGTTTGATATAGAGATCCATGAAATAATGTGAAAATATAAACTGTCCTATTAACCAATGAGCGAGAGAAGGAATATGCAGAGAAAAGTTCTTTTCTTTTTCAAATATGTACTTTTTAGTTTTGTAATGACCTTACTATAAATAAGATATTTGGGATTACCTGTATTATACAGTTAAGGATTACCTGTATTATATAGTTAATGGTTTGTTGTTTGTTTTTATTTTCTAGAGAGGGAGAGAGGGAGGGTGGGGATGGGCAAAAGGAGAGGGAGAGAGAATCTGAAGCAGACTCCATGCCCAGTGCCTAGTCTCACAACCTCGAGATCAGGACCTGAGTCAAAATCAAGAGTCAGGTGCTCAACCGACTGATCCACCCAGGGACCCCTACAGTTAATGTTCTTAAATTTCATTCTCTATGTCTCCTTTTGTTTCTGTTGTCAGAAATGAATGAAAAGCAAATACTGGATGATCTCACTTACATGTGGAATCCAAAAAAATGAATAAAAACAAAAAAGAATCATATAGAGAAAGAGAACAGACTTGTGATGAGCAAAAATGGAAGGTGGGGGAGAGGAAACTAGAGAAAGGTGGTCAACAGGTACAAATTTCTGGTTATAAGATAAATAAGAACTAGGGATATAAGTACAACATGTTGACTGTGGCAAATGCTGCTGCATGGTATATAGGAAGGTTATAAAGAGAGTAAATCTTATGAGTTCTTATCATGAAGAGAAATTTTTTCTTTTTATTGTGTCCATATAAGAAGATGGTTGTTAGCTGAATCTATTGTAATAATCATTTCACAATGTCTATAAATCAAGCCATCACGCTGTATGCCCTATATTTACACAGTGATGTATGTCAATTATTTCTCAATAAAAATGATTTAAAAATGAACAAAAGAACAATACCTTGTAATAAGTGCCACCATTACTCTTTTATTTATCCTACTTTGAATATTCCTTTAACTTAAGGACTTCAATAACATTAAATGACTTAGTTTAGTATTTGGATAATTCTTCAAACTGGATATCATTTTCTGCAGTCTCACAACAGTGGCTCACAAGTATCTTTTGATCATACTTTGGCTTCCCCTAGCCATATCTGATGTCTGATAAGCTGCTACAAGAAGCCTCCATTGCCAATCCAGCAAAATGAGGATGGAAATGACTCTGGATACTTCTACTACTTCAAGTCCTTGGGATACTAAAGATGGTGTTTTATTCCATAAAAATGCATGTAAATGAACCTTCTTTCTAAAGGTGTTCCACTTCAATTGGACCCCAAAGAACTTTTCTTTGGACCCAGAATATCAAAAGTCCTCTTTGATTCACTTCCCTTTTAATGACTCCTCTCACTAAAGGGACTCTAAAATCAATGAAAAGAAACCAGTGGGGAAACAGACTTCTTTTAATTCATCTCGTGTATCATTTTTTTTCTTCTTCAAATTCTTCTTCTCTCATAGTTTCCTCTATCTTCTCCCAATTACATAAAAAAAAAAAAAGTTTTCATGCATGCAAATGGAGATAAGTGGATACAGGAACTGGGAAGGCGGGGGTGGGGGGGTGGGTGGTATTCCTTGCATTAACAGTAGCCATCCTGCAAAATAAGTAAGTAGTTAGTTTTGATGTACTCCACTAGCTTGAGTTTTTGTCTGGGCCAGCTTGCTTTCCTAATATCCTTCTCCTGGTTCATTTGAATAATCCCTTTCCCATGCCATGTGGTCCTGTTGGTGTCATAATAGCAAAGCCTGCTACACCCATTGCAACAGTGGGCACATGACCAGGATTGGCTAATAAGGTTATTCCTTTATCTTAGTTATAGTGAATGATGCAAGCATAAGCAAGTGACCCAAACAGAGCTAAGGTTAATGTATATACTTTGGAAGAAAGGTTGTTGGGTTTGGAGAATGTTAGTTTGGAGCTCCTGGCAGTCATCTTGCCTGCGACATGGAAGGAGGCTGTGTAAAGAAGAAGGCCACAAAGAGAGAAGCAGGACTGATAAGATGGAGAGAGACAAAAAGAAACAGGATTGATAATATGGAAAGAGATAAAAAAGCCAAGACCTAAAGCTAGCCGCACCTCTATTTTTTCTAGTTAATGAATCAAAAACAAAGGCTCAAGATACTTGCAACTTGAATTTTCAGGTGCAGCCTCACGAAGTTGGCTTTTCCCCGTGAGAGTTTTAGATGAACCTGCTTTGGGAGAAGTGAGAGAGAAAGGATAGAAAAGAAACTAAAACAGAGTGATCTGGAGAGCAAAAGAGGCATTGGAGTGGGAGTGAGAATGAAGAATCTCCCTCTTAGAGCGAAAACAGAACGGAAGGGATTCTAGGATAAAAAGCTTAAAATCCTGCTGTCCTACACTGAGTCCCAATTATTTACCCCACCCTTTATCATGTCCTCTGCCCTGTGACTTTGCAGCTCCCTCCCAATGTTAGCAAAGAGTGCTTCTCTGCTTCTTGACTTTGGGTTTGGCTATGTGACTGCTTTGGTCAATAGAATGTGATAGAAATGACGATGTTTGGACCAAGACCAGGTCTCGAGCAGATTTGTTTTGCTTTTGCTCTTGGGCCTCTGCCATCTCCATTAGAAGAACATGTTTGGACTCGTTACTAGTCCAGAGAGGGATGAGAGATTTGTAGAGCAGCTCTGAGCCCAACCTAGGCTGGTGGATTCTCAGAAAGCTACAGGGTGAGTGAGGGAGTTCAGCCACATCTAGCTTATGTCAGCCCTCACAGATCTATAAGAATACACCGTTGTTGTTCTGAAGCATGGGTTTTTGGGGTTGTTTGTTTCATAGCACTATTATGGCCATAGTTAATGGGTATACCTGCCAACAAATGACCTGATGGTTGGTCATTTTGGATACTTGCAAGCCTTATGGAGAAAAGGTAGGGGACTTGGAAATCCTGTGCAGAATGCGGCATAAAGGGAAAACCTGATTTTCTGCTTAAGGTAGAACTCAGTTGAATTAACAGGGAGTTTCACTATAGTTAGGCATAAATGGAGAAATTGGATAAAACCTAGTAGATGGAAAGAGAGAGGATGTGGCTACGACTTATAAAAATATTGATTATATCGTATTTATTTGATTTTTTTCTATTGAAGAACCCCAGGATGTGAGATTTGGTTTTTTGTTTGTTTGTTTGTTTTTACCCCTTACCTAGATAAGTGTAAAATTAGCTCCCTAAATATTATTGGTCACCAGCCTTCTTTCACTCTTGTAGATACTCTGGCTCCATTTGTGCATCCACTTGTTTTCTGCTATTAGTGTCTGTCTATGTCACCAAAGCATAAAATTCTTAGGGACCTCTAAATGATGGACCACACAGAAAAGCAACATTTTTTTATTCCATAAATGGAAAAGCCAAGTACTTTTTCAGAGTGATTAAATTCAGCAACTAACCCATTATTGAGGTAATTACTTTTTAATTTGCTGCAATGTTAGAGCACAGCTAGCTGTGACACTGGAAAAAAAAATGGACTTCTTGTGGGTTTTAGAGGATTAAACCATGTATGACAACAACAAAATGTTCTGTTCAGTCAGTATAAAATCCTGAAGGTATTTGACGTTCTCCTTTTCAGAAGTTAGTAGGATAACCTCGCTTTTCATGTGCTGAACCCATGTCAAGTCCATGGCTGTGGTCCTTAGCACTTCCCTTAGCTTCTAATCATAATCAGATAATGGGATTCCCCTAATATTAACTGTAAATCACAAGGTGTGATCTTGATAAAGTCAATTCTCTTCTTTGAGTTCAGTATTCTTACCTGTAAAAGGAGGTTTTTATATAAGATTATCTCTAATGTCACCTTCTGTACTAAAACTGTGTAACACTCAAAAGACAGGCTAGGGAGGTCAGACTCAAAATACACGAACAAGGACCAAGGAGCCAACCCGTGTGGAGTTGAAAGGTGGTAAATAGAACTTCCAGTCAGCACACTTTTGGGCAAGGAAGTGTCTGAAACTAGCAGACCACATTTCCCAAACCCTGATTGCCTGCCCATTTAAGGTACTTTTAAGGCTCACACCCCTTAAAGGGAGATGTTAGAAGTTGGGAGGAAGGGCTGGATAGAGGAGGCTGAAACTTCAAAGAAGTAAACTGAGAAGGGGGAATCTCTGTGGTCAGTGGACTTTAGGACTGTGGTCTTTGATTGCCTTGCCTTGGCTCAGTCTTGACTGATCTGGGACATAACATGGAAAATACAGCCCCTGTCTAGATTCCAATGGACCTGGGTGTAAATCCCTGCCTGCTCTGTAACCTATCAACTGTGTCACTTTAAGTCAAATACGTAACCTCTGAGCTTTGCTTTTCTTTTTTTTTTATATCTATAAAGTTTAAAAATAATATCTACATTGTAATGCTGTAAATTTTATTTATTTATTTATTTATTTATTTAATTTTTAAATATTTTATTTATTTATTTGACAGACAGAGATCACAAGTAGGCAGAGAGGCAGGCAGAGAGAGAGGAGGAAGCAGGCTCCCTGCTGAGCAGAAAGCCTGTTACGGGGCTTGATCCCAGGACCCTGGGATCATGACCTGAGCCAAAGGCAGAGGCTTTAGCCTACTGAGCCGCCCAGGCACCCCTATTTATTTATTTTAAAGATTTTATTTATTTATTTGAGAGAGAGCACACATACAAGCAGGGGCGTAGGGACAGAAGGAAAGGGAGAGGAATAAGCAGACTTCTGTTGATCAGGGAGCCCGATATGGGGCTCCATCCCAGGACCCTGAGATCATGACGTGAACCTAAGTCAGGAGCTTAACTGACTAAGCAACCCAGGTGCCCCACAATGTTATGAGTTTTAGTTGAAACAATGCACATGGCAAGGAGATCTCAGCTTAAACCTAGAGTGGGTCTGCTGTGGGGCTCAGATTCTGACAAATTTGCAGATTCTCCCTGAAGAAGTAGATTTTCAGGGGCTCTAAGGAAGCTTCTAGACAAAAAGTTATCTTATGGTAAGAAGGAGTCAGGCCTAATGAACTCGATCATTTATATCAGTCAGGGGTCAAGCAGAAGAAAAAACCCACTTAAATTCAATAGGATTATACCTTAAACAGTCTTGGAGCTTATTAAGTGTCTATGGAAGGCTGGTATCTTTGTGTCTGGTCCTGGGCAGACAGTTGGGAAGGGAAGATTAAATGTAGTGGCAGACACCAATGGCAAAATGAAATCTGCAAGGATGAGCTGATATCCATGCCTATCCCTCACTTCATCTAATTCCAGTGAAGAGGGTGGCCTACTGAAGATGCTAGTGCCCCTCCCCATAGAGCTGGAAACACACCTGGTCCAGGTTAGAGAGAAGCTGAAGGCAGAGATCTGGTAGAATCTGAATTAGCTGCCAGCCCAGCTGTTGCCCCTCACCACCCAAGTCAGCCAGAGACCAATGACGGTGTGTATGAGCGGCATCAGTACCTCACCACACACCTGCCTCACAGTTTAACAAAATTGCTGTGGATACTCTTCTGCTCCCAAACTTCAATGAGGTTTCTCTGTGGCCAATCCTACCCTAGAACCACATAGGCAGGGAATTTGGAGTATGTTGTTCAGGCTTAGATGAATTGACACAGCGTAAAGCCATTGGCTCTTTTAAAGAAGACTTAAGAGGCTTCTGAGCACAGTAAGAAGGCTGTTAATTGACTCCAGTTCCAGCCTAATTGAGGCCTTGGGAAAGAGAGAATTATAGTAAACACTGGAACAGTGGATTCAGTCCATTTTGTTACACATTGACATGCAAGCATCACTGCTAATCAAGCCTCAGGGAGTGGGCATCTTTTCTGCTCACTTTACTGCAGCATGAATACAGTAGAATCGGCAAAGAAACAAAAAAATAGGACTTGGAAATGAATTCCAGAAGTGTAATCAAGTAGACACTTATTTCAGGGTCAAAAGATCAACCCAAAAGGGAGCAGACAATCCCTCAGTTTCGTGGACAGAAATTACCAGAAGGAAAGGGGCCACACTGTAGCCGCCATAACTTGAGGACTGGCCCAACTAAAGAAACAAATCAAAAGAATTATGATAATTTACATTGTGTAATTTTATGATAATCATTCTAAAAATCTGGGTGAAGTAATTGTTATCTAAACTGACGAATCGTTGAACACTACCTCAAAACCTAAAGATGTACTATATGCTGGCTCATTGAGCATAATAAAAAAGAAGAAATAAAAATACAAATGACTAAAGCTGACTCTGGAAGAAAAAGAAAATCTAAGAAGACCAGTTGTCAAGGACACAACTGGGGATGTGGTCAAAGAATTTTCTACTCAGTAAATACCCATCTCATACTTTTTTCATTAAATTCTTCAGTCCCTTAAGTGATGGATTATTTTGAGTATATCTTGAATATTCCAGAGCATAGAAAAATGAGGGATATTCAGTGGATGCTTTTGGTGTCCCACTTTGACCTCCTTTCATGGTTCAGAGTAGCCTATTCTTGAGCTGCTATAATTATTGACTGCTACTGGCTCACACTTGCATCCTGCATAGGAGAACTGCCCCTGCCTCGGGCAGCCACCTCACCCAGAAATACATGAGTGGTTCTGCTTATTTCCCTGGAGGAGCCCACAGCAAATGATGCCCTATGGTGAAGGGACAAACCTTGTCCCCCTGCCTCAAGGTGGCAAAACTCTACGGCACCGTTTACATGCTGGAGCTCCCTGTGGAATTAGATAGAGGATATAGCATGACTTCTTTGTCTGCCCTAGCCTGCTTCCATCCCTGCTGCACTTCTGGAAGAAACCTCTCAATAAGTAGGTTACCCAGGATCTTTGTTTCAATGTTTGCTTCTATGACTTAAAGAGAAAAGCTTTCTATTTTTTCTCCCATAAAGTAATCATCATCAATTAAACAGAAAAAAGGGAAAAAGAAGTATCTCGAATAGGACAGCAGGAAAAGAAGAGATTAATCTCACAAGTAATGATTCAAAAATCCTAATAAAATAATTGCAGATGGAATTTAGCACTAGATCATGACCATATGGATTTAATTTCATGAATGCCAGGATAGCTCAATATTTCAATGCTTTGAAGGCCATCTTCTCCCAATTAATAGTTTAAAAAAAACATAATGAGATCATGATAGCATATATACTTAAAAAAATACACTTATTCTTTTCATCTTTCACATCTACAAATATTTCATGAGTTGAGTAACTCTTCCTCATGAGGGCTATTGCCAATCAAATCATAATATAGCATTTTCTGCAATATGGTACCTTTCAGAAATGTAAATATGTGGAATTTCAAGGACAGAAACTATTGAAAGAGGGCCCTGGGGAAGGACAATTTATTGCCTACAACATGAATCCTCCTGGCTTGGCTATTGCTCCATTGACAAGATCTGATGTTGTGCTTTTGTGCCAAGTAGCCTGGAAGCTGAGGACCATGCAGCAAATTAACAAAGTGGCCTGGGGGCTGCGGGAGAAAATAGTCCTTAGGTATATAAATGAAGAGAAGAGTGGGGAAGGTCCAAGCTCTACCAAGGCTTGAAGATCTGTAAGCAATGACTTGGAAGGGGCCACGTGCATAGAAGCCTCAACACAGGCTGGGCAAGTCCATGGCAACATTAGCTCTACAGATGGTCCCTCAAAGGAGCCTCGGCTCTGAGTGGTAGCTACCCTGGGGCCAATTTTTTAGGAGTACCTTCATATCTGAAAGACACATCTTATCAGGAACATATGTTTTTGGCAAGTACATTTTTCTTTTTATAAAAGTAAAATAAGTCCACTTAGGAAACACAGATAAGCAAAAAGGTAAAGATTACTATCACGTGTAATTAATTCCAGCATCCCAGAAAAGATCACTATGACAGTTCGCCATACTTCCTTCTGGGCTCTCTAGCTTGCTGTCTAGCTATCTATCTATTTGCTGAGTGATTGGTCCACCCACATGTCTGTAAATAATCTAATATCATGTATTCTATGCATGTGGTACATATGGTTTGCCAATATACTATTTATTGTACATTATTTATTGTACATGTTGTACAATTTCTTTTAGGAAAACGATATCACATCATCCAATTCATCATCAATTGTAGCTTGCTTGAAAAAATTAACTTAAACATCGCTTCCTTAAAGTGAATTCGTATTGCTCTACAACATTTAATGGCTATTTGGTGTTCCTTACTGTGAATGGACCACAATTCATTTAATAAATCCCCTCTGGTTTGGCTTTAGATTTTTCCAAATTTTTGCTATTATAAACAATACTAATGTGCAAATCTGGTGGCTTGATCTTTGATGATATTCTTAATTGCTTCTTGAAAGCAAACTCTGAAAATTGGAAATGCTGGATCAAAGGCTGAGTATTTTTAAAAGAGCATCATCCTATTTAAAATGTTTTAAAGAATCTCCTTGCTGTTTTCCACAATGGCTATACCAATTTTCGTTCTTACCAGCAGTAAACAAGGATCTCCTTCTCCACACACCCCCGTTTTTACTGCAGCACTATTCACAATAACTGAGATATGGAAACAACCCAAGTATCTGTTGATGAGTGGATAATAATATGTGAGGTATATAGATCTATCTATCTATCTACACACAGACACACGCGCGCGCGCACATGCGTACTCTGGAATGGCATTCAGGAAATCCTGCCACTTTTAACAACGTGGATAAACCTGAAGGACATTATGCTAAATAAGACACGCAGACACTATTACATAATCTCACTTCTATGCAGAATCTAAAGAAGTTTAACTCCTAAAAGCAGAGACTGGAAATGTCATTTCCATAGGCTAAGAAGTGGGGAAAGACTATACTTTCAGGGATCATTTCTATAGTTTGCTAAGAAGTGGGGAAAATTAGATGTTAATCAAAGGTACACAGTTTCAGTAATGGGGGATGAATAAGTCCTGGAGATCTAATGTGCAGATGGTAACTTTAGTTTCATAATACTGTATTGTATACTTGACATTTGCTAAGAGTTGATCCAAATTGTTCTTACCCCCCCCAACACACACACCACTAAATGAGATGAGGCATATGTTAATTAGGTTGATTGTCAGGGGAGACTTCGCTGAGATACCATGTATCTTCTTATCTAGAGCCCTCCCCTATTGGGGGGGGGGTGGAAGTGGTCAGGCCAAAGCTTCATTTTACCCGAGTCCCATGCTTCAATTCATTCCCCTTCCCTGCTTTGCTTCCCTCACTGTTTTAAAGTTTTTCCCTTAAGAATACTTTCTCAGTTAATTGTTTACTGCCAAACGCCCCTCTGACTCCACTTAGAGAAACTGACCTAAGACAATACTCTTGAGAATGGGTGTTAGTCTTTAAGAGTGCCCTGTCAAGCCAAATACTCCATCATCCCTTAAAGAAAGAATTTAATTAAGTTGTATTTAATTCTTAATCATTAAAGATTACTTATTTCACATCATGGTTGTTTTGTTACAGATGGAATTACCCCTAGGATTCTGAAAGGATTAATATTAGTAGGGTGTTTACTATTATTTAGATAGATTATCAAACAATTTATCGGTCCATTTGAAGTATTTACTGCTGTGACACTGGAGGGAGACCCAAAGTGGTTCCTTAAATAGTTGCCATTTTGTGTATACAATCTTGAAGGGCCTGATCCCTTGAAGGGTGTAGTTGCTTTGGCTTCTGCCCTGGGATTATCAGAGGTCAAATTGTCCTTCTGCCCCATCAGGGGAGTCTCTGGTGTATTTCTTCAGAAGGTTTTGGCTTATGGAAACCAAAGACTGTGTCTTTACAATTTTTTTTTTTTTTGAGGATTGTTTTATTTTATTTTTTTAATTTTTTAAATTTATTTTCAGCGTAACAGTATTCATTGTTTTTGCACCACACCCAGTGCTCCATGCAATCCATGCCCTCTCTAATACCCACCACCTGGTTCCCCCAACCTCCCACCTCCTGCCTCTTCAAACCCCTCAGATTGTTTTTCAGAGTCCATAGTCTCTCATGGTTCACCTCCCCTTCCAATTTCCCTCAGCTCCCTTCTCCTCTCCATCTCCCCATGTCCTCCATGTTGTTATGCTCCACAAATAAGTGAAACCATATGATAATTGACTCTCTCTGCTTGACTTATTTCACTCAGCATAATCTCTTCCAGTCCTGTCCATGTTGCTACAAAAGTTGGGTATTCATCCTTTCTGATGGAGGCATAATACTCCATAGTGTATATGGACCACATCTTCCTTATCCACTCATCCGTTGAAGGGCATCTTGGTTCTTTCCACAGTTTGGCGACCGTGGCCATTGCTGCTATAAACATTGGGGTACAGATGGCCCTTCTTTTCACTACATCTGTATCTTTGGGGTAAATACCCAGTAGTGCAATTGCAGGGTCATAGGGAAGCTCTATTTTTAATTTCTTGAGGAATCTCCACACTGTTCGCCAAAGTGGCTGCACCAACTTGCATTCCCACCAACGTGTAAGAGTGTTCCCCTTTCTCCACATCCCCTCCAACACGTGTTGTTTCCTGTCTTGCTAATTTTGGCCATTCTAAGTTGTGTAAGGTGGTTTTAATGTGGTTTTAATTTGAATCTCCCTGATGGCTAGTGATGATGAACATTTTTTCATGTGTCTGATAGCCATTTGTATGTCTTCAGTGGAGAAGGGTCTGTTCATATCTTCTGCCCCCTTTTTTTTTTTTTTTTTACATGATTGTCTGTTTTGTGTGTGTTGAGTTTGAGGAGTTCTTTATAGATCCTGGATATCAACCTTTTGTCTGTACTGTCATTTGCAAATATCTTCTCCCATTCAGTGGGTTGCCTCTTTGTTTTGTTGACTGTTTCCTTTCCTGTGCAGAAGCTTTTGATTTTGATGAAGTCCCAAAAGTTCATTTTCGCTTTTATTTCCTTTGCAATTTTGTTCTTAACTAGAGAATTGGTAACTTAAGAAGATCCCTCAGAAAATTAACCTAAAGCCTGGTAGAATTTGGGTTATAAATTCAAGTTAAGTTGCTCCAAGTTTAAGTGTATACTAATAAATAGTCAAAATAGAATTTAGAGGCGAGGGAGAGGTTGAAGTCAGAGAAAACGTTAAGATTTTGAGCCTAGGTCATTGTGATTTTTTCTTCCTTGATGGAAGACTAGCTGGATATTTTAAAGTTTGGTTATTTCTAACTCTTTGAGAACAGTATGGTTCTGGAGGCTAGAATGGGCTGGAAATGCTGACAGTTATTTACTAGGCCAGTGAATTCATTGTTTTAAAGACCAACAAAGTAAGTAAAAAGACATATTCTGTTTTGTTACATTGTTAGAGAATGCAGCCAAAAATAAGAAACAAAAAAGCCAGGGGTAATGATCAAGAGGTTTAGGATGGAATTAGTTTTGAAAGTTAAATATGATAGGATGTTTGGGTATAGAAAGAGCACAAAGATACAAATAGATACTTGTTATAGATACTGTTCTAGTTTTTAAATTATTAGATGGTGGGTTCATACGTGTTATATTAGATAATATTTAGGAAATAATAAATATAATGCCAAAAGAGGACCATGGGTAGATCAATGATGGTCATTTTCATGAATCATAAATAATGTTTAAACTAAAACTTCTCAACTAAAAGAGAGGGAAAGAGGGGGAAGGAGAGGGAGAGAAGGAGAAAGGAAGAAAAAGGAGAGAGGGAGGGAGAGAGAGACAAAGAGAATACAAACACAGCCATTGGGTTTCAAAGGTATTGAAGCTTATTTATACTTATTAATTTATTTTGTTGTAGTTTGTTTATTTGTTTAGGACAAACAATGTGATTATGAGGGCTATGCAGAAAGGAGTAAAATAAAATGAAAAACACAGATAAAAATATGTATTTAAGTTATTCATTAATTTCCATAGCCCTTTTCATTTCCACATGTAATCACTTTGAGAACTAATGACACACCAAAGATTGAGACATGATTTTTCTGAATTTCTCAACTCTTTTACTTCTTAACTGAGACCTTGAACACATTCCTAAAGTATGACTCAGTTTCTTCACTTGAAAATGGAGATTATAATCCTTGTCTTGCAAGAGTGGTAGTAAGAAATGAAGGTAATACAGAAAACAATGCCCGGGGTCCAGTCGTGCTGAGCAAACAGTAGGAGTTGCTACTGTAAGTGCCTTATTGTCATGGAATATTCCACCTGACTGTCCCCAGGATTAGAAACTAGAACCTAAGACTGAGGGGGAAAAAAGGTAAATTAACATGGTGGGGCATGGTGGTACTAGCCCCATAATCCATGAAGCTGAAAATGAATTGGTGGCCTGACTCTCCTTCTAGGACTTACTAAGTATGGGCAACCAGATTGGCTCTGCTAACCTCCTGAATTCCGAAGTCACATCCTTTCCTGGTCTGGGACATTCAGTCAATTACTGATTCAGCAAATACCTATTAAGCACCAATTCTCTGACAGATACTGTACTAGGCACCTGGGATCCAGCAGTGAATAAATTAGACACAAATGAAACATCAAGAGACTGGGGAAGAGGCAAAGAAAACTTTACATTTTATAAAGATCTTTAGCCTAGTGGGATGTGTTGTGTGCCATTGGTTGGTTGGTTGGTTGGTTTTTCCTGTAAAATAGGAGAGAGAATCCTAAGCAAAGAGAGAGGTGCATGAAGGAATATTTCATATAGAGAAAAATGGATTAGACATCTGATTAAACTGAAGACACTGAACTGTCCTAGTCTAGTCTTACAATAACTGAAAGTGATCATAAAATTGTAGAATCTTCCTAGTGTTACAGGATGGAAAAGTGGTTGGGAAAAAAATACGATGCAAAATACAATAATAACTCATGGATCAGTAAGTCAATCATCATCATCAAAACCATTGAATTTAGGGGCAAAGAATCTCTTGCCAAAGGGATGATAATATGAGGTTTAAGAAGGCTAAAGCAAAACTATTGCTTGGAAAATAATAATCTACTGTGTTACATGAAGATGGGTCCCCCAGATCCAGCCTCCCTTCCAGTGTCTACCTCCCCAAGTAGAGTTCTCAGGTTACTGTGACAATCCTCAGGGGCAATCGGGGTCCATATTTCAGGCCTTTTTGGTAACACATCTGCAAGGAATTAGCTTGGGGATTAGTGGAGCTGATGTGTCCTCTCTTCTCTGGCAAGAAAGTGGATGAGTCAACTAATATAAATTCTATTCTTCCATGAGGAAAGAAGAACAGACAAAGTGACTTTCTTTGTGAAGCAAAGCATGCTTGTGTCTTGTCCCCATTTCCCGAGAGGTTCTTAGGCTATTGGGAAATCAATCTGCTGAAACACAATGGTCAGAATTGGGTCAGCATTCAGAAGCTGTCTACTTGACAGCCCGGTCGTGTCCAACTGAATTCCCCTTTTTGGGTTTCTAAAGACTTGGAATGGATGTGACCGATATGCACCATAACGTAGGAAACCATGGACTCTTCTAGAATTATGGTGCTTGCCTTCTGCTGAGAATACTAGATTCAGATACCATACCTGCCTTTTCTGGACTCTTATCCGAGCATTTCAGGCAAAAAAGGAAAATCCCTGCCAGGGTCCAAGCAATGGCATATTTGCCTGGACAGTTTGGCCTGGATTTGGGGATTGCGTAAAATGTTATTAAGTAATTTTGATGCCTCCCAAAGTAACCAAGAAGAAAAAAAGAATGAAGTCAGAGAATTTTGAAATGAATCTCCCTGTTATTGGCTTGTCTGCAAGGGTCTAGTTTTTTATAGTCAATATCATTTCTATTCCTTCCCCTGCATCACAACTTTCTCTAATGCATGTGCATGTTGGGTCCTTCTTTTGTTTTTCCCCTTGTTCATTCTTCAAATCTCAACTGGGACGTTGTTAAGTGGTAGAATTGTTGTATACAACTATACACACAAATGTACAAACGTACACTTAGATACTCTTACCTCAGCCAGTAGTAAAGAAGCATAAGATAATTTTTTAGGGTATCACTATCCAAATCCAACCCCCCATTGATTTTGTGTGAAGATGGAAGACTAGGGGCCTGAATAACCAAAAATAAATAAAGCCTCAAATTTTAAAGAGTCTCTTTCAGAATTTCTCAACCGTTTGGCTCTCAGAACCTCTTACACTTTTAAAAATTATTGAAGACCCTAAGAGCTCCTGTTTGTGTAAGCTATAGCTCTGTATGTCTATCACATTAGAAGTTAAAACTGAAAACTTGAAAAGATTTATTATCAGTGAGGAGGTATAAGAAGTGATCTCTGCATATTAGATACTTAAGAGATAGTGCCAGTGGTGACTCTGGTAGTGTTTTTTTTTTTATAATTAATGATAATAATGGTAACAATTATGAGGAATGATGACAACTTATCTTTATTTAACATTTCCAATATGCTAAGGATATGGTCTAAGGACTTTACACCTATAATTACATTTAATCTTCACAGCAAATCCATAAGGTAGTGGATTTTTTGCTAGGGCTAATGTTAGCAAAAGTACAAACTAGGTGAATTAAAATAATACAACTGCATTCTCTCACAATATTGCAGACTAGAAGTCCAAAATCAAGGTGTTGGAAAGGCCATGCTTTTTCTGAAGGCTGTAGGGGAAAATCTGTTCCATATTTTCCTCTTAGCTTCTGGTGTTGTCGACAATCTTTGGCATACTTGGTTTTTACATGCATCCTTTCAATCTCTGGCCCCATCATCAAATGGTATTCCTCCTATGGTCTCTCCTCATCTGAGAAGAACACCAGTCTCATCGAGTTTAGGGCCCATGACCCCATTTCTGAATTGGGTCACATCCTTGGGATTTTTTTAGTTGTTTTTTTGACTCAGACTCTTCTGTCTTTTAAGGCCATTTAAAAAAAAAAGATTTTATTTATTTATTTGACAGAGAGAGAGAGAGAGATCACAAGTAGGCAGAGAGTCAGGCAGACAGAAAGGGGGAAGCAGGCTCCTTGCTGAGCAGAGAGTCTGATGCCAGGCTCAACCCAGGACCCTGAGATCATGATCTGAGCCGAAGGCAGAGGTTTTAACCCACTGAGCCACCCAGGTGCCCATTAAGGCCATTTTTATTTATACATTGGGTCCACTTGGCTAATCCAAAATAATCTTCCCATCTCAAAATCCTTAAGTTAGTCACATCTACAACGTCCCTCTGCCAAGTAACATTATTTACAGATTCTAGGAATCAGGATGTGGACTTCTTGGGAGCCATTATTCTGCCTACCACAACAACTAACAAGGAGAGCAGAGGAGGGAACAATCCGAGTTGATAGGACCTCAATGGGCAGAGGAGGGTTTAAGTTAGGTCTTAAAGATGGGGAGCTTTTCATGATGTGGAGAGGGTGCAGGCAGACTGGATAGCATGAGCAAAGGCACGATGGTTACGATGAGCTTGGCATGAATACACTGGGCAGGAAGGAGATGGGTCTACTTGAAGAAAAGAAGTGTGAATTGGAAGGTTATGGGAACGAAAACTGTGAAAGATTGGGATGAAGGCTCACATTTTCAACCACGACGTGGAGGATAGTGACTCTTTTTCTACAAGTACAATTTCCATGTAATTTGTGGATGGTCTGTGTTGGAGAATAGGAATGAATTAAGTAGCCCTCAGAGATTCTAGAACAGAGTTTTTTTTTGTTTTGTTTTGTTTTGTTTTTTTTCTTCTGATTAATCTTTCTCATTTTGTTTTTCCTAATGCACTTGCTTTTCTTTTTCCCTTAACTGAGTTTTAGCTTTGTAGCAGACACTGTCAGTACCCCTCTCAACTCCAGGCACTCATCCCCTTAATTTCCAACTGCCAGTAGTTATTTTGCTTAATGTCTTCCTCTGCCAGGTAGTCAGAACCTCTGTGGAACTTACCACTCCCTGAATGACTCAGGAGGTAGGTGTATAAATTCCATTTCCTTTGCACCCCTCAGGTGGGATGCCTCTGAAGAATGTGTCCTCTGCTGCTCCCAGAGGTCCTTAGCAATTTAAGCTCCAACTGCCCATAAAGTTTTCTTCATTGATATTGAACATGTTCTGGCTCTTTCCTTTACCCATCTTGCTTCTCCACTCCCTTGTGAGTGTTTGTTGGGATCACCTGCCTAATAAACTACTTGCACTTGAATCTGTGTCTTGGAGAGACATGAATCTTGTGTCTGGGGCAACCCAAACTAAAACAGGCTTTCATTCAGTCCCTGATTCAACCTCTCTGAAAGTTAAAAAAAGGAAGAAAGAAAGAAAGAAAAGCCAAGGGGAAAAGTGTTTATTAGAAAAAAGTAAGAGAAGAGATAGGTGCAAAGAGGAAGGGGTACACACTCTGATAGAAGAGACTATATCATAGATGATGGTCTTTATTAGTAATGTTCCAGAAAATATCCTCTATCACATGCCCAGAAAATAAACCACTGTCAGGGTCAGAGTGTTACGTAAGATACGTGGTCTGTAGAAGCTCTGGGAAGGGAGCCAATCAAGGACACTGGGCCTCTGTATTGGACATGTTTACAGTTCCTAAACAGACCCAATAACCTTATACTGTTACTATTAACAAGGAGGTCAGTTGGGCTCTGATTTGTTTATGATTCCGATAGTTCCTCACTATTATGGAAGGACACAGTGCCAGAAACACCAATTTTCTGTGAAACCAATCACCCGAGTAACTCCTGGAAGAAGATCCCACATGAATGCCCCCACAGAAAGTACTGGGCAAGCATTTATTTTTTCCTCCCAGGGATTCTGTGTGATACTACCCTGGAAAATGCACAGTGGTCAGTTTCCTTAACCCCATGGAAGTGTGCACTTCATTGAAATTTATTCCTGACATGACTCTCCTTTTGCTGGTTGAAGAACAAGCAAAACATTACTGTTTGAACAGAAACTCAAGATTGTCTTTTCAATCTGCCATGTCAATTTTAAATGAACTTCCGTTTCTGGAAATGAATACCAACTTCACCCTATTTGATTATGACTCATGTCTTATCATTTGTTTTTAAGAAGACTAACAAATTAAATGCAATGTGCAATTAGAGGTAGGTTGGAAACTTTCTGCAAACTTCTACTTACCCTGAAACTTCAAGAGGCTGAGGAAGAGAAAGGTTTGAAAAGGTTCAGAGAACAGGGTGGGTGGGTGCTGGGAGATAGGAATGAGTACTACTGACGGTTAGGCAGAAGACTTGCAGAGGGCTTTGCTTGCCATTGTGATGAGTATAAATTTTATCATGGAGTTAATAGTGCTACTCTGAATCACTATTTTGGTACAGTCAAAATGATGAATGGAGGCCTTCCAAAGATTTTCTTTCTCTGCCATGATTTCCTTGTCATTCAAAGACATCAGACAGGTTGGATTGGGTAGACTCTTACGAGATTGGCTTTGACCATTTTGTAGGTCAAAACAGTCAGATATGTTCCATTTAATGGGATTTCACCTAAAGTACTCTAAATGAAGTAACTCGAACTGGCTTGGAACTTCTGGTTTTGGAGTAGAAACTAGAATATGTTCTTCCTGTCCATTGGCAGCTGCTGTATCCTGCCAGCTGGATGAGGGCAACACCCAGGAGAGGAGCCCTCAGGACTTTGAATACTCTCCCTTCCTTGTCCCCCGCTGGGTGGAGTCAGCTTGCAAGCCCCCATCAGGGGACCCCTGCTGATTTCACCCCTCTTCTAAAGACTGCTTCTCAGGGGGAGGGAGTGTCAGCATGCAATGCTATCTCCTTCAACTTCCCAGGCATAGAAAGAGCAGCTGGTGTTTTCAAAAGACTACCCTTATGGGCAGAATCTTTCAGAGATCTCCCCAGCCCTTCCTGGCAATATCAGGAACAGATAGCCTGTGGTGAGCCCCTATGAGGAGGGGAAGGAGCTGATTTGTCAAGCGTTTAATTGAAGTGTGAGAAGTGGGATTGGGGGAGAGGGGAATTGAAGGAAGGAGGGAAAGGAGGAGGAGAAAGAATGACAGAGGAGAGAAGGAATTGAAACCAGAAGCTTGGAAACAGAAAATTAGTTTGCTAGATATATGTCCCCCTGCAAATCTTACTTGAGAAAAATGAGGTCAGTTGAAGTATCCAAATTTCAAAAAAGAAACAATTTGTTAAAAGATTTATTTATCTATTGTTTTGTGCATTGCTTTATATAAAAAATCATTCTAAAAAAGTCTGAAATATTTTACCTATATTGAAAAGAATAAAATGTTTGATCAATGGTTGAGGAATGATGTGGAAAAGTCATAATATTTCTGGATTAGAGTTTGGGCTATCTTTTGAGCTAGTGAGAGCTGTGTGCCTTTTCTTTTTTTCTTTCTGGGCCTCAATTGTTTCCTTTCTGGTCAGTTATATAGGTTCGTTGTTGAAGGTGGGTAGGATTAGGGAAGAAGGTAGGTGGACAGGACTTTGGCTTCCCACTCCATCTCACTTGGACCATGACAGTGCTGGAACCCTTATATCTCTCTTTCTCTCTCCATTTTTTTTTTTTTTTTTGATCCATTTCTCCATTTAGTGAAATTGACAAGGCCCTTCTCTGTCCTGTCCATAGCTCACCTTACAGAGAGACCTCTAGACTTCTCCATGTTTCTATGAACCTCTACCAAATTGCTTACTTAAGATTCTATGAACCATCATCTCTCCCTCCTTCAATGGAGACCTGCCATCGTTGATGGTAAAACCTAGAAAATAAGTGTGCCTTCTAAATGAAAGGCATTTCCTCCTCCCAGAGCATCTTGGTGAATATGGCCTGATTCGGTATTTGAATCTAATGACCTGAAAATAAGACTTCAGACAAAACTAAATGAGATTGATGGAATCACACTGTCAGTGCACAGAATTTAAAGCATCTGGTAGATTTTCTATTACCCATTTTTCCACTTGGGGAGAAAGATGAGTTTCTGCTGCTTTCTCTGAGTGCAGCAGAGGGAAGGTTGTGGTTTTGGTTGAGAAAGCACTCTTATTATCCACCCCTATTTTTAGAATTTTTAGACGTCTAACTTATTGACTTGAGTTTATAATTTAGGCCTTTAACCTTTAGAAAAAAATGATCCTTCCCCCTTGAAACTTCTCATGCATGATTTTAGCCCAGAGGAGAATTTTGTTTGAAAGTGTGGCAAAATCTGCCTTATCATCACAGTTATAGAGCCATTCAAAGAGAAAGAGTGATATTTCATCTATAATCTCCTGCTACACTCCGATTCCCCACTTTCTGAAGTCGTATTTAAGGATACGTGGTATACCCACAAAAGGGAAACGTTGCGTTTCACATATATGCACATCGATTCACCCGGTATATATTATTGGATGTCTGTTTTCTGTTTAGAGAGCACATTTGGAGCATAGGACAGATGTTGGAAGCAGTCATGTGAGGCATCACAGAGACAGCCCTTTAGAATAAGCTGGAGTAGCTCCACTAGATATGCTAGGCCCATGTATGGAGTGGGTACACCTGTCCCTTGACTGCTCTGAGCTTGCCTGATAAGGGCCGAAAGCAGCATCTTTCTCCAGCCACTTGTCTTCCCTATGGGGTCTGTATTCCCAGGAGATGCCTGAGAGATTATGCCTTCCTGTCTGGGGTTAGCCACAGCTGATGGCTAACCGAAATGGAGCACAGCCTGAACTCCTGAACCATTGCCTCATGGTGAAACAGCTCCATGGCCCCTTTCATCCTGTGGAGCTCCCTTGGGTCTCAGGCTGAGGCTGGACCTCAGCTGAGATCACGTTCTTGCTCAGCTCCTTCACCGGCCCTGTCCCGCTTTTCTCACTCCCTCTGGTGGTTTTCCTCATGGGGGCACTAAATCACTTGTACAAGAATCCTCATCTTAGCTTCAGCTGCTGGGGAAACTTACATAAGACAGTAGTATTTATTTTGGTAATTAATTTTGGCTTTGTTCTTATTATAAAAATAATTCATATTCATTATCGAAAATTGGAAAATCCATAGGATAAAAACCACAAAATAGGATAAAAGGACGGGACAGTATGTAAGTCTAGACTCCAAGGGTGACCATTGTTGACCACGGCAAATATCCTTCCACTTGGAAATTTTTATGCAGGAGCTGTTACAGAGACAGGCCTCAATGGGCAATATCTCCCGTGTCCGTGCCCTTGTTCCGTCCCCTCCTATTGCCTTGATCATGTGATTTGCTCCTGTCAAAGGGATCTTAGCAAGCATGATTCAAACAGAAGCTTGGCAAGAGCTTAGGGTGCCTGTTGGGACTGGTAGGAATTGTATTTTCTTATTCCCTTTTTTTTTTTTAAGATTTTATTTATTTATTGACACAGAGAGAGAGCACAAGTAGGCAGAGCAGCAGGCAGCAGGAAGAGGGAGAAGCAGACTCCTAGCTGAGCAGGGAGCCCGATGTGGGACTCAATCCCAGAACCCTGGGATCATGACCTGAGCTGAAGGCAGACACTTAATCGACTGAGCTACCCAGGTGCCCCATGTATTTTCTTATTCTTGATGCCCTGGCATTTGGGGCTTTGATCCTAGAGACACTGTCCCTCCCAGGCTCTCGAATATCTGGAGATAGTAAATGGCTTCCCTGTGTTGGCATCTTTAATGCACAACACAAACTAACCAATCCAGGGCCCACAGTGCCAACTCTTTTTAATCTACATCACACACCAAGCCACTATTCCTCCTGATCTTGCTTCTAGGGATCTTGATAAGCCTCTTCCTTCACGACAATCATTTCTGTCTGAATGTCACACCGGATGTCAGGCGGATCCCAGGCACATTTTTAGAATAGGGTGTATTTTCCTAGAACGCTCTTACTTTAAAGCCAGTCACTGTGCATAAAGAGGTTCAGGCAACACTCCTGAATGACGAGTGAGACCCCGGAGTCCATTTGGAGGCTTTGGTGTAGGCTGAGCTCTGAGCTGAATGCAACTGCTTGAGTAAGCTCAGGTCCACTGCATGGGACAGAGCCATACATCAGAGCCCAGGCACCCCACAGGATTATGAGCAGTCATGTCATTGTTTTTAAGCAGTTGCATTTTGGAGTGGTTTGTTATGCAGCAGAAGATTACTGAAACCATGTCGTTGAGCAGGACCTTGTGGCTCTGGTCTGTCTTTCATCCCATGTACACACACACACCTCCTTCCCCACTCCTCTAACCTCGGGAAAATAATTTTACTGATGAGATTCTATGTTAATCATGGGGTCATGTTTACTAATGGGCCTCTTCACTGTCATTAAAGGGTGTGTCTCCCTCGATAGTTCACGTTTACTGGCTTTTCTCATTCCTTGCAGTGAGATCAATAAGCTAAGTCAGGTCTGACTCTCCTCTCTTGTCTGGATGTGCACCTAAGTGAAATCCCTGCTTTTGGCTGTGATGGGGAGACAGAGGCCCTACACAGATTCCCAGTTTGTTTCTTCTTCTCCTCCTCCTTCTCCTCCTCCTCCCCTCCCCCTTCCTCCTCTTCTTCTCCTTCTTCTTCTCCTCCTCCTTCTTTTTTCTTCTTCTTCTTCCTCTTCTTCTCCTTCTCCTCCTCCTCTCCCCTCCTCCTCCTCCTCCTTCTTCTTCCTCTTCTTCTTTTTTCTCCTCCTCCCCCTCCTCTCCCTTCCCTCCTCTCCTCCCCCCATCCCTACCCCTTCTCCTCCTCCTCCTCCTTCTTCTTCTTCCTCTTCTTCTTCTCCTCTTCCTCTCCTTCTCCTTCTCTTTCTCCTCCTCCTCCTCCTTCTTCTTCTAGAGAGGGAGACAGAGAGGCAGGTAGGGAGGGGCAGAAGGAGAGGGAAAGAGAGAATCCCAAGCAGGCTACATGCCCAGCACAGAGGTCCATGCAGGGTTTGAGCTCACAGCCCTGAGATCATGACCTGAGCAGAAATCAAGAGTCAGACACTTAACTGACTGAGCCACCCAGGCGCTCCCCTACACTCTACCGCTAGTTCACTTTTAACTGAGGAGTCTTATGAACATCTCAGGCACTGACCCAGCTATTAAATTGGTACTCTGTTTACCATTTGAATTTGTTCCTTAAATTTCTCTTCCTTGGAAAAGCTGAAAGAAATTGGAAAACTTGCCAGGGAAAAAGCCAGGCATTCCTGAGTTCCCTGGCCCAGTTGATACTTAACACCATCAGAATCCTATACATTTTCACCTTTTACACTTTGCTTTTAATATGATAAAGTCATCATTTTTGTAACCTCTTTTTTAGCTAAAAATATGCTACAAGTGTCTGTATCAATAAAAAATCTGCAGTGTGATTTCCAATGGCAAAATCCTATTCCATTATATGGGTATACAGTATTTTGCTAAACTGGGAAATTGTGAAAACTTAGATTCTGCTTTTCTGTTATTATTTAAAAAAATACAGTGTTGTATATCCTTGAAGCTGAATGCTTCTATGCATCTTTAATTATTTTCTTAGCATATAGTCATAGAAATGGAATTTAGGATCCAAAGTGTATGTGAATTTTCTTTTTAAATATTTATTTACTTATTTTAGAGAGAGAGAGAAAAAGAGGAAGAGCACATAAGTAGAAGGGGCTGAGGGAGAAGCAGAAAGAATCTGAAGCAGATTCCCAACTGAGCCAGGAGCCCTATGTGGGATTTGATTGATCCCAAGACCCTGAGATCACAACCTGAACTGAAACTGTGCTTAACCAACTGAGCCATCCATGTGCCCCAGGTATGTGGATTTTTTAAGCATTTTATAAGTATTGCCAAATTCCACATCTCCCTCCAGACAGGTTGTACCACTTCGCTCTCAGTAGCATATGAATATGGCCTTTGTCCATAATCCTCACCACCACTAAGATTTTTATTTATTATCAATTTTATAAGGAAGATGCTATCCAAATGTCTTCATTTTCATTTTTTAATTGTAAATAAAGCTAAATTATTTTCATATGTATATTGATCATTCATTTTCTTGTTCTACAGCTTGACTCTTCATAATATATTTATAAAATTTTAAAATTCCTATATATCATCATGTATCCAGAAAACATCCATTTGGCCTTCACTCTTGTGAATTATGGGAGAAATTTATGGACCACTTTCACCTGACCTTGTTGAAAGGCAAAAAGAAATGTTTAGGTGCATTTGTTGAAGACACATTTGGCTTGATGGTGGGATTCCAATGCAAATCCAAGTCCTCTGCAGTCAAGGAAGGAAAGAAGATGCTTAATGTTATTCTTTTAAATTCAGTATTGATGCAAGACATGCTTAAGTTTTAAAAAAATGATCCTCTAACTGGTTGGAGAAGTATCAGACCTGGAAAAATACTGAAGAGAGTCTTGCTGTAGTTCCAGAATTCCCATGAGAGCATTTGGAAAACTTGGAACATCCTTTTCATAAACCCCTGCACCTGGTGTTGCTTGATTAAGCCTTTTGGATCTACACCTTTGGTTCAAGTGTGGAGAAATCTCTCCACTGGGATTTGTAGTGTGAACGGTATATCCTGAAATTCATTTTTAACCCAAGGAAGCTGACGACAGCAAGAATTGAGAAGAAGCCATCTTGAGCACATTTTCCAAATTGTTTTCATCTTTCCTTCCTCCTGGTAATCTCTCCCTCCTTAGTGTTGGTTTATAACCTTCTCGGGAGCTTCCTGGGTACCATCTGAAACTGACCCCCATGTGTGGAGGGTAGGGAGAGATGGAAGAAAAAGGCCATTCCAGGTGGGCAGGGGGCAGGTTTAATAAGCAAAGAGAACCTAAGTATGAGGGTTGTCTTGGGCAGCACTAAGACGGGAGTCCTGCACCCACCTCCCAAACCTTACAAGTTTACATAGAGGCCTTAACTGGGTTCAGTCATATAAACCACATCACCATTTTGAGGTTGTGTCCTATGTCTTTGGAGCAGTCTCTGAGAGTAGAAAAGGCAAGCAGAACCAACGTTTCAAAGACAGGGGCCAAGGTGAGGAGCCACTAATGTCCTGGGTCCAGTTCATGGATCAATGGTTGGTCATGTCATTTCTATGACCTTCCCCAATACTAAGCCTTCTAGACAGCTCTATTTTCAGCCTTGTATCTGCAGACTGAACCAGAGTTCTCTGGAGGCCAGCAGTCTTGTTCTATTTTGTGTGATCAAAGGCCAATTGTACATATGAACATGGTTCTCATTGGGCCATTTTCTTCTGATTTTTATCATAAAGCTTACAGCAATTTCACTGACTGAACAAGGCAAATTTGTTCAGATTGCCCCTCAAATAAACACAGCATAGTTTGTATTAAAAGTAGGTATGCTTTAGATCAAAGCATTTTTTGGGGGGAAAAAAAGCTCATCATTTTGTCTTCTCTCATATTCCTTTGTGTGTCCAAGAGAATAAGACATCGACACAGGGACCAATCTGTGATGAATTACTTTTCTAATGGATCATCAAGGGACCTTTTGTGGAATGTGGTGCATGATGTTTTTGACATGTATTTTAGGCTCTGAACACATTCAAGACCTCTGATTTGAAATCGGTGATTCCTTATGATTCTCATATCCATGAATCTAACTGTCTTTGTTTTTAGCTCATACAAAATTTCTGGTAATGAATCTTTCAATATAATTTAGTATTTCATGTACTTATCCTCTAAGAACTTCTCTTGTTTCTCTGCTAATTTTTTTTTCCATGAAAGAGAAGTTACCTCTTATTTTAGGATTTCTTTCTCTTTTGAAAAGCGAACCATTCTTTGCCAAATAAATGTGGGCTCTAGGGATCATCAGGCAACTTTCTTGAAAACTCTTGTCAGCCAAGTAGAAAGTCTCTCCTGGGGCCCAACTTTGTAGTTCTCTTCTCCACATTTAGGGTAAGACTTTCAAAAACAAATTTGGGATTTTATTTAACAGCTCTGCTTGAGCAGAGAATACCTTTTTTGGCCATAGTCTTCCTAGATGATGCAGCTCAAACACAATAGTATTTGAAGACTTCAAGTCTGTCAGGCAATCACCCATCCTTTGATTTCAAAAGAACTACATCTGCTCCCTGAAATAGTTCAGAATAGTGTCTGGAAAAGACTGGCTTTACTGGTACAAAGGGAAAGAAAACAATAGGGACAAGTTAAAGGATGGGGAAAAATTCATGTCTTTGTTCTTTAACCCAGATAAACTACTAGGAATGTATTGTTAATCTCTGTCACGTCCGTCCTCTTGGCATTGGCCTTGGCACTGTTGAAGGAAGAAGCAATGAAAATAGAGGTGGGGGTAGAGGAGGTTGCCTCTCCCTGCTGGTTTTGGAGAAGGACACTGCCCTCCTCTGCAGACTTTGTACCACCATTGTATTCTCTCCCTAACTCCATGTTCTCAAATGTGCCATGTTGAACAATCTCCTAGTACAGATCATAACAGATGCTAAAAATAAACAAATTGTCCCTAATGCCATCGAGCAAAGAACTTGTAACAAAAACAACCATCATCACCACTGCCATTTTTGAGTCATTACTATGTGTTGTTAGTCCCATGTTTTATTGAGCCCATTATATCTACTGATTCATATAATAAACCCACCCATAAAGCTAGAAGATTGAGGAATTTTATTAACCCCATTTTATAGATGAGGACACCGAGGCTTAGTAAGTTGGATAAATTACTTGCCAAAATCTACAGCTGGTAAGGAGTGGAGCCAGAATTTTGACTCAGATCAGGCTCACTTCAGACTGCCTACCCTTCCTCATTGTGCTGATGGGATCACTATGCAAAGAGTCTAGGATCATAGATATTGAAAGGGAACTTCTCTACTCACCTTATTTTACCAGTAGGACACCTGAAGCCAAGACATGGGAAGAATAAATCTTAAGGCATTTGGTTTTGTGATAGCAAAGACATTAACATAGGTCTTTCCTGATTCAAAAACAAATACATTCTTAAAATAATTTTTAAGCACTTGAATTTGAAGGAATATAACCTATATTTAAAATATGTATTTATTTCCCTTTTTGGAAAATCTTAACTCTACAATTTATTTTTCAGCATTACAAGTCCTGGTTTCTCCAAAATATACCTCATACCTTTCTGTAAGATACTACCAGGCACTCTCTCATGCTGAGCATAAGTGCACCATTTGGAAGGTGTATTAGTTTTTATTTTTTTTAATTTTTTTAAAATTTTTTATTGCTGCATAACAAATAACCACAAATGTAACAACCCAAAACAATATACATTTATTATCTCATAGTTTCTGTGGGTCAGGAGACCAGACAAAGATTGCAGTCCTCTGCTCAGGGTCCCACAAGGCTGCAGTCTTTGGTGCAAGCCATTTCTTTCTGGAATTCTGGATTCTTTTCCAAGCTCACATAGTTTTGGGCTGAATTCAGCTCTGCAGTTCTAGGATTGAGGTCCCTGCTTTCTTGCAGGTTGTCAGTCAGGGACCGGAGGGTGTAGCAGCACCTGGTTGTATGGCTATGGCTCTCTCAGACACTGTTTTATTTGGTTCAGGCTGCTGTGACCAAGCACTATAGCCTGGGAGGCTTGTAAACAACAGAAATTTATTTCTTACAGTTCCTGAGCCTGAAATTCTGCAGTCAAACGCTCTGCCACTGAGCTATACCCCCTCTGAGACTGGAATTCTGAAATCGAATTCAGCTTAGTTGGATAAAGGTCCTCTACCAGTTTTGCAGATTGCCTTCTTCTCATGTCCTCACATGATGGAAAGAGAGCAAGGCTGTCTAGCTCCTTCTTATAAGGGTGCTAATACCATGCATGGGGGCTCATTCGTGATCATTAGATCATGATCACCCTCATGCTCTCATACCTCCCACAGACTCCATCTCCAAATACTATCACAATAAGGATTAGATTTCAAGCTATGAATTCTGGAGGCAGGGAGCCCAAATACTCAGTCCACGACAGAGACCCTTGCACAATATGGCCATTTACTTCTTCAAAGCCCACAGGAGAATCTCTGTGTCTAGTCCATTATACCGGAGCTGGTATAATCATCAGACTGTCTCCTCACCTTTGCCATATTCTCTTGGCCAGAAGCAAGTCACAGGCTCCATCTGCAGCAAAGGGGTTGATACAAGGGTACAACTCATTGATGGTCTTCTTAGAATTCTGCCTTCCACAGGGGAGAAAGTTCAGAGGTGACTAGAAGTTCCAAGGTATTGTAGAACTGAACGTGACAGAATGTCCACACCATGTGAACTCAGGGTGAATCTGGCCTCATGGGTCCCAGCTTGAGGAACTTTAAACAAGTAACTCCATCCCCTGATGAGTGTAAAGTAATTAATTTAGGGTAAGGCCTGAGGATCCCTTTTTAAAAATCTTGCCAAGTGATTGAAGTATGTTCAGAGCTGAAAAATACTGACTTAGCCCAACAACTTTATTTCACAGATGGGGACTTGAAGTTCAGGAAGGCTGTGTCTTCCTGAAGGACACGCATCCCATTAGTGGTAAAGGCAGGATTAGACCCAAGTCTCCTAGCTACGTCAGGTCTTCCTCCCCCTGGACAAATATATGGGACCTTGTGGAAATTGTCTGATTTGTTGTATGGGCCTTTAAAGGCCAAAGTCCCCAAATTTTAGGTAGATTTGACAAAAGTCAGCATAAATTCTCTCTGTTGCTGTGTAGCCAGCTTCTTAGTACCAATATGGATTTTGCAGATGGAGCTTTCTGTCACCAGCTTCAAGAAGGAAAACATAAATAAAATTCACTTACTTTTGAAGAGTTGGTATAAAACAATTCTTAGTGTTTGGGGAAATGTATTTTCCATTGTGGCTTAAATCATAAATTATTTGATGCTTATGTAGGATGTTGTTCTTTTTCTGTCATGGATGAAATGGGTGCCTAGAGTGTGTTATTTAGAAAGGTGGTTATGGGAACACCTGGTTGGCTCGGTCAGTTAAGTAGCTGCCTTTGGCTCAGGTCCTGATCCCAGGGTCCTAGGATGGAGTCCCACATTGGGCTCCTTGCTCAGCAGGGAACCTGCTTCTCTCTCTGCCTCTGCATGCCACTCTGCCTGCTTGTGTTCTCTCTCTCTCTCTCTCTCTGATAAATAGATAAATAAATAAATAAAATCCTAAAAAAGAAAAGAAAAGAAAGAAAGGTGATTATGGGGGCACCTGGGTAGCTCAATTGGTTAAGCGTCCAACTCTTGGTTTCAGATAGGACCATGATCTTGGGGTTATGGGATTGACCCCCGTGTCAGGCTCAGTGCTGAGTCTGCCTGAGATTCTCTGTTTCTCCCTCTTCATCTGCCACTCCCTCTACTTTCTTTCTGAATAAATAAATAAAACCTTAAAACCTTAAAAAACAAAGCAAAAATGTGCTTTTTTAGCGACATGCTGTAGATCTAAAAGGGAAATCCATAGTACTTGATGGGTTCATATGTCCTGGTTTAACAGTCAGTGGATCAATCAAGCCTTTTCCTGGGTTTGGTCATGCCTGTTTTTATTTTTTTTTTTAAGATTTTATTTATTTATTTGGTAGACAGAGATCACAAGTAGGCAGAGAAGCAGGCAGAGAGAGAGGAAGGGAAGCAGGCTCCCCGCTGAGCAGAGAGCCTGATGCGGGGCTTGATCCCAGGACCCTGGGATCATGACCTGAGCTGAAGGCAGAGGCTTTAACCCACTGAGCCACCCAGGTGCCCCATGTCATGCCTGTTTTTATATGCATTCTTCATTCTGCCTTGCCGTTCACCATCTCTACTACTGCAGGTTTTTTTTTTTTTTAGATTTTATTTTTTTATTTTACAAGAAAAGATCACAAGTAGGCAGAGAGGCAGGCAGAGAGAGAAGAAGGGAAGCAGGCTCCCTGCTGAGCAGAGAGCCCGATTCAGGGCTCAATCCCAGGACCCTGGGATCATGACTTGAGCTGAAGGCAGAGGCTTTAACCCACTGAGCCACCCAGGCGCCCCTACTGCAGGTTCTTGTCCTTCAGCTCTAATACTCTCTGACTGTGGGAAGTAAAGGCCCAGCCAGTAGAGAAAGAAATAGGCCCTTGCAGAATCAGAAACTTGTTATAATCCTCTGTTCCTTGCTTGGCTTTGACAACACATATCTCCATTTAAAGGAACACTGGGGCCACCAAAGCCCTGAACATGAGCTCCTGCTGGCTCTCAGGCTCATCAGGAATTATCTGTCTCTTTATTTGACCAGGAAATTCTTACTGTGTTATATCAGACAAAGATAATGGGAACCAGTGGGAGTCTGGCACTAGCTTCAAATTATTCCAGGTCAGTGAGGAAGAAGGAGATAGCCTGGTCTTTTTGCCATTTCCTCACTGGACTAGCGTAGTCCTGAAGGTCAGGACCTAGACCTAATGATCCTGTAAGTCTTTCCAGATGGCAATAACAAGGATTGGATATCTATCCAGAATTTCTCATTGAAAAGCCCAAGGATGTGATCAGGCATTTAAGATGAACATAACTGTACAGAGTTTAATCTAGAATAAGGAAAAGCATGTTAACTTGTTTTGATTGAAAACTCCTCTAGCTAAGCTGAAACATATCTGCAATTTCTGTAGAGACCTAAATATAAAATTAAAATAGCATGTAATCATGATAATCACCATGGAAAGACAGCATGAGTTCCCAGAAGACCAAGGGCAATAGTAATTAATGCTCCTGAAATTTATGCAGGTTTTTTTTTTTTTAAGTGGCAATTTACTTTCCTTTTCCTTAAAAGAAATTGTTACCAGTAACTGAGAAATGCAGCCCTCACTCTAAAGAGACACATGGCTGAAACCAGTTCATAAAACCAGCTCTCTGGATTGATATAGGGCACTAGACATTGAAGACTATCTGTCAGAAGTATACATGTTGCAGCCTTTCTTCTTGTCTGTCTCATAACTAGTATTGACCTGGATATCTCATTTTACCATGAATTGTAAGAATGCAAAAGACTTAGATGGGCTTGCTTACTATTCTCCTGCCTTTAGGCTGCTTCATACAAATTCCTCAAGGTAGAAGAAAACCAGTCTAATTTGATGGCCATAGAACAAGGAAAATCCATAAACTTCTGATATTACTGATTGGTCAACAACAATACTAACAATAACAGCTACATGTCACATACCAAGTAGAATAGTTAGCAAGCAATAAATACTTGAAAAATTTTGGATATTGTTGATTTGGTGATTGCTGAGGGTGATTTTGGTGATAATAAAAATGATGATGATTTCCTTCTTTGTCTTTCAGATTTTCTGTTGTTTTACTGAATTTTTCTCATTTCACCCTTATAACAAGCTCACCTCACCAGGTAAATGTCATTATCCTAATTTTACAAGGAATGAGGTAAGGCCTGGGAAGTACAAGTAACGTGCTCAAAGTCACCCAGTTAGTGAGTGGAAGTGGCCAGATTTGCATACACGTCTGTAGACGTTTTTGGTCATTACCTATTACTTTTATTTACTTTTAGGAAGCAATTTCAATTAGTAGTCCCTTTCATCATTCAGTTCAGTTCTAAATTACCCCAGGGTCCATTATCAGTGACGAAAGGCTTATTTTCCTCAGCTTTTTCATCTGAACCTAGTCCAAATTCTGTTACTCTTTTCATGTTCCTGTGAAGGCACCAGTTACTGTTATGGAAAAATCTTTGAGGTTCTGTGACTTTGAACCCCAAGGCTAGGTTTCTGTCTCTTGGCTAAGAGGTGCCTCAAATGGGAGTATGAAGCTTTCTTGACTTTTGTCCTGTCAAGAATCCCTTCTCATGCAACTCTGGGACCTGTGATACTCTGACTTCCATTTAAAGTACATAGCAGTTCAAAGTAGAGGAATGAGTGAGAGAAAGGTAAGATTGTTTTTAAATTTCTTCCAACCTTAATGTCATAAGTCTATGATCATCCTCTACCTTGGAGACATAGAAAAATCCTTACTGGTGTCAGGGTGGTTAGCATTCTAAAAGGACTACACATTCATGATCATCCCATATCTATATTTTTGTGGAGTGTATGGACTCCTTCCTAGGTAGCCTGAATCCACTTTCTCCTCTGGGCCCTAGAGTAGCTAATGCAACTCCAATCCTATTCTTTTTCATCCTTGTCTTATTTTTGTCATGGCTGGTATTGACTTTCTCATTTTCCCATCTCACTCATGTTTCCAACTTTTTAAGGTGTTTCTAACTCCATTCATCCTTTACTAATTACCTAAACAAATATTAATCAAAAGATCTTATTTGCCATATATAAAGTCATCTGTGGAGGGAATTGACATACACACCATAGTCCCAGACTTCAAGAGTTTATGTCTAATGACAGAAGGTAGTGTGACAAAGGATATAGAAGCACAGAGAAAAGATACTCTGGGACAGAGAGAGATGAATCCAGGAAAGCTAGAGGAAGAGGCAATGCTGGAGATAATGCTCCAAGCAACGAGAACTAAAGATTTATGATTTGTGTTGATCCAAAGAGATCCACACTCATCTTCCCCTTCCTTGTCACGAGATTTTGAAAGAAAATTCAATCCAAGTCCAATGGTAGCTTAAAGGTTCCCTCAGAAGTGACCACATTATGCCTGGGTAGGCCTGAATGCTCTTATGGGACAAGAGGAACAGTTAAACTCACATGAAAGCACATGTGTAAAGCACAGTGTGACAAGGCCCAGTTTGCAATTTCATCTGGAATTGGGACGATAGATACATCAGAACAAACCACAGCTTGATTTCCTTTACAAAAATTCCATTTCTCCTTATATATTAGGCGGTGTAAGGTAAACAGCTTTCGATTGGGAACCAAAAGAGCAGAGTTCCAGTCCTTGGACAAAGCAAATAATTTATTTGGCTTGCCACTCCTTGGCTAGACAGGTGAGGAAACCCCTGAGACTCCTAAGAGTTGTTATATGCTATGATTTTGTAATTTAATTCTTCAATGATATGAAATGAAAAACAGAGAAATCATTGTGTGGAAAGGTTTGTGAAGTGGGGAACACTGAGCTACAATATTTACTTTGAACTCCAAATTACCACTGAATATATAAAGATATAAATAAGGAATCTTGGGACCTCGAGAAGGAATATAGGTATTGACAGGAGAATCTAACTATATTAAAAATGTAATGATATTACCTCACTGAAGCCGAAGAAGGGGACAGGTGCCAATCTAAGAATCTTTGGAATTGAGTTGAGTTGGTAAGACTAAAGAAAAAAAATTATACCCTAGCTGACAAAGTTGTTTCCCATGGGGATTCAGGTTAGTAATTCTGATGCTACCATACATCTATATTGGAATTGAAGAATTAATTAAATGGATGGCACATAGTGGGGACCAGTTCTTTCACTATTGGAGTCAGAAGTTCCAGATAAGCAAGAAGAGGAGTCTAGAATGATCCATATGGCAACAGATTAGAGTTGGGCGCATCAGAATGAAGCTATATTTAGCTTCATACAGATACAGATTTTTACATACATAAATATTTATAGATATGTGTATCTACATGGACTAGTATAAACACCCTTTTTTTTGTTCTTGTTCTGTCAGCTGAGAGGGCCTAATAGAATGAACACTTCAATAACAATAAACACACTAGAATCTGGACCTTGGTTTCTAACGCTGTTCTCCAAAACAAATAACCAGAACTTGGAGAAATGACTGATTCTATGACTTGGAGAGGAAATGTACAAGATGAGCTTATGAGCTTGGATCATCTTTATCACCAGAAAATAAAAAAGGACTTAAAAAAAAAAAAAGAAGAAGAAGAAGATACACCCACCAGCACACAGTAATGGGGACACGCTAAAAGGAAAAAAAGCCAGCTAAAAGAGTTCCCAATGGCCAAAAATGGGACAACTTGAAGCGAAAAAACAGAGTAGTATTAGGCTTTAGCTAAGAGTATAAAATAAATATACATGACTCCAAATGACATAAATTAATGATTGAATCAATGGATAATGGATAAGTATTGACAATTCTCCACACAAAAAAATTTCAAGTATGTTATGTAAAGCTCTTCCTTGAGGAGTTAGAACCTCGAGGAGTTAGAACTCACTCCTTAAATGTAGGCTGCCCAGGATTTCTTTTCAAAATGTACATCATGAAAAGGGGAGGAAAGAGTAATTTAATTCTGGAGATACCTGAAAAACACTACCTCAACCAGATGGTCAAAGCCAACATAAATATTTAAAAACCACATTGCTAGTATATACACTTAATTGGGTTTGATGAAAATAACACTTTGTCTTTCCGACCTTCTTTCCAGTAGCCCATAACCCCAGTCTGACCATGATAAAAGTATCAGACGAATTCTAATAATGCAGCATCCTACAAAATACCAGATAAATACTCCTTAAAACTCTCAACATCATCTAACAAAGTCTGAGAAATGACTACCGCCAAGAAGAGCTAAAAGGGACATAACATGTAATATGGAACCCTGCATAGAAAAAGACTATGAGGTAAAAACCAAGGGAAATTAAATAAACCATGAGCTTTAGTGAATTATAATGTATCACTGTTGGTTCATTGTTTGTGTCCTACTCATGTATGACATTAATAATAGGGGAAAGTAACATGAGGGAAACTGGAACTCTACTATATTCTACTATATTTTCTGTAATCTGAACCAGTTCTAAGAAATAGTCTATTAAAAAGAAAAAAGTATATATAAGAAAAAATGCAAGAAACCTCTCATCTCCCTGCTCATGGTATAAGAGAACTCCACTGCTTCCTGGCACCTGACATGTCTCAAGGTATAGTAAAGGAGCTGTCTAAGACTCTAGTTGGAAGGGTACCATGGGAGGGCAGGTTATCCTTGATCAGTCGTGTGAGTGCAGTGAGGTTAGGAGAGAGAGACAAAATGCTCAAATGTAAAAGCGGACAGATTTCAGTGTTGGACCAAGATGTTTGTGGGCTGTGGAGAGTACCTGGGACAGAGGGTACCAAGCTGCAATCACCCTTGCAGGCAGATGGCTTTTTTGTTATGAAAATAACCACATTCATTCTTCCACTCCCATGGCAAAAGAATAGGGTAGGGAAAAGGAGGTATTGCTCTAAATCTTTTCAAATCTCTATTAATTGAATTTCTGATTAGCACACATATTATTCATAATGAGGTTCTAAGGGAGCAGCTGCAAATACAGCTCGGTTTAATATTCTGTTCCCATGATGTTTCCATGTAGGTGGGGCAGTTGGACAGTCATGGAAACAAGCGCTGGCATACGTGGCCTCATCCTGATTGCAATTTGTACGAAGTAATGAGATTAATGACCATTTAGCAGAAGGTATAAAATAAATCACAGCGTGTATGCTTTCTCAGTTCACTTTTCATGTGTACCTTCGTTTGCCAAGGAAATTAACACTTTTCTTCTGATAATACTTAGAATCATAAGATATCAGATTTTATGACAAAATTGAAGCCTGGACATGTGATGTGACTTGATCAACGTCATACAAGAGCCACATGTGAGTTAGCACTTGGATGTTCCAAGTGTGATGTGGAACCTCTGTAGAGCAGGAACATTGATATCACCTGCCTGTTAAAAATGCAGAATTTTAGGCCCCCTCCTGGATCTACTGCATCAGAAATCTGCATTTTAACAAGCTTCTGTGGTGATTCATATGCAAGTAAAGTATAAGATTGCTGGTTTAAAATCTACAATAGTTCCTGGGGTGCCTGGGTGGCTCAGTGGGTTAAGCCTCTGCCTTCGGCTCAGTTCATGATCTCAGGGTTCTGGGATCGAGCCCCACATCAGGCTCTCAGCTCAGCAGGGAGCCTGCTTCCCCACCCCCCGCCTCTCTGCCTACTTGTGATCTCTGACTGTCAAATAAATAAATAAAATCTTAAAAAAATAAATAAAATATATAATAGTTTCTCCTAGATCTTTGTATTGTATAAGATGTTTGGGCTGCAAGTAATAGCATAAAACATTAATAACATGTATAGACAGGGTTCTTATTGTTTCCTATAATGCAAAATCAGGAAAAGGTGATCCCATAATTGATTACACCAATGACTAAAATTCTTTATCATCCATCCATTCCATTATTTTTAGTGTGTCAAGTTTGTTGCCTCACTGATACAAATGGCTGCCATAGCTCACCCGGCTGAGTCCAAAGACTGGATGGGGACCGAGATGGGAGAAGGATCCAGAAGACATTTCCTTATACACCGATCTGACTGTCTGGTGGAAAATCTGGTGGAAAATCTGCTCAAAAGCAGGAACTGGCTCCGCGAGAGTCGCCGCACATCGAACTTGCAGAGATTCTGAAACTCACGGTAGACCTGCTGCTCGCTGACCCCTGGCCACTTCCGGACATGGAGGAGGAGGATGGGAGGTCGGATACTGGGGCAATCTGGACCTGAGAAATTAATCTTAGGGACCCCGGCTCGGATCAGATTCACCTGGTTCACATAGGGAGCCAGCACGTCGAGGTACAGAGGGAAGGAGGGCTCTGGCATGGGGCCGGCACCATGTACTCTCCATGCGAGCAAGTGGGCCACTTTCAGAAGAACTGATCCACAGAGGAAGGCATCATACGCGGCCTCGTGGGGGTACTTGGTCTCCACGTATTTTTCACACTTGCTCACGTGAATGACCACTGGCCCGGAATTTCTGGTAGGATTCAAGTCGCTGTTTAGGACCTCATAAACTTCTGAAAGATTTGAAACCCTTGGGAAATTCAGTTCCTTCCAGATATCCTTGGTCACATTCTTGGTGTCAATGAGAACAGGAAACAGGCTGTGGATGTTCAGCTTAAACTGATCATAGCTTTCTGGGAGCGGCCTGAAGAACTTCTCGTGGAGATGCAGCAGGTCCATCATCATGTTGTGGCCCACTAAGGGCTTTTGGGCTTTCACCAGCATCTGGAAAAACACTGAAAAACCCCTGGCAGAGAGAAGAATCTTCTCCTTCCAACAGCTTGCTCGATCACAGGAGGTGTTCTCAAGATACCACCGATGCTGTTTGCTCACTTTTTTCACTATTATCCCCTGGTCTCTCGGGACCGTCCAGTATGCTGTGGCATACTCTTCCTTGGGCCTTCTTGGCCAAGTTTTAGTCATGCTGTAGCTGGAAGAAAGGCTCAGACAATCTCACCAGGTTATATGGTGGAAGTTAGTTTCTACTAGTAAGGGAAGACGGTGGGAAATGACTGTTGTTTAGGTGACTAACAGTGTCTGCCCAACCATGTTAAGTTAACACTGGATGTAGACAATCATAGAGTATTCAAGATCTATTTCATTATTCCATTCTTTTGGATGAGGTCCTATAGGTTAAAAGTCTCCATGATTAGACAGTTAGATCAGAGGATTAAATAGAAGCCAGCATTCCTGACTCCCGGGCTGCTACTTGTGGCAAACGCTCTACTTTTGTAGCCAAATGTCATTCACAACACCCATTTCTTTATCTTCCCCTAGCTTTACTGGAAAGCTAAAGTATCACTCTGATTTGTTGTGGCCATGTGACAAAACTCTGGGTTAATAAGATGTAGGCCAAACGCACTGAGAAGAATTTATTTTTTGTCATAAGGAGAAGGCTTTTGATACTTGCCCATATTTCTGACCTGGAATGTGAATGTGATGACTGAAGCAGCAGCAGCCATCTTGCAATCATGTGGATAAAAGCCACACACTAAAGTTGGTGGAGGTAGAAAGATAGCAGAAAGCTGAATCCTTGATGAAATCATAAAACCATAATAGTGACTGAGCTAGCAACATTGGGGCTCCTTATTACATGGTAAAAAATTTAAAAACCTCAACTACTAAAGTCATAATTAGATTTGTGATTACACGTTATAGAAAGCAATCTAAACTGGTACAAGTGTGCATAAATGTGTTCTCTTAAGGAAAACTAATTTTCCTAAAATACTATGTCGAGGGCACTATTGTGTCAGAACAATTTTTATGCACTAGGCATCTTCAGAGAAATTAGAATCGCTTTTATTTTTCCATCTGCAATACTACTGGACACGAGAGATGAAATGGAAGTGTGAAGCAGGGCAGTTTGCCACAAGGGTTTTGATGTTGCTGTAGCTGTTTCACAATTGTGTTTCTCTTTCTGGAGGTTTTTCTGTATCTGACATTCTCATCTTGTTGAATAATCACTTCAAGCTGAAGCAATGAATTCCTCCGTCTTCGAATAGACTATTAAATGATGCTCTCCAAGACCCTGGGGTTTTGTTTACATATTTTTCTCCCTTGCCTTATTGAGGATGTATCTTTTTTCTTGGAATATATGAGATTCCCGTCTCCTTTACTATTTCCAGACTCTATTTTTTTAAATTTTTAAATTTTTTTTTATTAACATACAATGTATCATTAGCCCCAGGTGTACAAGTCTGTGAATTGCCAGGTTTACACACTTCATAGCACATACCTTCCCCAATGTCCATAACCCTACCACCCTCTCCCTCCCCCCCCCGACCCCCTCAGTTTGTTTTGTGACATTAAGAGTCTCTTATGGTTTGTTCCAGACTCTATTTTAAGGAGGAGAGGATCTTTGTCAAAGACTCTGGCTATTGTCCTCTTTCGCTATTCCTTTCATTCTCTCTCATACCACTCTCTGCAGTCCGATAGAGAGCAGGACCAAGGATTGGTTACCTGTAAATCTGAGTACAGCTCTCTAAGGATGGCAGATGTTCAGGTTCCTGGGGGGTAGAGTTTCTTTGTTCTGACTGGCAGCAGAGATAGGATATTGGCAAGAACTGAACTATCGTGCATAATGGAGTGAGGAAAATTTGGAGCTCTAAGGGAATAGAGGAAGAAGGCCATGCACAGCTTGGGCAGGAAGAAGACAGTGACCAACAAATGATGAGATACTCTAAGACATGATCTCTCTTTAGCAAACTGTATTTTCCAAAAATAACCACAAAATCACTTCGTATCCCACATGTCCTTTTAGAATCTTGCCACTCCCTTATTAAGTGGGAATTGTCTGTGTCTTCCCCTTAAAACTGGCCGGATATTGTGACTTCCCTGGCAAAAGAATGTAATAAGAGTAATGGTGGGTGACTTTAAGGTCAGGTTAAAAAAGGTGATACAGCTTCTGTTTATCTCCGCCTCTTGGGACACTTGCATTGGAGCCTGGAACTGCTATGTAAGAAGTCTAGCTACTCTTCTGCCCAAATGCTTTAAGACCATGTGGTAAGACCATAAAGTGAATGATTGTCCTGAGGAGCTCCCGATGTTCAAGTCTAGGCACCAGACATGTGAGTGAAGCCTACAGATGGCTCCCAGCCCAGCCTCTGAATCCACATGAGAGGCCACATGAAAACCACCCAGATGAACCTAGCTCCAGCTAACATTGTAATGAGAGGCTATAATAATAATAATAATAATAATAAATGATTATTGTTTTACATCACTAAATTTTGGGGTGATTTATTTCATGCAGGTCTGTTTTTACATTGCAATGGGAACCTGGAATGTATTTCTTATGATTCTTAAATTTCAATAAAATCTCATCTACTCAGAAAATGCTTGCTGTCAGTGGACATGTAAGACAGATGAAGGACAGGATACATTGCTTCATGTTGATCACTGCCATTGGCATAAACCATTGGGATAAACCAGTGATAGCATACTCACACATAGGAACAGGAGGCAGAGAGAGCCAAGAACAAACTTGGTGCAGAAATTGTGTGCAGTGTGTTGTTCTTTGCAGGTCCTGGGACTGGGAGTTCATCCAAAGGGCAGGATCTGCCCATTTAACAACTAGGTTATGTCTGATGGCCATGGATGCAAATTTCGTAGGTTGAGGTGTGCATGAAAGTCACTTCCTGATTCTCAGCACTTCTGCATCATTGAAAGCCCTAAACAGCTTCCCCAGATATTCCTTTTGTCTCCTCCAGAATCAAATCAAAGCAAGATCATTTGAATGTCTGGGTTGGAGGTAGCCTCTTGAAATATATTGATCTGGGGTAGACTCACCAGCCAGTTGAATTTTAACATCCAGGATGAGGGCTTAAATAAAGAGTGTCCTGTGATACGCAGGTCCCTTCTCTACAGAGCTATCCTTTATTTGCTACTTACTATACTCCAGGCACTATACTAAGACCTTTAGTTGTATTAAATTATTCAATTCTATATAACAAAAGAGCTCTTAATAAAATAGCTATAATAGGTAACATGATAACATATATGTAATATATATAAAATAAAGCATTTTATATATATATATATATATATATACACAATATCTACACCTTGAAATCAATTCTTACAGAGAAATTATGAGATTAACATGTATTTTTTTTAAAGATTTTATTTATTTATTTGACAGACAGAGATCACAAGTAGGCAGAGAGGCAGTCAGAGAGAGAGAGGGAGGACACAGGCTCCCTGCTGAGCAGAGAGCCTGACACGGGGCTCAATCCTGGGACTCGAGATTATGACCAGAGCTGAAGGCAGAGGCTTAACCCACTGAGCCACCCAGGCGCCCTAACATGTATTTTTTAATTAAAAAAAAATTTTTTTTTTGCTGACTTGGAATACTAAATCAAAGGTGTTCCTGTGAAAAGTTTACATTAAAATCATACTTCAAGTAAATATAGAGATATATGTTAAAAGTGCCGAGGTGACAAAAAACAAGTGATAATAGTCACAATGTATTCTAAACAAAAGTGTGTTCCTTCTGGAGGAAGAGCTCTGTCTCATAAAAGGCATTAGCTGAGATTGTAACTTCCTTAGAAGAGACTATAGGTGTTTGAAGACCTGCTATTTATTTATTTATTTAAAAATTTTAAAAAATATTTTATTTTATTAATTTTTCAAGATTTTATTTATTTATTAGAGCATGCTTTAACATGAGCAGGGGAGGGGCAGAGACGGGGGGAGAGAGAATCTCCAGTCAACTCCATGCCTATGGCAGAGCATAGAGCCTGACTCGGGGCTTGATCCAAAACCCTGAGAAACCATGACCTGAGGCGAAATCAAGAGTAGGATGCTTGGGGGATGCCTGGGTGGCTCAGTTGGTTGAGCGGCTGCCTTCAGCTCAGGTCATGGTCCCAGCGTCCTGGGATCTAGTCCCACATCAGGCTCCTTGCTCAGTGGGGAGCCTTTTTCTCCCTCTGCCTCTGCTGCCACTCTGTCTGCCTGTGCTCACTCTCTCTGACAAATAAATAAATAAAATCTTAAAAAAAAAAAAAAGAGTAGGATGCTTGGTCAGGTGCCAGGAAGACCTGGCTCTTTAAATAAGTCTTTAGAGACACAATCTGCCAGTCACGTTAAGACAGAATCCTAAGGTTCAGGCCTCAGAGCCATTTCAGACAACTTTGAACTTTTTCCCGTCTGCAGTTACTAAGTGTACACATTTAAATAAACTCCTTAACCAATCTTAGCCTCACTTAGCCCATTTCCCTTACTGAGGGTAGCTGCTTTTGCAAGTGCTTGGCCGGAGCAGGGGTGGAGTTGGGGGTGGGGTGGTGGGTGGTTAGATCTATAGCTTGTCAAGGCCTGGGTCCTCTTCATGACTATGACTCATATTCTGGCATTCTATTCTAACTGGAAAACTTCAGAAAGCTTCTTTTTCAGAAAGAAAAAAGGCATCTTTTTCTATTGTGTTTTTCCTCTATATACCCACTTTGAGGCAGATTACTTGGGCTGTCTTGGTTTATTAATTGTATCCTGAGATAGATTGAATTTGTGGCACCAACGCTTCTCTTCTCTCTCTAAATGACTGGGGTGGTCAGTGCAATCCATCCGTGTTTTTGGCGTGTGAGTTTGTGGTTTTGCTCACCAAGGAGGGGGTTGTCTTTCCCTATTCCTTGATTCTACGTTCAGCCGAATGACTTGCTTTGGGTCAGTGGCATGTTAGTGGTATGGATTAAGCAGAAGCTCAAAAAAGCATGTACACAATTGAGTTTACATCTTTGAATTTCTGCCACGGACAGGAGAAGGGTATGTCTAGACAAGACTGTTGGACTCAGGAGGAGAATGAGAGACACACAAAGGAAGGGCTACTCTCAGGCAAACTCAACTGAGATCAGCCAAACCCTAGCCAATTCAAAAGCTCAAGCAAAGTAATAAATAATTGTTCTTTTAAGCCAATGAATTTTGGGTGGTTTGTAACTGATACATTTCTCCCTAATTTTATAAATCCATTTCAGTTTGGACATGAAGGACTCCCTGTCAGGGATTTTTCTCCTTGACTTTTCTATTAGCATCTTCTGATTTCTTGGCATGGTATCTTCGGATAGAACTTAAAACTAAGCCTGACATTTGGTCACTTGCTTTACTAAATCATTTATGCATGCTTTCCACGGACTCTCAAGTCTATGAGAGGGACAGCGAAATTTATGTAGGTGATAATTGTATGTGGTGAATTTTTCAAATGAAATTTCCCAGGAGGGTAATTGGAAATGAAAGGATCTCTTCATTTGAAAATCACCAGTATTTGCATATCTGGGAGCTGCTGCTGACCCCAGTGAGGCCAATCAACAGAGAACAGTTCTTAAGTACTTTTATCAAGGTGTCTTGCTTCTAATCAGCTGTTATTTTTCCAATACATTATTCATTGTTTTAATGTTTACAGTTTGGGGAAAACCAGCAAGGAACAAGTAGATACTCATGTCTTTCAACATATCTTCATCTGCATATCTTCTTCCTTCTCCCTAGAAATTGTCTATCTTATCTCTTTGTATAAATAAAATATTTGGGGGAGGCGAAAAGGCACATTTGGAAGGCGATTTATCATTACAGATAAACTCCAGATGTGAATTGATAGTGCTCTCTATTTGGCAGAAAATAGCCAGCAAAATTTCCTCATGCTGTTTTGAGCTGATGTGAGCTGTGTTCTGTTTTGACAGGCAGGCTGTTTCTAGTCACTGGAGACATTTTCAGCTTTTGGGAACTATTAAAATTTATAGGTGAATTGGATAACTTGCTTTCTTAAGTTCTGATCATGGATGTACCTTCGAATGGGAGTAAGTTTTTTCAATCCACTACCAATGTTTATGGCACACCCAGGCATGACTGAACACCGCCTGAATGTACATTAATTTCGGTAATAGGTGGCTTACTCAAGGCATAAGTCGGAAAAGTTTCCATAAACCAGAAGGAACCAGAAGGAACCCTGAAAACATCCTTGTTCATTACCTCCCAAAGTGTAGGTAACGATCACCAAGGCCACAGCAAATGCTCTTCTGTGACACATGAGACAACTGGCATTGGTTCCTGGGTAAGGCATTAAATGACATTAAATCACCTACCAAACAGTGTTCCCTTTTCAATATTATAAAATCATCTGGGGACACCTGGGTGGCTCAGTCAGTTAAGCTGCTGCCTTCAGCTCAGGTCATGATCCCAGGGTCCTGGAATTGAGTCCCACATCGGGCTCCTTGCTCAGCAGGGAGCCTGCTTCTCTCTGCCTCTGCCTGCCACTCTGCCCCCTTGTGCTCTTGCCCTCTCTCTCTCTCTCTCTGACAAAAATAAATACATAAATAAATAAAATCTTTAAAAAAAATCATTCTGATTAGCGTAAGTAGAAATTTTCAGGTTGATGCCAGTATGTGATTACCATTTCCAAATGCTTATTGAACTCTGTTTTCACAAAAAGAGAGGAGACATTATGTAGCTAGGGCCTAATGCCATTGTTCACTCCTTTTTGTATTTATTTCTATAAATATCATCTGCTGGTGGCAAGTAACATTGGTGGTCCCTTAAATAGCAAAATCATGAAGGCGGCACACAAGACTAAAAATCAGGAAGCATTAATCTGGTCCTGTGTGAATGAAAAGTCTGCCGTCCAAGTAAGAGGAACCCACTTTTCATGACAACGTGCTCTACAGAGGAAAGTTAGGGTGATATCAGTATTTACAGTTAGGAATCACTTACACCAATGGTGAAGGACAGAAAGCTTCCTGCATTGGTGCATAATCTCTATGTGTCTTCATACTAGAGAGTCAGTGTGATTTACTGGGAAGAGTATATATGTTTACACTCAGCCTGGCCTGGGTTGGATCCCAGCTCTTCTACTTGTGACATGGACAAGCCGATTAACCCATCTATGCTCTCATTTTCTCATCTAGAAGATGATGACGATGGCATCAAACTCACTGTCAGAAGGATTCCTTAATATAATGTGAGTAACGTCCCATTACGGTACCCCGCTGGATGCTTGAATGGGTCCATGGTCACTGGTAGCCCTCTGGGTCTAGCGTGCGCCTTCCTGTGAATGGAGGCATGGCAGTATTCTTAAGAGTCTTCCTGAATTGAATATACAAAGTCATCTTGTTCACAGGTGACACCATTAAGATGACCAATGTCCAAGGTGGAAATACGTATGATGTAAGTCCCCCATACTTGGACTTTAGAGGTCTGCCTCAATGGAGTAGGAACTAACTGATGGTGGGTCAGCCCTTGTTCTTCAAAATTGTTTCTAAGAATTTTATGGACCTTCCAGGTGCTCATCCTTTATATCATCTTCGTAATGACCTTCAGAACTGGAGAAGTAAATGATTTACTCAGTGAGGTTAGGTCCCGTGCCCCTGTTCCCACAAGAAGCAAATGACAGAGGCAGGGCTTGAAAAATTTTAGATGGGAAATGGATAATTGATGTGTAACAAGCCTACTGTCTGTTATTATAGACTTATGTATGAGGTGCTCTCTGTTTCGTAGGGAGCCGTATAACATAGTGGTTAAGAGAATGACGTACAGCCTGGATGGACGACATGGTTCTACCACTTCCCAGCTGGGTGACTTTGGGTGTCAGTAAAGGTCAGTTTCCTCTCTGAAATGAAAATAGTAATGGTATACCCCTGATGCATTACTGCGAGGATTAAATGAGAAAGTACTACATCTATAAGCATAATGAGCTTGGCATGTAAGAAGGTGGATTACAAATTAGTCATTAATGTAGTGATGCTGTGGGTACAAGTGGTTAGATGCCCAACCCATGGAGGGTGATAAACGATAAGGAGCAGATCTATTCTCTCAAAAACCCAAGACCCTTGACATGTTTCATCCCCATCATATAGATATTTAGTGTTCATTTGGAGATAAAGTGTTCAGTTGGAGATACGATTCAAAACCCTGAGCTGAATTCAGTGCAAACCCTTCTCTCCTGCCCCCAGCTTTGGGCCACTTTAGGCCACAGGTCTGTGAACGAGAACATCCCTGCCTTGGGCTTCTCCTTTTCCCTCTCCAGCTGCCGTTGGGGATTCCACTAGCGGAGGCTGGAATAGCAAGGAAGGAAGGAACAGAAGATTGAGAGGATAGGATGGTTCTCACTTGAACTGGTACCTTTACCCGCTTCTCTCAGATTTGGCTATAGACTCCTATGACCTCTTCTTCAGGTTCAATTAATTTGTGGGAGCTTCTACAGAACTCAGTAAGAACTTATGTCTTCCAATTTATTAAAGGATACAATAAAGAATACAGATGAACAGCTAGATAGAGAGCTTTAGCCCAGGATCCTCTGTCCCCATGAACTGGCGGGTGTCACAGCACTGGTGTGGTGTGGGTGTGTCCACCTCCCTGAAAGCTGTTCAAACTCTCTACTATTAGAATTTAATGAAGGCTTCCTTATATGGGCATGAAGAATTATTAACTCCCTTTCTATCCCTCTCCTCTCCCCGGAGGATCCGTGGTGGGACTGAAAATTTGAAGCTTCTGATCAAGGCTCAGAGTCACCTTAGTGGAACAAAAGACATCCTTAGAGATCTTATCACCTGGGAAATAACAGGGATTTTAGGAGCTCTCTGCTGGGAACTGGGGGGAGATGCATATATATATATATATATATATATATATATATATACACACACACACACACACATACATGTATGTATATATATATACACACACACACATATACATATATACATATATACACATATTTCTTATTATTTCATATAGCTCAACTACAATAGAAGTTTATTTCTTGGGCATACAACCATTTAAGATAGATGTTTCTGATCAGCTGGCAGCTGGCTTCCATGTAGTGATTCGGGGATCCAGGCCCCTATGGTCTGGTGGCCTTACCACACTAGAGCTCTGTGATCTGCCTCCAGCTGGTGGAAAGGGAAAAAAAACAAGGAGGATCCTGTGAGCCATAGAGGAATCCATCATTTTGGTTCAGTTTCCATCAGCCAGACTTTGTCACCTGGCCCTACCCAAGTACAAGCTGATCTACAAAATTGATTTCCTTCTGGGCATCTGCCTCCAAGCTAAAACATTTTGGTAACGAAAACAGGGATGGTTTGGTGATCAGTTAACTACCATAGCATGTCATAAATTGTCTTTGCTATTAAGGTGTTTAGATGAATTATAGATGATGGAGAACCACCAAAAGTTATAAATAGTAGAATGACCTGACGGTATTTGCATGCAGAAGATCATGAGGTCATCAGTGTGTCAGGGGAATGAAGGAAGTTGGGTGAATGGAAGCAAGGGATTTGCTTCATTCAGACAAGAGATGAAGGTGTCCTACCTAAGTGACATTTACGAGAAATGGACACATTTTAGAGGGATTTAAGAGGTAAGCCTTGGATATGTGTTGAATGTGAAGAGAATGAAAAGAGATGGCTAGACATGACATTCTGGACTGAGTAAATGGAAGCATGCAGCATTACCAACTAAGTTTGGAAAAAATGGAATGAGATCCCTTCCGATCAATGTGGTACTCCTCAATCTTTTCTTCCAAAGCTCCTTTAACAACAAAACAAGGTAAATGTGTATCTTGGGAGGCTCTGGTAGATAGTTCACCCTGTAATTAGAAAGCTTATTTGAGGTGTCACATTTTATTTTGAAAATTATGTAAGTTTATTCACTTTCTATTCTATTATATATCTGGGCTTATTCCAAAAATGAAATAATGTTTTAAATTACTTTTTAAAGAAAAAAGCTTAGTAAATAAATAATTTATAAATCTATTCTCCCACTTTAAAGACAATGAAAACATTATAGTCTGAAGTCCCCTTTGACCACCACTGATAATCTGTCTTCTCTCAATTCCTCAGAAATAATCACTACTTGTTTGTGATTTATTCTTACAGATTTACACTCATTTATGGATGTTGAAAAAAGGTACCATATTTTTGTGTTTTAAAAACAGATTATCAGGGGCACCTGGGTGCCTCAGTTGGTTAAGTGTTTGATTTCAGCTCAGGTCATGATCTCAGGGTCCTGGGAGTGAGCCCCACATTAAGCTCCCTGCTCAGTGGGGACTCTGCCTTTCCTTTGGCCCTCCCTAAGCACCCCCCCAAATAAATAATAAAATCTTTCTTTATTTTTTTAATTTTTTTTTTAAGATTTTATTTATTTGACAGAGAGAGAGAGAGAGATCACAAGTAGGCTTAGAGGCAGGCAGAGAGAGAGGGGAGGAAGCAGGCTCCCTGCGGAGCAGAGAGCCCGATGCGGGGCTTGATCCCAGGACCCTGAGATCATGACCCGAGTTGAAGGCAGAGGCTTCAACCCACTGAGCCACCCAGGCGCCCCAAATCTTTCTTTATTTAAAAAAAACTTTATTCATTTATTTGACAGAGAGAGAGCACAAGCAGAGGGAGTGGCAGGCAGAGGGCGAGGGAAAGGCAGGCTCCTTGGTGAGCAGAGAACTCAATGCGGGGCTTGATTCCAGGACCCCAGGATCATGACCTGAGCCAAAGGCAGCAGCCCAACTGACTGAGTCACCCAAGTGCCCCAAATCTTTAAAAAAATAATATTATTACACTGTGCATAATCCTGTAGCTTGCTTTCTTCACTCGAAAATGACATTTTTGACATCTACACTTGTTGATACAGATAGATGAGTTCATTTAAATTACTTCTTTTTTTAAGAAAAGATTTTATTTATTTATTTATTTGACAGAGATCACAAGTAGGCAGAGAGGCAGGCAGAGCGAGAGAGAAGCAGGCTCCCTGCTGAGCTGAGAGCCTGATGTGGAGCTTGATCCCAGAACCCTGAGATCATGAACTGAGCCGAAGGCAGAGGCTCAACCCACTGAGCCACCCATGTGCCCCTAAATTACTTCTTAAGAGTCAAATGGATACTCTAGGAACATGAACTACATTTCTCTTGTGGCCTTGAGTGTTGCTGGCATGCTGCTGCACATCCCCAGTCTCTCATTAGTCAATTAGAAACACAAGTATATGGAGGTAAGATACTTTATCTCTGAAGTAGTAGGAATCTGCTTGTCCATATAATGATAATCACTCATATTTATTGGCACTATGCGCCAAACACTGTCCCATGCATACCACACGTGTATTCATGGCAACACGATGAGGCAGTTACTCTAATTACTCTGTAATTGTAGATGAGACAATGAAACATGCAAAGTTTAGATGAGTGGTCCCAGGTCACTTAGGTTTTGAATGGCAAAGACAGGTCACTTATCCAGACAGTCTGAGTCCAGAGTCTGTGTTCTTAACCATTTTACAAAACTACCAGGGGCAATGCGCATGATGCATCTTCGAATTTTTGCAGATTTCTTTGTGTTGCCCAAGGCAGAGATATCCACTGAGACATATACTCTTAATGCTGAACCTGAGCCAACACCTACAGCCAAGTGGTATTTCCCATCACTCATTTCTGAGGTTACGACCTGGCTCATTGACAGAGTAGGTGCCTAGTAATTCGTTAGGTGAACTGAAGCAGGATAGATGTTTAATGCACATGCCCGGTGTAGAGTGTAGGGTAAGGTGCCTAAATCCTCAGTGACGCAGCTCAGTGACCAAGATTGATCCAGAGAATTGCGGGAACAGTGAGAAGTCCATTTTCATGGAAGGACAATGCTTTCTAAGAAGCCATTCTGGGTCTGCTGCTTTCCCTTCTGTTGTGGCCCTTGGAGGACAGTGCCAGGCCTGTGTGGGTGTTCAGCCGCTGCTGCTTCCCCAAGACAAGGACGGAATAGCACAAATAAAAGGCATGAAGGGGCGAATGTCATTCACCTGCCCTTTTCTCCCTACCTGATGTGATTGTTAGCCTTGACACCTATGAGGGAGGCAGTTGGAAGGAAATCTGTTACAAAGGTTCTTTCACTAGCAGAGGGAGCCTGAGTTTCAGAATGTTGGGATGAGAGAGTTGTAACTTTGTTTTTCTTTCTCCTGTACTCTTTAAGTACAAAGTGAGTTCTTATTCTGTTGCGGCACCCTTTTCTTACAGTTGATACTATAATTCCCGTGTCCAAATAAATGGAGAAGAGTGAAAAATAACGTTGTTTGAATAGCTGGCAGCAGAATTTCTCTTAGGGAGAGAGGAGAGCAGTATCAATTTAGACAAGTGCCTTGATAAGACTTAGGTGGTAGAAGATGAAACCCAGAGGTGGTGACTAGGAAGACAGTAGCATCACGAAGAAAAAAAAAAAAAAAAAAAAAACTCTGTGCAAATATTTTACACAAGAAATAAACAAGAAACTGGAAAAGGGCAGAAGTGAGGGAGAGAGGAACCCGGGAAATATAGTGGGCAGACAAGCTGGGAGGAAGATCGTGGCCAATGGGAGCTTGAAGACAACCTGAAGACTCAGAGGTCTAATGTCCAATTTGAATTCTCTCTCTGCCCCTGTCTCCTATTTCACTGCAGTGTCAACAGTCATCGTTGCTCCTCAGAACTGTGAAACATAAAAACCTCCACATTATAGGTTTGGAGTGAAATTAAGGAAAGGGGACCAAGTTCCTTTCTGGGTCATTCTGGAGCAAAAAGAAGTAAGTAGTCTAGTTACAAGAGGAGAAGTGAAAATCAGGATAAAGCAGGGACAGGAATACATCTCAGAGAAGATGTTTGACTTCCCGTAAGCTAGGTGACTGGTATTGAGCCAATTTTCCTTAAATCTCGAAAAGCGGCCCCAGTGAGACACCTGAGTGACAGAGAAAATATAGACCCAACACAAACCTGCAGGGAATTCCCTCTGATCCGTATAGAAAAACCCCTATTAGGTTATAGGTCAATGCGGATACTCCACTATCTCACATCCACTCTTTATTTTCATGGCAACGTATAATTTGCAGATGTTCAGCTTAGTCTCTTAGATTGGAATACGGGATGCTTTGAAGGACAGAACAGAGACTCTGGTCAGAAACATACGGATTGGAGGCTACCTCAATCGTTGGTGAAATACATACTCTCGGAGGTAAGTGTATGTTTTTTTAATAGTACTTATCATGATTTAGAAATATTTTTTAAATTTTGTTTACTTACTGATTGCCTAATTACTCAGTAGAGAACAGACTGCAAGGCCCATGATAGAGGGACTGTGTCTGTCTGTCGTTATTGCACCTCTAAAACCTGGCACATCATGAACGCTCAATACATTTATCTTGAATGAATACGTAAACCTTCGGCTTTTTGTTTATAAACCTGAAAATAGTGTGAAGGGAAATAACACCACCCACACTACAAGTTGACAGGATAAGACAAACCACACAGTGAGACCTAGTACAGAAGCTGGCTTCACAATAAACAGCAACTTTCTTTGCCTTCCTAGTCATAGAATTATTGTTTTTCTGGTCTAGTTGATGTCATTGTTTCCATGACTGTGCACTATGACCTTTGGTACCCCCACAACAACGTGTCATTGGTTATGGGGAGATGTTGGGGGAAAAGGACATCAGACATAGAAAGTTAGTATAACACAATACTAACTTCAATATAATTAAGAGTGTTGAAAAATCATCAAGAATATGCCCTTCAAGTGACATCAACTACATGATACAACTTTGTTACTGGGCTATGCTGCTGTCCCTTTACAAGAGCCAGGAAAAATGGTCAGTTGGGCCTCTGATTCTGCAGAGCTCTTCTCTGCATTTTGCCATGAGTTTTCTGTCTAAAAGATATAATTTTATAGACAATTACCAAAGGAGAGAGCTGTTGTCAAACCCAAAGCAGAAAATTACATTTAAGGTATACAAGAAAGGAATGTGTTCTTGTAAAGACCAAGACTGAGGCTCCCTGGAGGAGAAACCAATCAGAAGAAGGAACAGACATCACAAGTACAGAAGTGACTCCGAGAAGGATCTCCCTGTTTGAGCACAGGGCCCAGCTTTTTAACTTGAATAGCAGAATGGCAGGCCCTGGTTGAAAATTTATAGGTAGATAGGTGTCACCTCAGGGAGATCACTGTTAGGAGAAGCTGACTTGATCTGATGGTAAGGTCTAAGAGGAAAGAACAAGGGACCTAAGAAATGTGGTTCTTGGAAGCACATTCACCCAGCATTACGTGGGAGACAGTCTGATGCTTTCCAGAGAGTCTGTCCACTGATAAGCCACTCAGACTTCGGGATTGCCTACCTGGACTTTGTAGGGTATTTCTCTGTTTATTAATGAAATATTTTAGACAGACACTACCAGTTACAGAAGTTATGTTCATATTACTTATGTTCCATGAAAGAAGCCCGTTGGCCCATGGACCCAAGTGACTTGGCTCCTAGGTTTGGCTCTTTCTCATATCCTGTGACCTGAGCAAATCAGAAAAGCCTCTTTAAACAGTCGTTTTTATAAAATAAAACATTACTGCAGTAACACTTGTCACACAGCTCAAGGGGTCTTGAGATCTTCATTTTAGCCTCTGCCAGTTGGAGGGTTTCACCCCTTTCTTTTGGGTCCCAGATTCCTGTTGTGTTGCAGGGAGTGTCCACTGGGAGTCATGAAAGGTGGATTGTGACTCACGATTGAGTGTCACTCTGGATGGCTAGGTCTTGGGACAGCAATGCATACTGACAAGGTCCTCAGTGGGCACCCATGGGGACGCATGGCTGGGAAAGGCATCCCAACCCCGGTAACGAAATGTTCATCTTTGTGTGAAGCTTTGGTATTCAGAGGTGGTGGATTAGCAACCAGGTAGCTCCTAAACTCATGGATGGTGCAGTGAACTTGGTGAGTTCCAGGCACCCAGTCCTTCCTAGGTAGCTAGCCTTTTCTGCCATGGAAACTTCCTTGGGATCTTCCCCTTCTTTTCCAATAAAGCTTGATAACATATTTAACTCAGGCCTAGAACCATAATAACTGAGTGATCTGTTACACTGTTCTCAGGGGATAGGGTGGGCTTACTGTTCAAATTGTCCCTGGAGGTGTAGGGGTAACAGGAGCCTTCTATTCCGCAAAGACAAGGAAAAACACAGAACAGTTAAGTTTCCATATTATCACGATCTGAACTAGCAACAATCTAGGTGGTAGACGGAATACTTTCTAAATTCTCTTCCACCTCTAACATACTATGAATTTGAAGCCAAGAGCAACAGAATGCTGTCTTCCCTTTTGGAACCACTAATTACATTGAGAAAATCTTAGCCTCTTTAGGATCTGGATCTAAGAGGACTTTTAGACTCCAAGTCACAGAAGGAAATGAATAGTGGCACATAACCTACAACTGTCTGATCAGTGCGCTGAATGAATTTAGGACACCAAATTCCTGTTGCACCATTATTTAGAAAGATGGGTGTGGTCTTAGAAGGCTAGTCTCTAACCATACTACTTATGAATTTGATGATTATCTAAATGGATTAGCATGTTAATTCCTTACCAGTAGGAGTCCCAGGAATAGTTTGAAGAGGCTTATACAGACAAGTAGGTTAGGGGAAAATGACAGAGAAACCACAATCAATTGCTTGACACTCAGAGTCTCAGAAGCAAACACCTAAAACCTTCCTCCTACATAGATTGACATTTTCTTTCACAGGTCTCATCTGTTTAATCAACTTTCATGATGCTGCTTGAACCCTGACAAACACTGCCATTCTGAGTTTGTTCAGTCAACCCAGAAGCTTCTGGGAGTCATCCCAAGCTACGAAGAGGCTGACATCTAGGACTAGGTTTTCTGACCCAGTATGTATGACTCGATGAAGAGGGGAGCTTAGTTTTTCATTCATTCGTTTATTCATATTTTCACTCATTAATCAATCTGTCCATCCATTATGGGACCTTAATTATGCATCAGGCACCAGGATGGGCAACAAAAAGTTCTTAGGTATTTCTGTTTGGAAATAAAGCTCAGGAAACAGGAAAGAGATATATTTTTCAATTTCGTGTTCGGTGGTGTTGAACCATCGGCATGGATGCATTTGCCGCTGAGTGTCTGAGGGGAAGTGTCAGCTAGGAGCAATAATCTGAGATTAGGCAGCCCTTCCTGCCACCACAGGACATGAAAGCAGCCTTAATGCTGCTCCTAGGAAGAGGCAGGGACCCCTCCTGGGAACAAGGAGGACTCCCCACTTTCTCTTTATATCCCAGGCTCACAGAAAGTAGCATTTAGGACTCCACATGGGGCCCACATCTCCCCAGGCTCCCTTTTGCTGCTGAGCTCTCACTGCATATCCTTCAGGGAATGAGATGCTGCTCCAATGTAATGCAAAGTTGATTAATAATCTGTGCACACACTCCCTCCAAGGGAGGCACTCAGATGAAACTATCCAAATGTGTCTGCCGAAAATCAAAGCAATTAACCTAGAAAGTTACACACCCAGGGCTTCCATCTCTGATCTATTTTCATCCATAGAAGGGATTTATGAAGCTTATGTTTTTATACAGAATATGGTCCCCTCTCGTCTCTCTCCCTCAAAGGTCAGAGAGTCTTCTGTCAACCCAGTGGAAGAGGTCTTGACAGCTACATTCATGGCCTTCCTGAATGGGTATTTTGTGAAGAGTCTCAGAAAAACTTTAAAAAAAAAATAGCAGACCCATACATCATGGTCAGAGAAAGCCCGTGTGTCTCATCAGAAAGGTGGGAATAATAGAACCTTGCTGGCTATTGTAAGGAGCAGGTGAGATAATGTGCAGATGCTACCGAAAAGGCTTGGCACGTGGGCAGTGCTCAGCAGGTGTTACCGACTTGGAGGGAAATGTCGGTTCCCTCTGGGTTCCAGGAAGGAGTAGTGAACAGCTATGTACTTGCATTGCACCACCTGGTAAGGATGTCTGAACTCAGCCTGGGAGACAATGCTTATGAGTCATTCACCAGCAGAGTGAGGGAGTGAAGAGGGGAAAGGAGTGAAAACGAGAAAAGAGCCTCTGTTAGAGAATGCTGGGCTTGTTGAGCCAGGCGGCTGCCCCCAAAGAATGAACATCACCCTGAACTCATCCTCCTCTAGGAGTGCGGATAACGTTATTAGCTCATTAGCTCTTCCTGGCTAGCAGAAGGGTGGCCCAGGCTCCCGTGGTTTCCCAGATGTTGAAGCTGCAGGAGCCAATATTCCAAGGATGGGCCAAGAGGGGCAAAAAGAGCTTCTTCCTGGGGGCCTCTCTCCTGTTGGAGGGAGCTCTGCAGTTTGTTCATTTCCTCCTGCCCCAGGACTTTCTGCTGTACCTGGTTTCCAGACTTCTGTGTTCCTAGCACTGACAGCCCCTGAAAGGCAGTGCACACTTCTTGACCAGTGTCATGGGAAGAAAACATGGCCGAAACTCGAGGTCGAAGCTAACTTCTTCCAACGCAGCACAATATGACACTGTGGTTAAGAATGTCTTCTCAGACTCTGAGAAACAAACTGAGGGTTTTGGAGGGGAGGGGGTGAAGGGTTGGGTGAGCCTGGTGGTGGGTATTAAGAAGGGCACATATTGCATAGAGCATTGGGTGTGGTGCATAAACAGTGAATCTTGGAACACTGAAAAAATAAAATTAAATTAAAAAAAAAAAAGAATGTTTTCTCAAGATTATAACTGAATTCTCTGGATTCAAATCCCAGGTCTGTCAGTTGTTTAAACTTTTTAAGGCTTCAGTTTTCTTGCTTTGTCATGGAAAATCTAGTGTGTAACTAGCAGTGCTATTAACTAGCAGTGTTTTATATTGCATATATTGTAACTAGCAGTGTTTTATATTGCATATAAAAGCAATTAACCCAATGCTTGACTCATGCTGATGACCCAGGGAACAGTAGCTACTAAATTTGTGGCCTGGTTCTTTCTTTCATCCTTCCCCTGTGCACAAAACCTTGGAGACTGAACAACTCCATGGATTTCATGAGGAAAAATGCTTGCAGAGTCACCTAAAGAAGTGATCCTCAAGCTTATATTCTTGTCTTTCAGACAGAGAGCTCTTTCACCAATTCAACAGGGCTCAGGAAAGTCTGCACCCCCGCAAAAGTTAAAGAATGAGGGATTCCCTATTTTTGGACATAAGAGCTGGGCTTTGCTCCCATCCCTTGGGCCTCTCTACTTCATTGCTCTACAGTTGCATTTCAGCAGTCAACGTCTGCTTCTTTCCCCCTGGGGGCTTTCTCAGAAGCTTGGAGAAGCTCCGATTGCAAGGCAGACTGGGAGTGCTGGGAATAAATACCCCCAGAGAAGCCGATTTATTCTACTTGGGTGGGACAGTCCTGAAGGTGTGGGTTTTACAGTTTGCTCAAGATTTCCCTTGGGACGAAGCTTCCTTTATCCACAATGGTGGAGGGGTTGATCGTGTGTTCTGTATGTGCTGTCTTTCTTCGCGGGCTCGTGTTTCCTGTCTGACTCATGTCTTCTGTACTTTCCATACCAACTGCGAACACTTCACTGGTTTCAGGGTCATTTTCTGGGGGAGCCCCCTTAAGACAGTGGGATTAAGCTTAGGGAAGAAAGATCACTCCCATGCGGTGCTTCTTGAGGGCTGACAGTCTCTCATTTGCTTCTGTTTTCCGAGGAAAATGCGGGGCTCCTGGTAGTCATTCCGTATGGGCTTCATTAAGACAATGAGAGACAGAAGTAACACCACAGTTCTTGAGGAAGCAAAAGAGAAAACTATGTAAGCATTATTTAAAGTATGACTAGCATTAATTTGTATAGCAATTCACCATTTAAAATTTTCTAAAGCAGTTTCATAGACTTCACTTGAAGGTATATTACAGATGAAGAAACAGAGTCACAGAGCACATGGTCTCTTACGCCAGGCCATGCTGTCAGCGATGGTGCCAAAAGTCACAACAAGCTCCTTTGCATGGTGTCAAGTTCCTGCTGTCTCTGTGAGCGCCCTCAGCTTGGCGGCCGTGTGATGCTTCTGCCACCGTCGATGAGGAAGGCACGTTCCACTGTTGTTTCCCCCAGAGACACCACACTGAGCCTGATTCCAGTGCCTTCCTTTCTCTTCTCTTGAATTCCTCTGGCGGGGGGGTTCTTAACCTGCCGTCCACGCCTGGGCCTGGAGGACTTAGTATTTGCGTTCACATGTGCTTTTCCAGAAGGGGATCCCTAGCTTCCATCTTCCTCTCAAAGAGGTCTGTGACCCCAGTAAAAAGCCATTGTCCCAGGTGCTGTTGCTAATAGTGCCTTGCTCTTTAGTTACACTTCAGATAACAAAGTACTTTCACTGTTTCTCTTCCCCTACCTGCAACAGCCTAAGGTTTCTTAATGAATTCAACACTTAGCAGCAGGATTCTTTTTTCTATAGAAAAAAAGAGTTGGGACAAACCCCTCCATCCCCTGACTATGCATATTAATACTCTTTTTCATATGTTAGGATGTCACTCCAGCCTCCTTTTTAATTCAAGACTCTGCAATATAGGGCAGCAACTAACTTTCCCATTTCATCCTCCTTTGGTTGTCTCCATCTTCCCAACTATAGGGTGAGAACAGAATGACCAGCCGGTCTCACTTCCCGAGTCTTCCTTTCCTTTGCTCTAGCCTTTCACACAGCATAAATCCCGTTTGAAATGCTGTCCCTCAGATCTCTTGCCCATGGAAATCCTACCAGTATCTCGAAGCGTAACTCAGATGCCCTTTTGTCAGTCAAGGCTTTCCATCCTAATATTGAATGATATTTATAGTGATAGCTAACATTTATTGAGGGCTTGCTATGTACCAGGCATGATGTTAATAAGTTTTTGGTAAATATTTAAACCAAAACCTTTTAAGGTTTAGAAAGATTAAAGAGTGTTAGCTTCTGTAACAAATACAACAAAACAAACAAAAAATAATCTCTGTAGCTTAACAGAGTCGAAGCATATTTCTTAAGTAGGTAAGGTCTAAAGCGTTTCTGTTGAGCAGGAAGACAGGATTGAGGGTCTTGGCTCTCTCCATCTTGTGGCTTTAGTTTCTTTTACAAGTAGCTTCCAGGCTTGCTGGCTTGGGGATAAAGGATAAATGGGCACATGTGGGAAGCTTTTATGGGCCAATCCTAGAAAATGGCATGTATCACTTTTCACGCATGTCCTATTGCCAAAAAAGGAGTCATATGGCCAGGAGATTTGAACTAGCTTATGTCGAGAAGGAAAAGGAAATAAATTTGGTGAGAATTTAGAATTGTTTGCCACAGGCATTCAGATGGGAATTAGAGGGTCATGGCAATGTTGAATTTTACCTGAGCTTTCTATGGCTGGAAAACAGTAGCCACTCAGAAGTCCCTCCCCTCTATCGTATTCTGGGAAATGGCTTACTGCAAAGAGACACCTTTCCTCATGTGACTTTGGCAAGACTGACAGATGCCCCTTTGTTTATCTGTGAGGAGGCCCGACACAGACTCTCTAAATTGCCACTCTCTGCTTCACAGATGATTCACTGAATGGTTTGTCCATTTAATTAATCAGAACAAAATCCTGTGAACCGTACACTATGGCTAACTTTCTCTTCCTCCTCAAGGTTCCCGACTCACCCTCCCCCTGAGCCAGCCCGCAACACCTTCTTACCTGCCCCTCCCAAGAATAGGCTGATCTCAGGGTAAAGCGTTTTCTGATCTACTGTCAGGTCACTGCCATGCCCATCTGTTCACCCCATTCCCCCCCTTTCCCATAACAGCCTCTTTCATGCCACAGTACTTCCCCTTAAAGAAAAGCCTCTTTCTGTGTAACTCAGACACTGGCAGATCCTATGGTTGGAGCATTCTGCCTATGGTTATTGTCCCTTACTTCCTCTTGCCATAACCTTTTAGAATAATGTCTTACCTTACGTAAATTTGGCCCTGGGTTTTTTGTTTGTTTGTTTTTGTTTTTGTTTTGTTTTTTTTTAGAACAGAGATTTGAGCCCAGGGCTTCTGACTTGAATGGACCCTCAGATTGCCTCCTGGCCAAGATGGCTACTGCTTACTATATACTCCTTTTCCAACCTACCTTTCCTACCTACTATGTACTTACCTTTTCCACCCTGCAGAGTCATCACACACTCAGGCACTAGAGTTTCCAGCCCCCTGCTTTTAGAATTGAAAGCTTGTGACTCATTTGAGTCAATGAAATGCAAGTGGACGTGATGCGTCCTCTCAGGCAAAGCCGGCCTCCTGTGGCTCCCCCTCATTCTTGAACACCCCTCAGGAGAAGTTGGAAGATGTCAGCATCAGAAATGCAGAACACTTGAGGCCTCAGTCATTGCACAGGGGAGAGACCTCCCCCAAAAGCCACCAACCAGAATGTGCGCATCAGGCATTTGAGATTTGGGGACATATAACAGACTCTTCTGACTAATATACTTGACAATAGTGACAACACATTGGGTACAGCAAAATATCCCATGACAGGGGACTAGAAATCCCTCATTCTTCATACAAATGCCTCTGTATTTAGTAGCTCCCTTCAGTCCTTACCACAATGTATTTTGCATTGGGATTGGGTCTATTTTCTCTCCTTATGCATCACTGAGGTCTTCAAGACAAACATGGGCATAGTCATAGTCACCCACAGGATTTAGCAGTTTCTTGCATATATCAGGGACTGAGTGTTGGAAGAGTGAATAAATGAACCGTCTGATTCTGTTTTCAAAACGACCTTTTCTAATCAGCAAGACAGATATTTATTTTCATTATAGAAATAACGCAACGCAAAACGTTTGGAAAAAGTTTTTTTAAAAATCAGTTTTAATCCCATCGCTTTTGTCTGTTATCATGTTTGTATATTTTCTTTTTTTAAAAATTTTTAAAGATTTTTATTTATTTATTTGACAGACAGAGATCACAGGCAGGCAGAGAGGTAGGCAAGAGAGAGGGGGAAGCAGGCTCCCTGCCGAGCAGAGAGCTGGACTCGGGGCTGGATCCCAGGACACTGGGATCATGACCTGAGCCGAAGGTAGAGGCTCAACCCACTGAGCCACCCAGGTGCCCCTGTATATTTTCTTTCTTCATATACTTTTTTCCATATTTGCGACCACAGGACATGTGCTTTTCTCAGTGTAATTTTATAGCATGGTTATTTTTACATGCTGCTACTTTGCCCTCCTAGCCATTGTTCTTAATTCCTGTTTATACAAATTTATATAATTTATTTATCTGCTCTCATATGCACTATGCAAATGTAGCCTCAAAAAATCCTCATGCATAGAGATTTTCTGTGTACTTATTTCATTTCTTTGGAATGAATTTTCAAATGTAAGATGACTATGTCAAAGGGTGTGAGCATTTATTATTGTTGATACATATTACCAAGTTGGTTTCTAGAAGATTTGTACCTGTTTACAGAGAATTGCTGTACCCTTGCCTGCATAATTAAGAATGAAACATTTATTTGGAATTAGTATATGAAATATCTCATTATTTTAAACCACATTTTTTCAATTACTTGAAAGAGAGAATACTTTTGAATTGTTTTCTAGTTGTGTTTTTTTTTTGAATTGTCTTTTCTTATCCATTTAAACCATTTTTTTAATTAAAAAAATGTATTTGTGCCATGCAATGTTCTGTGTGGTGCAGTGGAAAACAAGAAGTCTTTGTCTTTAGCAAATGTTTATCTTGATGGGAAGAGATGGGAAGTCAACAAGTAAACAAGTAAGGATGATCACCAGTATCAGAAAGGTTTATGGAGGAAATGTGCAAGATTGGTGAGAACTTTTCTTAAGGGAGCTGAAGAGTACCCTCTGAAAAGGGGATGATTTCTCTGGGAAATGAGAAAAGTAGGTTATATAAAGACGTCACATTCAGTTATCCGGAAGGTGAGAATTGCAAGCAAAGAGACGAGTCAGTATGCGCCATTAGGGTGTAAGCAGTCTTGGCATGGTCTTGGCAGAAAGATGAGACTCTCTGGAACATAGTGAGCATGGGGTATGAGATGAGTTTGGGGGTTTGGATTAGGACTAGAACATCAAAGTTTTCACTGGCCATCACAAGGAATTTGGGTTCTGTTCTAGATGAAACAGGAAACACTTTCAGGGTTTTAAATATGGCAGTGATATGATATAACTTTAAAAAACCATTTTGACTGCTGTGTGAATAATTGAGATAGAAGAGGCATATCCACATTTGCGACAACGTGGATAGAACTAGAGGGTATTATGCTGAGCGAAATAAGTCAACCAGAGAAAGACAATTATCATATGATCTCCCTGATATGAGGAAGTTGAGAGGCAACATAGGGGTTTTGGGAGGTAGGAAAAGAATAAATGAAACAAGATGGGATCGGGAGGGAGACAAACCATAAGAGACTCTTAATCTCACAAAGCAAACTGAGGGTTGCCGGGGGGAAGGGTGTAGAGAGAGGGTGGTGGGGTTATGGAAATTGGGGAAGGTATGGGCTATGAAGTGTGTAAACCTGGCAATTCAAAGACCTGTACCCCTGGGGCTAATAATACATTACATGTTCATTAAAAAATAAAAAATTAAAAAAAAAAAAAGAGAAGGGGCATATCCATTAGGAGGTTATTATAGTGTTCCAAGCAAGAGATAATGGGACATGAGCTAGAGTGGTGGCAAGGGGGAGTTAGAGATTAAAAAGACCTAAGCTTCTTTTGGATTATCCCCAAAGCAGAGACTCAGACCAAGATTCAGGAACAGATAATTTATTTGGGAGGTAACCTCAGGAAGTGGAGTGGGAGAGCCAAAAGAATAAGACAGGAAAGTTGGAAACATTCCATTAAGGCTGCATCAAGGTCATTGCTCTAGGCAGTGGGGCCTTGGAGAATATAATGCTTCCCAGAATATTCCATCCATCAACTGGACATTGAGGCATTTACCCACTGATTCTAATATTCTGTTACCATTATTGATGACAGTAATTCTCATTCACTTCTGGGCTCTAGCCACACCTAGTAGATAGACTCTCCCAGTTTTGGAGAGGGACTTGGAGTGAGAGAGAGAAAAGATACAGTTGGGTGCTTGAGGTGGGATGCTGTCAGGGAGCGTGAACAGGCTGCTACAATGGCAACAGGAATCAAAGGTGGCAGGGAAAGATGAACGATGAGAGACTATGGACTCTGAAAAATAATCTGAAGGTTTTGAGGGGGGTGGGGAGGGGTGGGAGGTTGGGGAAGCCAGGTGGTGGGTATTAAGGAGGGCATGTATTGCATGGAGCACTGGGTGTGGTGCATAAACAATGAATTCTGTTACGCTGAAAAGAAATTAAAAAAAAAAAAGCACCTAAAAATGTAAAATAAAATGATTAAAAAAAAATAAAATGCCTGCAAGAAAAAAACAAAAAACAAAAAACAAACAAAGGTGGCCTGAGGACCTGTGATATAGGGTATCAAAAAGATCTGCTACACACACAGATGAATGAAGAGCCACCTTTCAGTGTAAAAATTCTCTCCCTTCGGTAGGATTGGAAACTCACCAGAGAGTGTCAGAAGCTTCTTTAGGTATTTGATTACCCACTGAAATTAAAATGTAGATCCTTTGCTAAAAATAGCAGGAAACAAATTGTTTGCACTGATCCTTGAACAGGAGCTAAGGCTGATGTTTGTCTGTATTCCCCTTCCTAGAGTGAGATTTTCTTCTACAAAATAAGAGAAAGGAGGCCTTGGATTCAATATCTGCACTTAAACTCTCCAGATTGTCCAACCTCATAATTAGAACATTACATGCATTATTTCCTTTGACAAGTTATTCTTTTAGATGATTTCACCAGCGGCTTTGCTCCTTGCCATTTCCTGGAGAGTAAAAAAGATACGTCCTGAGAAATCACTTCAAGACATGGAGTGACCTCCAGCAACTCAACCAGGGAGTGATGCCTTCCCCAGAACCCCCCTGAATATTGAAATTTCTGTCTTTCTCTTCACACAAGTAGTCCAGAGACTTTAGAAATGACTTTGCAATTCCAAAATGAACCCCAAATTTGCTTGAATAAAAAAGAATTAAGACAGAATTACCTAGCATTTCCCAGTTTTCAAATTTTAGTTTTTTTTTCTTTTGACCAAAATTATTTTAACAGGCACTATAACATAATGACAATATTACAACTACTAATATGATACAGTACAACATAGTAGAATGATAATATCCATGATGTATGAGGGCCACAATGTGCCCAATCCTTTGCTAGGTACTTGTTAATTTATCTCAAATTCCCACAGCATTAAGAAACAGACATTGTTATTCCTATTTTATGGATATATAACCAGGTTCCAAAAGGTTACATGAAATATGAAAATCAGACATCTCTAATGTAAAATCCAGGATTTTCCAACTCCAAATCTCCTACTGTTCAAGTGCATTTTGCTGCGTTCTCAAACTGTGTGCTCATCTACATATGAATTAACAAATGCATTGAATAAGGACTCATGGGGTATAATCTAGAAAGCAGCTTTTCAATTTTACTGAAAAGACTTTGCTCCTTCTGCTCCCACTTCACCCCCTTCCCAGAAAAACCCCTCTAGATAGTCTTAGTTTCTTTCTTTTCTTTCTTTTTTTGGGGGGGGGGGTTAGTATTAGGTAATAATTAGACCTTTGAGTTACTGTGGTTTTGAATTTTGTTTAAGTAACAAACCTAATCTTTATTCATGGAGAGTTTCAGTCAAAGATGTCCCAGGTAACATCTGATCAACAAATAACCACAGGCAATGTTGGCAACACCAAGGAGAAAAGACAAGCCAGAAAAGCAAGCCAGATCCAAACTGGTAATTGATCAGTAGGATCTCATTCTACCTAGTCTTACATATGGTAATTTCCAAAATTAAATCCAAATCCGTGGTGAATAATATTAGAATAGTCATTGCTTCTTGGAGTGAGTGTGAGCAGGGAAGGAGAAAGGGAACTCTGTGGGGTGATAACAGCATTGTGTATTTTGATAGGGATTTAAGTTGCACAGGCATATGTGTATTTCAAACTTTATGGATTGGTACATTTAAGATTTGTATACTTTAAGATTTCTATGTAAATCTTCTCTTAAAAAAAGCTAACATTGACCTCTACTGAATGACATGTATACTGAATTATTTAGGAGTCAGGAATACTGATGTCTAAAATTGGCTTTGACATGCATACAAAATTAGATCAATGGACTGAGGAATGGACAGATGGATAGCTACACGTTAACATGATTACAGCAAAATGTTAATAGAATCTACATAATTAGTATAAGGGTGTTAAGTGTACAATTCTTTCAGCTTTTCTATATACTTGAATTTTCATGAGAAATCATGCTGGAGAAAACAGTCAAACCCTCGGGGCTCTGCAGTTCCGCAGAGAAAACCCCATAGGAGAAAACTTGGTGTGTAGTCTTTTGGTCTTTCTTCTTGTTTTTGATTTTTTCCTTATATAAAGGAAATAAATGAATCATCCTCATGAAGGCATTTGAAAAAGTGACCCTTTATATGGGACTTTTACTGGATCACAGTGATAGGCAGAATTCATAATCCCCACACACATTCTGGAATTTGTGAATATGTTATCTTAATATGGCAAAAGGGACTCTACAGATGTGACTGGATTAAGGATTCTGAGATGAAGAGATTATCCTGGATTCTCTGAATGGGCTCGAGGAATCACAAGGTCCTTAAATGCAAAAGAGAAAGGCAAGAGAGAGTCAGAGATGTAACAATGGAGGCAGAGTTTAGAGTGATGTAATTGTTAGCTTTGAATGTGGAAGAAGATGGCCAAGTGCAAAAGAATGTGGGGAGCCTACTGTAGCAACTAGGGCAGAAAAATTAATGGGGTTTTCCACTATAGTCTCCGGGAAAAAATGCAACCCCACCAACACCTTGAGATTAGCCTAGTGAGAACTGTGTCAGATTTCTGACCCATTGATCCTTAAGATAACAAACTTACATCGTTTTAGGCCATTGGGTTTGTGGTAATTTATTCCCACTTCAATTACAGAAGGAAAGTTGTGTATGTCAACATATTCTTCCAAAGCATTATGGAGGAAAAACGAGGCTGATAGGTAAACCATTTTACAGTGTTGTTTATTTTAGGTAGATTCTATGGGTTGAAGGAACAGGCTAACTCACCGTCTACATTTTCGGGATTTATTTTAAGCACATGCATAAGAATTAGAAATACAAGTCTCAGCCAAGACACATGGGAACCTACAAAAAGCCCAACATCCCAGCCTCATGGGAATTCTCAGAGTCACAGGAGATCGAGGCCTCAAGGATTGTCAACAGGAAGGTCATTCAGCACCCAGGACAGATCTAGAGACCGTCTCCACCAACAAGAGCTTCTATGCTGTGAATGGGTCTTGAATTTTTCTAGGTCTTTGATTCATCCTGTATCAGTCTGCATTTTTTTCTCAGTGCTCATGGCTGGGACCATTGTACACACCTTCCTCTGGTGGGCATAGCCATGCCAGAGTGGGCACAGCCTAGAAGAAAAAAACGTATCCTGGATTTTGGTTTTGACCCCCTGCCCCTCAGCCAGGTGCGATGTGCAACCTGCTCAACCTTCTGAAGGCTCCAGCCTGCTGCTTCCTCATGTTTCTGTATCTTTCCCTCCCTAGAGCTTCTTGCTGCCTAGAACCCTTGCTTACTTATATCTTCAGCTTGTGTTGCTCTCTAAGACCCCTCCTGGTTTGTCAGTGAGAACTCCTCAGTACAGCTTTCACAACCAACTACTTGATGCTCCTCATCGATCTCAAATTTAATTCCTGGAAATGAAATTCTGATTGGCTCAATCTGACCTTTATTTGGCATGAGCTTTTCACTTCAAGTGATCTTATAAGCCTGGAGGTTCAACTGTTTTGGGATCAGGATCTCATCCCTCATTTTGTAAAAATAATAATAATAATGATAATTTAAAGATTTAAAAAATTTTTTTTCAATAGTGGATGAAGCCACTTGGAACCCAAGGGGGTTAGACCTGCCATTTTTTAAGGAGCTTTGGGAAGATAAGACCATAACTGACATGAACAGGTCAAGTTTTAACTATCGTAGATGTTATTTCAATTTATGCTTTGTTCCTAGCCCTGTTTTTGCTTTGGGAAACTTAAAAGAAAAACACAGACAATAATTACAATAATTACAATAATGTAATCAGGCAGAAACTATAAGGAAAGAAAAAAAAAAAAACTTGGGAAACTAGTTAGAGAAGAACACGAATATTTTGACCAATAGGGTTAATAATATGGTTGCTTCATTGTGCTTCAGATTCATTTCTGAGCTTCCCCATATCCAAGGAAGAGAGGGGAGTGGGGCAATTTGTATAGTTCTTAATTATTTTTAAAGATTTTATTTATTCTGTCAAATAAATTTAAAAATCTTAAAAAAAAGATTTTATTTATTTATTTGAGAGAGAGCACACAAGCAGGGGGTACAGCAGGCAGAGGGAGAAGAAAGCTGCCTGCTGAGCAGGGAGTCTGATGGGGGCTTCAATCCAAGGACCCTGGGATCATGACCTGAGCTGAAGGTAGGCACTTAATCTACTGAGCCACCCAGGCATCCTGTAGAGTTCTTATTATTGGAAAGGAAATGATTGCATTTCTTACTTTATTGGGTGGCAGAGGCCTTATGTTCCTTTAACACGAATCCCCTCTAACAACAGATAAGGCTTTGAGAAAGAACTCTGTTGAGAGATCTGGAGGGAACAGAAATCTAAATGCATATGAACCATTTGTCTTTATTTATAAGTGATTCTTACTTGAGCAGATGACGTTTCCAGCAAGCTTGTCATTTGCTTCATTCTCTCATAACTCAGAACAGAGCCCTCAGGTAAGCGAATCCTCTGGGGTAATGAGTATTTCCCCTTGCTTCCCTAAATGTCTGGCTCAGAAGCACGTCTTACCAAGTCAAGTACCATTACATGGAGTCACAGGGAAAAATTGAATGTGTCCCTCCACTGAGAGCTTTGTTTCAAAGCCTTAAGCATTTTCAGCTTATCTCAACCTCCATGAACACCCGTTTCTCTGAAAGGAGAGTTCAAGAACATTTTGTTTTAGCTAATACCCTACATGTCGAGGCTATGGTTATGGAAAGAGAATGGACCTGAATACCAAGAAGGTTGGGTTTGAGTTCGGGTCCTATCACCAGTTCATCTTGTGTGGTCTCAGTTTCTCTCCTTATGACTTTGAAAGGATGGGCGGCGACCTGAGAATTTCTCATGACTGGGCCCAGAGTCTTTACTGGGGGAGATTCCTTAAGAAAACGCAGGTTCTAAGACCCTACTTCAGATGCATTGAATCGGAATCACCGGGGACAAGACCTGATGTTCTGCATTTTAACTCCTCTCCAGGTGCTTCAGATGCACATCTGACTTTGAGAATCACTCTATTTGATCATCTTCCAGATATTTCCAGGTCAGTATTTACTTGATACCACATTCCTCAGGAAGTAATCATATTCTTGCTCTTGGTGGAGTTGTTCAGCCATCCAGGACTAGGGATGGATAAAAAAACCAGAAGAAAGGCAAAGCTGGGCTTATTTTCCTTATTTAGATACACAGTAGACCACTTCTTAACAGAATTATTCCCTTAAAACCTTCAGGTGATTTCTTCATTGTTCTGTTTAATAGCTAGCGTAAGTAGAAAGTTCCTCTGAAATATGGACCCCAGGAGTTGCCGGAGGCTGCAAGATGATAAAATAGAAGGTTCTGCCGTTTTACTAAGTGATCACGTCTCTGCTATGAATGGTGGCTTGGGATGAACTCAACGTGGTCCTTACCTTGGCTTCCTCTCAAAGACCTGAGATCTGTATGAAGACTTTACCCTCTCTGTCATCCTTTTCCTACCTGTGAGAATAAAACTTCTGCGGTGTGCCTAAAATTTGGTGATTAATGCACAAGTCTAAGTGGTAATGTTTCTGAGTATCAGTTACTGTCATGACATGAGCACTGGTAGTGGGAAGTGCTCTGACACGGGGGTCGAAAGGACTGAGGCTTCCAGTTCCAAGCTGGGTTTGCCCTGTGTCCTTGGGAAAAAACACAAAGTCTCTCTGGTTCCTTGGTCCCATCATTTCTAAAATAAGGGACTGAGTCAATTTTTTTTTAAAAGATTTTATTTATTTATTTGACAGACAGAGATCACACGTAGGCAGAGAAACAGGCAGAGAAAGAGGAGGAAGCAGGATCCCTGCCAAGCAGAGAACCCGATGCGAGGCTCGATCCCAGCACCCTGGGACCACGACCCAAGCCGAAGGCAGAGGCTTTACCCCACTGAGTCAATGTTGACTCAGGCACCCCTGAGTCAATGTTATTTTGCAAAGTATTGTGCTCTTTAAAGGAAACATAGGGGGCACCTGGGTGGCACATTCGGTTAAGTGTCTGACTCTGGGTTTCAGCTCAGGTCATGATCTCAGGGTTGTGAGATGGAGTCCTGAGTTGGGCTCCTCACTGCTCGTGGAGTCTGCTTGGGGTTTTCTCTCTCCCTCTCTCTCCCCCTGCCTCTCCATCCTCTCTCTCTCTAAAATAAATAAATAAATCTTTAAAAAGTATAAGAAAGCTGTATGTGGTCAAATAAAATTGAGAGAAAACATGATCTTTGTTTCTTTAAGCAAGTTGCTGGGCACATTAACATATTAAATGCTTGGCAAAGCCCTGCCAGAAATGACATGTTTATTTTTGTTTAATTAGGAGTTCTAAATTTATTTGCATGCATGCTTTTCCACCCTTTTCCCTGCCACCTTCAGACCAGTAAACATCTTACGGAAAGCACTTTGGGGAACATTAGATTACACAATTTTTGTGCTTTCAAACATGAAATTCTATAATTTTTTTTTTCCACCACTTACTGTTGCTTTGTTGATCTTTAGGGTGAAAGGCGTAAATAGAAAACACTAGCCCTGACAGATTGAAACCACTGTGTATAAGAAATCAAAATAAAGAAGTAACAAAGTGGGAGGTGGGTCTCATTTATATGCTGAGAAGTTTTGAGTTGAAATCTGTTCTGTTGAGCTGAATGCTGATGGAGAATTTTTCTCATCTGAATACCTACTCAATTGCCAGAAGAGAGTTAATATCTCCAGTTCAATTTTGAAAAAGAGATAGAACTCATCAGACAACGGCAATTAGTTGACCTCTGAATGCAGGCTGAACCTCTTAAGAATGCTGTTGTAATCATTAGTCCAGACAATCAGGACCTGAATCCTTCTCCCTCTGGAACAGACGAGGAATATCCACTCCTGATGTTTTCTGTGTGTTCCCTCCTCTTGTGGCTGAGCAGATTTAATGCCCAACTTCTAAGAAGCCAATTTCTTTTTTTTCACTACGAGGACATGGAATGAATTACAATTTATTTGCAAAACAGTTGAGACTTCAAGCATAAAAATGAGATGCGGAGTAGAGTCCAGAATTGAAAGCATTTTCCAATTACGCATTGGAAATCTCTCCTACAGATTCAGGTATGAAGTAGTGGGGGGAGCTCTTGGAAGAACAGATGCAGACACTCCACATTCATCACTGATCACCTGCAGAGATCCAGCTTTGACACTGTAATGGGCATTTCCTTTTCCTGGGCATCATTTAACTAGTCCCTTGGTCCAAGAACCCTGACTGCTATTGCTATGTGGGCCAAATCAAAAAGCATAACAGTGTCTACTGGAAAAAGCTTAATAAAAGGCTTTTGTGAATCTCTTTCATCACCAGCGTTCCAGTAAAATTTAACAACTCTGTATATATACTCTTTTCATCTTGATCAGAGAGGCAATTTTTCCCAAATACTCAGAAGCAAAGCCATCCTAATTGTGTTTTTATTTCTGTTGGCTTCTTTTAAAACCATTTTAAAGCTTTTTGTTTTAAAACATAAACAAATGTAGACAGAGTAGGCCAACGGATCTCCATTTCCTCATTCATTCCCCACTTTTGGCAATGATTCAATATGGCCAATCTTTCTGCTGTATCTTCTTACTCTTTCCGCTCCTGATAACTGAATTATTTTGAAGAAATTCTCAGTCAACATCTAAATTTGTTCCTAAATACTTTAGTGTTAAGAAAATACATTTATTCATAAACATTTGAATATAAGATTCATTTTGGGGGGAATGTTACAACATTGAACCTTTTTTAAAAACTTAACAATAATTAGGGGCACCTGGGGGCTCAGTCGTTAAGCATCTGCCTTCGGCTTGGGTCATGATCCCAGGGTCCTGGGTTCGATCCCTGCATCGGGCTCCTGACTCCACAGGAAGCCTGCTTCTTCCTTTCCCACACCCCTTGATTGTGTTCTTCTCTTTCTGTGTCTCTTTCTGTCAAATAAATTTTTTAAAAAATCTTTAAAAAAAACTTACCAATAATTAAATATTAGCAGATTAGTAGTCAACATTCAACTTTTTCTGATTGTCTCATGATTAAAATTCTGTTTTTTTATTTTGCAAAACGCAATGTCCATACATTGCATCCAGCTGACTTCCTTTTTTTTTTTTTTTTTTTTTTTTTAAAGATTTTATTTGTCAGAGCAAGAAGATACAGAGCATAAGCAGGGGGCGCAGCAGAGGCAACGGGAGAAGCAGAATCCCCACTGAGCAGGGAGCCTGATGTGGGACGAGATCCTAGGACCCTGGGATCATGACCTGAGCTGAAGTCAGACACTTAACTGACTGAGCCACCCAGGGGTCCCCCAGCTGATGTTTGCCTTCTTGCCTTGCCAACAAGTATTAACCAATCTTTTTAATTTTAGCCATTCAGATGAGTGTTCAGTAGAATCTCATTGTGGCTTTGATCTGCATTTCCTTTGTGACTAATGACACTGCGAATTTCTCTTTGTGTTGAATTGCAAAAAGGGTGTATTTCTTACTTGAGTTGCAGCCTGATACAGGTAAGGTGGTTTTCTTGGGCATGTCTCTTGAGGTTACTAAAAAATCTCACTGATTTCTTTTTTCAATTTTGCTATCCTGGAGTGCTTTGCTTCTACTCACTCTTCCCCTTAACCATCTTGAACCAAACTGACACATTCCCATAGGCAAAAACTCAATTATAAGATCCCAACCTAACTATTAACAGGACTGAGAAATAGGATTTTCTGGAGTTTGCGCGGAAGACAAATAATGTATAAACACATTATTTCACTGCAATTATTGTTTCTCCCTATTTATAAACTTTGTTAATTAAACTCATTTAAATATTTTAAATTGCACCTATAAATTTAATATATTCTATTTCCTTTCAAGTACCTCAATTAAGTATTTAAGTGTTTCTTATTAACCCAATAATATAAATATATATTTATGGTGAATATTAATTTGTATTTAGTGTTCTAATACTATTTACAGTAACTTAGTAAGATTTCAATTTAAAAACACAAGTCTATAAGTACATAAGCAAAATTTTAACAGTATTTTCTCCTAGGGATGGAAAAGAGTTTGCATATAGAATTAAGAAGAGGATAAGTATTGTGGGAATGTTAACATATTTCTTTTGTATTTTTTAAAGGCATGATTTAACAAGTAAAGAAGAACCCAAAGCATAAACCAATAACTAAATTCCACATTAATTTTTGAATTAGAATTTTGGGGCCCCTGGGTGGCTTGTCAGGTTAAATGTCCAGCTCTTTATTTCAGCTCAGGTTATGTTCTCAAGGTTCTGGGATCTAGCCCAGCCTCTGGCTCTGTGCTCAGCAGGAACCCTGCCTGAGATTTTCTCTCTCTCCCTCCCTGTCCCCTCCCCCAAGCATGAGCGTGGGCTTGTGATCTCTCCTCTCTCAAATAAATACATAAATCTTCAATTTAGAATTACAAGTCTAACCTATTTAATAGACCAACTTTTCCTGATCATTATAAATACTTTAACATCAAATAGGCACAAATTTAAATCAAGCTATTAGTATCATGGCTTGGATTCTTTTAAATATTTCTATTCCTAATTCCAAATATTCCATGTGTAAAAGATGCTACCAACCAATTAAACAATTATGCCAAACCAAAATATTTAGGGTAACTTTTTCCAATAATTCTTGAGGTTATATTCTCAGCTGGCTAAAGTTTTTAATGATTTCCGAAGTTTCTCTCTTGAGATGTGATGTGATTCTTGCCCACAGCTCACAACCTCCAAGATGAACTGTAGTTTAGACTTTTTCCTTTGGCCCCCATCTCAGTTCATCGTCCGTCTCCTGAACTGACTTTCCACATTATGAATTTTTTATGTCTCCATTTGATTAGATTCAACTAATCTATTAACTTCTTCTTTAAATTCTACTCATATTCTTCCTATATGTCAGTGCCACAACTTATGGATATATTTTTAAAAGACTTACTTATTCATTTGAACGAGAAAGAGCATGTGAGTGGGAGGGAGGGATGTGGGGGAGGGGAACAGATGGAGAGAGAGAATCTCAAGCAGATCCCCGCTGAGCATGGAGATGGCCCTGGGGCTCCATCTCAGGACCCTCAGATCATGACCTGAGCTGAAACCAAGAATTGGAGGCTTAACTGACTAAGCCACCCAGCCACCTCTGACTTCCAGATATTTAAATGATATGCAATTCAGTTACTCATAGGACCTCAGACTCAGGCAGTAAAATGAATTCTGTATCCAGACTGTTAAGGTTCCAATTCTAGCTTACCCATTTACTTGCTGTGTGACCTTTACCATGTTACTGGACTGCTCTGTGTCTCAATATTCTTCCGTGTAAAACAGGGATAAAAGTAGTACTTACCGCACAGGGTTGTTGTGTGGGTTGTGAGCTGGTAAAAAATAAGAGGACTCTGAACAGTGTTGACACATATTAAGGGCCTTATATACGTGAGTTATTGTTGTTGTTGTTGTTGTTGTTATTATTATTTCTGTGACTTTGAGGTCATGCCCACGATGCCTAGAGGGTAGTACGTGGAACCCTACTCGCTGGGGTCCATCAGTGTTTATCTTCTCATTCCATCTCTCCACTCATTTTTTCTCCCAGAGGATCCTTTTCTTGTTTGGGGATCAGAGAATTGAACTGTTTCTTGGGATGTTTTTGCCCAACTCTTTGGGTGGGCCCTGAGTTATTTCCACCAAGGATCCAGTTACAGTTTCTGTGTGCCCTTCTCAAGCGTTGGTGAGCTTGGCTTCCCACACCTGTGGTTTTTTGGACAACCTGCTCTTGGGCTACTGGTGCTACTTTGCCTGCCCTTGCAGAGAGTCAGAAATGCTCCTGAGCTGATCCCCTGAGGCAGCCCGCAGCCAACCACAGACAGGTGCAGGGCTGTGAATATCCTGTTCCTCTGCCTCGGGTTGGGGCAACACTGAAGACTAACTACACTCCAGAGCTCCTGCGGGATCCGGCTGGAGGCAGCCTTTTACCCCTTTGCTTGGCTCCTTCACCTTCCCCTAGGTTTTGCAGCTTTTCCTGGGCAGACTTCATGAATCCTTGCTTAGGAATCTTTGTCTCTGCAGGGAACCCTGATGCTAAGACACAGCAAACCTGAACTGGCAGTTTGAATGGAGACAAGGGCCACTGGACTCAAATGATTATATTTTTAAAATTCTAATCGCCCCATTCCCGTTAGCACGCTAATTTGTATGTTAAGACTTTTTTACACTTCAGGATACATCAGAACCATCCACAAGACTTGGAAAAAAACACAGATGACCATCGTCCTCTTTTTTCCCAGTTCTGTGTTTCTGATTCAGTAGGTCCAAATCAGAATTATTGGGGCCCAACTCTCTCCATTTCTAGTGAGTCTCAGTGATGCTGATGCTGCTGGTCCAGGGACCAGACTCTGCGAATGAGTAATGTAAATGATGCCTGAGGCCCCACGTGCCTCCCATAAGGAAATATTTGCACAGTAACAGAAAACGGAGCTACATGACCAGATGGTGCATACCTATGAAGTTAGCAGGGAAGTAATTTGGAGGTAAGGATGAAGAATTTCTGGGCTTCTCTAATGAGAATAAAATTTTATATTTTTTGTATACTTTGATTTAGATACATATTCATTTACTTTCACTGACTTATATTGTCTTCAGGATAAAAGACCCTTATTCATAAAAAAAAAAAAATTGACACACGTGAGTGCTTCACACTCTTCCTGAGTCATACTCCAGTGGGTATCCAATGGGTATTATCTGCTATTCCTTCTCTGAAGCACCACCTTCTTGAGCCAGGCCAATCTGTTGCATTTCCTTGGTATGGTTTCTTGCTACAGTTTGGAAGCAAACATGGTAGGCAGGATGAGGTAATAGTGAACTCTTATTTCCCACACAAAGTTGCACTAGGTTATATAGCTGCTGTCTAAAGTATCTGGCCAGTCATCCCATGAGATATATGGAGAAGTACATTAGAGATGGAAATGCACCCATAAACTCTCATAATTTTTATTCTCTGGAGCATCTATATAGATGAGACTGCAAGTCCCTTCGGAACTAATATTTATTGTTCACGCAGGCAGCCACCTGAAAAAGGTACTTGCTGATCTAGAGAGAGGTCCGTGGGGAGATAGTGCTGATGGGTTGCTCACCCCCTCCAGGGAGGGAACTCGGAGCACCTGTTGCTCCTCAGAATGGATCTGATGTCTCAGTCCTTCAAAGTGAGAGGACAGATTATGTGATTCACTTGAAATTTCACTTTTCTTTTTTTAGAAAACAAAACATATGCTTGTTTGATTCACTTATCTTAGGAGGCCCTAGTGAGTACCTGTTGAAAGAGGAAGTGAATAATTTGGAAAATGTGGCATATGTACTTAGGAGTAATATTACACAATTACTATTGCTTAAATGGGCGCTGTTGTGTTTAAAAACATTTTAAATAAAATTCAATGTGTTCTGGCTATAAAACTTAAAGCATTCTATTTATAAAAATTCAGAAAAACCTTTGAAATACACAGTAAGTAAAAATGTCCGTAATTGCTGAAAAAGCCACTGTTAATATATGGCCCAATAGATCCCTCGTTACTTCTTCATATAAAATACGTATTATTTAATGACATTTGGGATATGTATTAGTTTTCTTTTGCAAATGTGGACAAATTATCGTAAAGTTAATGACTTACCTCAGAGTCATTATCTAAAAGTTGTGCAGTTCTCAAGTCTGACAGAAAAGTCTCATGGAACCAAAATCAAGGTGTTAGCAGGCTGTGTTCCTTCTGGAGGCTCTAGGGTAGAATTCATTTATTGGCCTCTCAGGTTTCCAGAGCTATCTGAAGTTTGTGGCTCCTTTTTGCTATATTGAAATAGATGTTTAGATTTAAAATAAAATGAAAAAAAAACCACCCTAATAAACATATTTTTATTTTGGGGGGCCTCTATCTTTTTAAAATTTATTTTTATTTATTTCTTTTTTTAACTCCAGTATAATGAACATGCTGTATTATGTTAGTTTCAGGTGTACAATATAGTGATTCAATATTTCTGTACATTTCTCAGTGCTCATCACCATAAATGTGTCCATCTATTCATCTATTTCATCTATTTCACCCATCCTCCCACCCACGTCCCCTTTGGCAACCAGCAGTTCTCTATAGTTAAGAGTCTGTGTTCTGATTCCTTTTTAAGATAAATTCCTGGGGCAGTCAGTTAGGCGTCCGGATTCTTGCTTGCGGCTCAGGTCATGATCCCAGAGTTGTGAGATGGAGCCCCACAAGCAGCTCCCCATAGGGCTCACTGCTCAGCAGGGAGTCTGCTTGAGAGTCTCTGATTCTCCCTCTGCTACCCCCCTCAGACATGCACACTCTCTCTCTAATATAAATAAGTAAATCCTATTAAAAAACCGAATTCCTAAAAATGAAATTCCTTGCTCAAAGGACATGTGACTGGGTTTAAGGGCTAGGACTGTTCTGTTAAATTCTCCCCTGCCTGCAGGGGTTTTGCCAAATTAAGCTCTTACCATTGAGTAAGGGATGGGCGGGGCTACTAGCGAGAGATAGGTAGGGGGCTCTGGATCAGGCTTACAGTAATCCCCAAAATGCTGAGATGTAAGGAAACCAGAGAATGGGAACAAGGCAGACCACCCTGCCCTAGGCGTGTGTAAAGGGATATCTTTTTTTATGACAGTCACCTGTGACCAACAAAGAATAACCAGACCCTAAAAAGGAAGTAAGCCATTAAAGATGTTGTCACCAGTCCTTACTCTAGCCAGAACAGCACCGGAATGGTAAGACTTCAAGCTCCCTGGTCAGTTCTAAAGAAAAGATGATCAGTGGAGGTCCTTGTTGTGGCAACAACAAGGACCTCCACTCCTGAGAGCTTTTTCCGTTTCCTTGCTTAATGAAATTCTATCGTTTTAGCTTTACTCACTCTCCTTTGTCTGCAAGATTCGTTCTTGGACTCCGTGAGAGGAGAACCTTGCTCTCCTGCGGCACCATCACCGTGCAAGAGAAAAAAATGTCTCCCGCACCTTCATCAGTGCTTATTTTGCTATTTTTAAAAATCTTTGTCTAGTTTTCAGGGAAAAAAAAAGTGTGTGTGTGTGTGTGTGTGTGTGTGTGTGTGTGTGTGTTTTAATCATTTGTCTTTGGTTATAAGGTGAGGTTAAAAAAAAGAATATTATTTAAGGCAATTAACTACCCATATTCATAGTTTCTTTCTTCCCCAACAAGTACTTATTACCAGTGGTTTTTGTTACGCCCGAGTTTTCGCTTCTGAGAGACCACCAAGGAGCCAACACCGATGCAATAACACAAGGGTTTATTTGACAAGCTTAAGCTTGGGCCCAAGTATACCTGACACAGTGGAGTTGAGACTTGGACCCCGAACCAGATTACAGTCAGAGTTTTTAAAGGCAGAGTAGGGGTGGACTCAGCGGTGGGTGAGGACAAAGGGGATATTCAGAAGGGCTATCAGGGTAAAGAAGACTGTCAAGATATTGGAGGTCTGGTTATTGTCAAGCCAAGGCGGTTTTTCCCTCTAATGAGGCACTAACATGAAGACAGTTGGGAGTTTCCTGGTGGAATGTCACATTCCTCCTATCAAGCGTCCTTGTTAGTGGGATTTAGCATTGGGACATTTGTAAACCAAGGGAGACTCCTGTCTTTTTTCTGCAAGTTAACTATTTGTTCACACATACTACCGAGAGGAGGGGAGCGGGTGGAGAGGGGGTGCAATTTGCCAGCTTTTGCTTTGTCAAGATGGCTGTACTTATGTCAGGGCTAGACTCGAGGTGGGTACAGCCTTGTTTCTCTTGGCCTCCACAGTTTTCTCTTGAGACAGACGGACAGAGGAGGTAGGTGGGGAAAGAGGGGGTAGAGAGAGAGGATCCTAACTAGTCTGGGCATCAGAAAACAATATTTATGCTGTAATAATGTTTCCTGTCAAGCTTGGTCTCAGTCTCTGTCACTAGCTACAAAACCAAACAAATTAAAGTCAAATTTCTCCAAATTGAAAGAAAATTCTTCCTCTACTAGCATATTTACAAGAGACAGAGCAAGATCTATTCCAGATAAATGTCGGTATTGACCCAGGAGCTCCCACTCAACTAATAAAGCCTATACTCAGTGATCACAGGAATGCCTCATATCTTTAGTTCTTTTATATTTTTGGGACATTTCCCTGTTATATTTTTACATGCTGTTTTTATTATGAATAAGTGTTGACCTTTTCAAATGCTTTCCTACTTCCGTTGAAATGATCATATAGATTTTGGCCTTTATTATACAAATGGGGCACACTAAAAACAGTGCATTGCTTTTCAATTGCTAATCCAACCTTCCACACCTGGGATGAAACCCTAGTTGGTCCTGATGTATGCTATTTTATACCTTGTTTATAATCATTATGCTAGTATTTTGTTAAAAATTATTAAACCTATGTTTATGAGAGGTACTCTTCTTTAAGGTTTTTGGTTGTTTTTTTGTTGTTTTTTAGTGATGTCTTTGCCAGATTTTGGCAATAAGGTTATGCTGCCCTCATACCCCTCCTCCTCTGTTTCTTTAGATTCTGTGTAAGATTGGGGTCATTCCTTCTTTGAATGTTTTATAGAAAACCAGTGAAACCATCTGAGTCTGAAAGATTTTGTTTTGTTTTTGTTTTTGTTTTTTTAAGATTTTTTTTTTTTAAGATTTTATTTATTTATTTGACAGAGATCACAAGTAGACAGAGAGGGAGCCCGATGCGGGACTCGATCCCAGGACCCTGAGATCATGACTTGAGCCGAAGGCAGCGGCTTAACCCACTGAGCCACCAGGCGCCCTTGTTTTTGTTTTTTATTTGTGCATGTAGGTGTGTAATGGGGAGCCATGATTTTGTGGAGGCCGAGAAAATTAAGGCCATCCCACCTCAAATTTAGCTGATGTGGGAAACAGAGGCAGAAGAAAATCATTAAAATTCCTTACCTACTGACAAGCCCTTGAAACAGACAGTTTGTATGTTTCTCCTCTGGGGACTTAACTGCCCTCACCTTGAGATTTTGCTAAGGACAATCCTAGCCTGACCGACCCCCTACCCCAACAGATCCGACCAGGATCCTGTAAGTCTACTTTAACAATTCCTTTATCTCTAAACCTCCAAGATAGTGTCGAGAATAATTCCCAAGCATATTGCCAACTGATATACATCTAAAGGGTCTCACGAGAAGATTTTTATTATTGGTAATAAATAACCTTTCTCCCAACAATAGCTAGCCCCTCAAGGTCCTGGAGACCTTGCTTCCAAAATCCTTGGAGATTTACATCATCCATAATCCCCTTTGTCCTCATCCATCATCGAGTCCACCCCTACTCTGCCTTTAAAAACTTTGACTGTGGGGTGCCTGGGTGGCTCAGTGGGTTAAAGCCTCTGCCTTCGGCACAGGTCATGATCCCAGGGTCCTGGGATCGAGCCCCGCATCGGGCTCTCTGCTCAGCGGGGAGCCTGCTTCCTCCTCTCTCTCTGCCTGTCTATCTACTTGTGATCTCTATCTGTCAAATGAATAAATAAAAAAAATCTTAAAAAAAAAAACCAAAAAACTCTGACTGTAATCTGGTTTGGGGTCCAAGTCCCTACTCCGATGTGCTGGATATGATATACTTGGGCCCAAGCTTAAGCCTGTCAAATAAACCCTAGTGTGATTGCATCGGTGCTTGGCTCTGATGGTCTCTCAGACACGAAAACTCGGGCATAACAATTTTAACAACAGATTCAATGTCTTTAAGGATTTAGAATTTTCATCTTTTTTCACTTTCCTGTGTCACTTGTGGTAAATGGTACAATTGAGATGGTACATTTCAAGAAATGTGCCCATTTCATCATAGCTGTCAAATATATTAGTATATATTAGTTATTAATATAGTCTTTAATGAATAATATATGTTAATCATATATTTATTGTAATAATTATAATAATATAATAATTAGTTATTAATGTAATATTAGATATTAGTTATGTCTAGTATTGTAGGAGCCAAGGGCAGAGGCCCCAGGATGGGCCACTTTGGCATAAAGATTTTGAGTTATATATGAGTTATATTGAGTTATATTTGAGTTAAAAGGAAGCAAACCCAACAGATGCAGGAAAGCTTACCACTTCTCCCTCAAAGGCCTAAATTTACATGGAAAAGGAGATCTCCTAAGGGGAAGGGAGCTATTAACATAGACTCCCCTTTACCAAAGAAACTTACCTGCATAATAGGATAACTTTTGTTTTTCAAAACATCTTTCACCATCCTGCTAATGGCCTTCCTCCCTTGAGTGTCATCAGATCTACCTCTCTTCTCAGCCTTTTTTTTTTTAGAGTTCTGTTGCCTCATTTCCTTAGGAATCTCATGCCTGGGTGGTCCCTGTACACATGCTATTAAATGTGATTTTGCTCCTGTTGTTCTGTCTTATGTCAGTTTAATTTTAAATCCAGGTAAAAAGATTGTAGGCAGAGGAAAAGTCTTCCTCCCCAACAATTATCTCTCTTGGTCTTTATTCTTCTCTCTCCTCTTTTCTCCTTCCATGTCCCCTTTTCCTTCTTTGTAGAATGGTCAAAACTATGAATTCAATTTCCTTAATATATTTAAGGCTATTCAAGGTTACCTGTTTCATCTAGTTTCAAATTGCTGGGCATAAAGTCTTTTACAATATTCCATTTTTATCCTTTTAATGTCTGTAAGATGTATAGTGATATACCCTCTTACATTCTTTCTCTTTTTTCCTTTGGTCTGTGTAAAGGAATGTCAAATTTCTTTTATCTTTTCAAAGAATCAGCTTTTGTTTTGATTAATTTATTATATTATTTGTCTATTTTCTATTTCATTGATTTCTGCTCTTCTCTGTATTATTTTATTTTATTTGCCTTGGGTTAAATTTGCTCCACTTCTACTAGTTTGCTAAGGTGGACATTTAAATAATTTAATAATTAATTTACTATTTGGTAAATTTCTCTGTATCTTTTTTAAGCTTTATCCCACAAATTTTGTATGTTGTGTGACACAGGAAGGACGATATTAGGGTTCGAAGCCAACGGCCAAGAAAGAATTCTGGAGATGTCTTTGGCGCAAAAAGGTGATTTTATTAAAGCACGGGGACAGGACCCTTGGGCAGAAACAGCAGAAATAGGGTTATGAGGAGTAGCCCATTATATACTTCCAAATTGTGAGAGGGTTATTGTAAGGAATTTTGGAAGCAACTTTTCCAGGACTTGAAAGAGCTAGCTATTGTTGGGAAAAGGTCATTTATTACTGTTCAATAAAACCTTAGTCATGAGACCCTTCAGATACATATCAGTGTGGGCCATATGCTTGGAGGATGACTGCCAAAACTTATCTTTGGTGGTGGGGGGTGGGTAGAGATAAAGAAAATTTCCAGAGGAATTTCTAGATGTTCGAGTAGACTTACAGGATCCTGGTGGTGGTGGTGCTTGGGGAGTGGGGGTTGGGGGGTTCAGGCTAGGATTGCCTTTGCCCTTAGCAAAGTATTAAC
>NW_019154123.1:2742146-2809507 GCF_002288905.1 Enhydra lutris kenyoni
GAAAATTTTGTAATTGAAAGAAAATAAAAACACAATGATGTGGGGGGGAATGGCAGAAGAAAAATTATTAAATTTCCCTACTACTATAGTCCATTGACAAGTCCTTGAAACAAGCAGAGTGACATGCCTCCAGAGACTCAACTGCCTCAAGGTTAATACTTTGCTAAGGGCAAAGGCAATCCTAGCCTGAACCCCCCACATCATTGTGTTTTTATTTTCTTTCAATTACAAAATTTTCTATTTTTCCCCGTGAATTCTCATTTAAGCCCTATGTTATTTAGAATCCTTTCATTTCCAATTATTTGGGGGATTTTCCTGATATATGACTGCTATTGGCTTCTTATTTAATTTTGCTATAGTTAGAGGATATACTTCATCTGGTTTTCCTCTTTTAAATTGGTTATGGTTTGTATTCTTATCTAGAATATCGTCTATTGCCACTGTTGTACTGGAAAAGAATACATGTTGTGCATTTGTTGGGTGATGTATTACAGAAATATCAATTAGGTTAAGTTGGTTGCTAATGTTGAAGTCCTCTATTATCATTACTGATTTTCTGTCTACGTTTGTATTGATTACCAAGAGAAGAATGTGGAAATCTCCAACCATTATTGTAGATTGGTCTATTTCTCCTTCCAACTCTGACAGTTTCTGATTTAATATTTTTAAGCTGTGTTGAGGTGTCTACCCATTCAGACTTTTAATTAACCCTGTTTAATTGTCCTTCTTTATCCCTCATAATATAGCTTGCTTTAAGGTCTACTTAGTCCAGCTTTCTTTTGATTGGTGTTTGCATGCTGCATCATTTATCACTTTTAATTTGTGTATATCTTTATGTTTAAAGTGGATTTCCTATAGGTGGCATATAGTGGGTTTTCCTTGGTTATTAAGTTCGATGATTTGTCTTTTTATTATTCTGATTAGATTATTTATATTTAATGAAATTGATATGATTAAACTTAGATCACTCATTTCTTTCTTTTCTTTTTTTTACTCCTTTTTAAAAAAGATTTTTATTTGTCAGAGAGAAAGAGAGGCAGGCAGAGGAAGAATCAGGCTCCCTGCTGATCGCGAAGCCCGATGCTGGTCTGGATCCCAGGATTCTGAAATCATGACCTGAGTTGAAGGCGCTTAACCTATTGAGCCATCCAGGAATCCCATCTTTTCTTTCTTACTCTTGATTCATGTTTGTTTGTTTCCTTTTTTGCCTTTATTTAGAATGCTTGAATAATTTTTGGTATTCCATTTTAGTTTACCTTTTGACATTTTAGCTCTTTGTATGTGCATTTTTTTCAAGATGCCATATACATACCTAAGCTTTCAGAGTCCACTGAGAGTTAGTGTTGTACCACTTCAAGTAATATGGAGCCATGCTACAACCACATAGGTCCATGTAGCACTCTGCAACTGACCTTGATGTCACCACTGTCACATGGGTCATAACTATGTGCATTGAAAACCCCATCAGACAGTGTTATGATTTTAATGTTCAAGTCATATATGTTTTATAATTTATGTTTTTGTGTTACTATTACCAGATATTTACCATTTCTGTTGCTTTTCCTTCATTCCAGGAGAGCAGGTTTCCCTTTGCTGTCCTTTCCTTTCAGCCTGAAGAATTTGTTGAGCTCTTCCTCTAAGTAGTTAATTCTCTTAGTTTCTTCACCTGAGATTGTCTTTATTGTTACAGTTCTTCCTGAAAGTTATTTTCACTGGATATGGATTGCTGAGTTGGAAGTTCTTTTCTTTTAGCACTTTGAAAATATTATTTCGCAGTCTTCTTGTCTCCATATTTTCTTTTTTCCTTTTTTTAAAATTTAAATTCAATTTAATTTGCATTTAGTGTATTACTAGTTTCAGGAGCAGAATTTAGTGATTCATCAGTTGCATATAACACCCAGTGCTCATTACATCACATGCCCTCTTTAATGCCCATCACCCAGTTATCCCATCTCCCCACCCCTTGCCTCTCCAACAACTCTCAGTTTGTTTTCTATGGTTAAAAGTCTCTTACACTTTGTCTCTCTCTCTGATTTTGTCTTGTTTTATTCCCTTCCCCTATGCTCCCTGTTTTGTTTCTTAAATTCCACATAGGAGTGAAATCATATAGTATTTGTCTTTCTCTGACTGACTTATTTTGTTTAGCATTATACCTTCTAAATCTATCCATGTTGTTGCAAATGGCAAGACTTCATTCTGTTTAATAGCTGAGTCATTTTCATATCTCTCTCTCTATATATATATACCACTTCTCTATCTATTCATTTGTAGGTGGACATTGGGGCTTTTTCATTATTTTCTAATAAGAAAGCCAAAGTCACTTAAATCACTGTTTCTCTGTATGTAATGTCATTTTTCTGCAGATGCCTTTACATTTTTTTCTTTATCTTTGTTTTGCATTTTACAACAGTTTGATTATGATTTGTCTATCTAATTGTTTTGCTTGAATCTCTCATATTTTGGATCCCACATGTCTTGAATCTGTAAATTTATATCTTTTACCAAATGTGGAAAGTTTTCAGACATTATCTTTTCCAATATTTTCTTTCCTCCATCTCATTTTCTTTCCTGAGATTCCAATGATTAATGTGCAGGATATTTTGGTATTGTCTCCTTGGTCTCTGAGGCTCTGTTTCCTTTTCTTTTTAAAATATCCTTGTTTTTTAGATTACATAATTTTATTTTTCTACCTTAGGTTTCCTTAACTCCCTTTTTTCACTTTTTTAAGTGCACCCAACGAGTTTTAAAATTTGTTGGATATTTTCTTTTTTAGTTCTAAAATCTCTACTTAGGTCTTTTTTTATTATTCCTATTTCTTGGCTAAGAACTTAAATACTTCTGTTCACTTCAGGTGCATTTTCCTTTATCTCATGCAGCATAGTTGTGACAGTTGTTTTCATAATAGTTCCAGTGTCTGGGTCTTCTAAGGGCTGATTTCTGTTTAGAGTGTGTGTGCGTGTGTATGTGCACACATGTGTTATTGTACATCGAGTAACTTTAGATGGTAACCTGAACATTTTAAATGTTAGGATGTTTAGACTCTGGGTCTGGTTATAATCTTCTGGGGAATGTTGATGCTTTTGCTTTAGTGGGCAGTCAACTGGGCTAGAATCAAACCGGAAGCTCTGGCTTGCCTTCTGTGGGGGGGCAGCTCAGATTCTGAGTCTGATCCCTAGGCAGTGCCATGCTGGTCTGCATCTGACCTACACCTGTGCTGCCCAACCTTGAGCCTCAGGATGAGCAGATTCACACACAGAATTAAGAATTACGCCCTGTGGCATTCTCCATCATGGGATGTTCCTCTCTCTTTCTGGCTACCAAGCACTCTTTTCCCTGGTTTCTCTGACTCAAAATCCAAGGTTTCTCCTCAAGTATTAGCTGCCTGTGCTGCTGCCACCACATCACAGCTCTGTATGAGAAGTTGTCAAAAGAAAAAAAGAAAACAGAGAAACTCACCGAAGCAGTCACTTCTCTAAATTTTGACATCCATCTTTAATCCATCTGCTTTTATTTTTTTAGCATCCTTGGGTAGTTTTTTTGTGTTTCATCCAGAGCTTTTCATTATAATCAGCAGAAGAGATGGGCTGTAACAGCTCAACCCTCTGTGTTAGAGCCAATAATTCTGAAGAATTCAGTTTTTATATCTTCTAACCAAAAGAAGCTGCATGTAATAATAATAATAATAATAATAATAATAATGGTAAAAACATCCCTTTACTGTTTTAGCAACTGAATTTCAGAGATTTGAAATAGACTAGAGAAGTTGGCCTACCTAGTTAGTGTGCGCATAGAATATAATGGAAACAAAACAAAACAAAACAAAGTCATGCACTTTATAATTAGATCTATGAAAGAACTATGGCCCTGCCATTTATTAGAATTATTAATGACCTCCTTTGAGTGTTGTTTTTTTTCCCCCCATAAACAAATGCAATCAATACTAAGTGATTCTTTCCCCTACCCCTGCCCCTATATTTGGAAATTCCACTGGCAGCTGAGAGCAGGCATGGTGTTGACTTTATGCATGCTGAAGAAGTGATTTCCAAGTCTCCCCAGAGAGACAGGACTGCTTGCTTCCAGGCCAGCGAGGCTTGACTGCCATTACTTAGCAACCTTGCTCTGATCCCACTCTCTGGAAGAAACCCTTCAGGTTGTTAGTTGACTCCAGGGATAGCTTGTCTATAGGGAAAGAGTGTCCCGGTCATATTAATGTGAGCTCCCTGGCTGGCTGGCAATCGTAGTTTTCATCACATTTTCTCAAATTGGCATTCTGGCTCTCTACAGTTGTCTTGTAAGATTTGTCAGTTTGATTAAGCCTCCTAGAATTTGTGCAACTGGGGGATACTGACAAGATCCGAATTTGTGAGTTTCAGAGCCAGGCAAAAAAATCAGCTTTGAAAGATAATGAATTTTCTAGAAAATGCAGTTTTGGCAATCGGACGTCTTGGCCAGTTGGTACAAAGTGTGGTATAAGATTATTCTAAATGGGGGCTCCTGGGTGGCTCAGTGGGTTAAAGCCTCTGCCTTCGGCTCAGGTCATGATCCCAGGGTCCTGGGATCGAGCCCCGCATCGGGCTCTCTGCTCAGCAGGGAGCCTGCTTCCTCCTCTCTCTCAGCCTGCCTCTCTGCCTACTTGTAATCTCTGTCTGTCAAATAAATAAATAAACAAAATCTTAAAAAAAAAAAAGATTATTCTAAATGTTTCATTTAGTATAAATATTGTTGAATATAATAGTTTGTGCTTATTTTAAATGCATTGGAAAAATACAATTAGCACAAGAATTCCCATTATTTCTTTTTTTAAAAAAGGATTTTATTTACTTATTTGAGCTGAAGCACACGAGAAGAGAGTATGTGCATGTGCACGAGATGGGGGAGGGGCAGAGGGACAGATTCCATTCTGAGCATGAGCCTGTCTTGGGCTTGATCTCAGGACCCTGAGATCATGACCTGAGCCAAAGCCAATAGTCAGATGCTTAATCAATTGAGCCACTGAGGCCCCCCCCCCCAGTATTTCTGAATGGGGGAAAAACCTCACTTTTTCTCTTTTGTAGGGAAAAACCCAATCTTCCCCACTGTGTTTTTCTTTCCCGTGAGCCTGCTTTACTACAAACATTGCACACTTTACTTCTGATACTTCTTGTCACCATATGTGTGGAGGTTTGTCCCCACATCAAGCATTTCTCCATGCTATCCTAACTCCATTCCATACTATATTCCTGGAGACAGCGTCAGATCCTACAGGTTAAGGGCTAGTCTCACAAGACTGCTCCCACCACACTTCAGATGCCAATTGCAAGTGTTAAGTCCCTAGCTTACCCATAATTTCTGTCTGATTTGGTTACCTATCAGAGGTTCCCACAGTCTACTCCAAAGTTTGATGAATTTGCTAGAGCCATTCACAGAACTCAAGGAAACACTTATGGTTACCAGTTTTTTGAAGGATATGATAAACAATACAGTCAGCTGGATGAAAATATGGCTCAGGCAAGGTCTGGGAGGGTCCTGAGTGCTGGAGCTTTTGTCCCTGGGGAGTTAGTGTGTGTCACCTCCCAGCATGGTTCTGTTTGCCCACCTGGAAGTTCACAGAACCCCATACTATTAGGAACTCATAGAGGCTTCTTCATGTAGGGATGATCAAATATCAACTTTATTTCTACCCCTGTCCTCTCTGGAGAATGGGAGGTAGGGCTAAAAGTTCGAGCTTCTAATTGTGGTTTAGTCTTTCTCGTCACTAGCCCCCATTCAAAAGCCCAACCAGAGTTGCTTTGATAGAATTAAAGATGCTCTTAGTGTTCTTATCACATAGGGTTTATAAAGGTAACCTACCTTTCAATTATTGGTGCATTTGAAATTGATTATACTGTGAAGAATGAGGTAGAGATGTAAGTTTCTCTGCAATACTTTCAAATGGCTAGTGGCTTATATGGTATATCAAAAGTTTTTAGAGCCAGACAGGTGTGGACCTACCAGTCCTATTTGTGTAGTGGTGCTTCCAACTTTGGTTTTATCTTAGGTTGTGATCTCAGGGTCACAATCAAGGAGCCCCGAGTTGGGCTCCTTGGAGTCTGCTTGAGTTTTTCTCTCCCTCTCCCTCTGCCCCATCCCACTCACTCTCACTCTTTCAAATAAATAAGTAAATCTTAAAAAATATTACATATTGAAAACCCAATACAAATATACAATGTACAGTATCTCAGTCATATTTTTATGTTGATTAAATTTTAAAATAATATTTTAATATTTAAACATAAAGGAAATCTAATGTTAAATAGATTATTACTATTTAGTAGTGATTAGTGACAAAATGCCATTAATAGTAAATAAAATATTTTGAAGAAAATCTCTGTGGTACTCAATGTAGGAAGCATGATACAGGTCTCAGGGATCCGAAGTTTGAGTTTGGCCATAATGGAAAACATTCTTTCCTCTACCAGAATACTGAGTTCCTATTTCTGATTTAACTGATCAGATGGGCCCCTTTCCCTGTTCATTAAGCACAGATTTTAGACTCCGCATTTGGTTTCACATTCCTTTAAGACAACAGAGATTCACTGGCTGTGTCCACTGTCTGTTGTTTGTTTTCCCTATTAGTGACTGCAACCATCATTTCCCAGAAATCGTACTTAGGCTCCCACTTCATTTGGGTGACTGCAGTTTATTGTTATCCTTGTTAAATAGAAAACCATGTTGTATTTCGAAGTGTTGTTTCCCTCATTATACCTTGGTGGTAAATTTGCTTTTTTTTCGCATTTGTTTCCTCCTATATCCTTTTCTCCAACCGTCATACATTTTTCAGTGGCTGGACACCTAATGAGACAGAGTCAGAAGATGTCTCCAAGCAATCTGACTTCCTAGGTTGTGACAAGCCTGGTTTGGATTTTCAATTAAAAGAAAGTTGAAAAGAGAAAGAAGAAAGCAGGCAAGTAATTAAGCAGCAACAGGGTCTTGGCAGAAGTTAAGTGATTATTTAATGAAACAGTTTGGAGCAGGGAGACCTGACTCCCTCTGTCTCCTTCTTCCTGTAAAAACCCAGGTGGCTGCTTCCTACTCTCTTTGTCGTGCTCCAACAAAAAGGCACAGGTGGATTTTAGGACTTGGAGAAAGTGGGAAATTGTGTGTGATAAACATTTTGCAGTGAGTTATCAGCTGCAGGAAAGCTCTGCCATTGAGATGCCTGCTGGGAAGGGGCTTGGTTTGGGGAGTCCCAGGGTTATGCCCGAGTTTTCGCGTCTGAGAGACCACCAAGGAGCCAAGCACCAATGCAATCACACGAGGGTTTATTTGACAAGCTTAAGCTTGGGCCCAAGTATACCCGACACAGCGGAGTAGGAACTTGGACCCGGAACCAGATTATAGTCAGAGTTTTTAAAGGCAGAGTAGGGGTGGACTTGGTGGTGGGTGAGGACAAAGGGGATTAGGGATGGCGTAAGTCTCTAAGGACTTTCGGAAGCAAGGTCTCCAGGACCTTGAGGGGCTAGCTATTGTTGAGAGAGAGGTTATTTATTACCAATAATAAAAATCTTCTTGTGAGACCCTTTAGATGTATATCAGTGGGCCATATACTTGGGAATGATTCTCGACACTATCTTGGAGGTTTAGAGGAATTGTTGAAGTAGACTTACAGGATTCTGGTCGGACCTGTCGGGGTAGGGAGTTGGTCAGGCTAGGATTGTCCTTAGCAAAATCTCAAGGTGAGGGCAGTTAAGTCCCCAGGGAGAGCCACTCTGTCTGTTTCAAGGGCTTGTCAGTAGGTGAGGAATTTTAATGATTTTCTTCTGCCTCTGTTTCCCACATCAGCTAAACTTGAGGTGGGATGGCCTTAATTATCTCGGCCTCCACACCCAGCATTCCCAAGGAGGGTGTATAAAATAGACCAAATCTCTTAAGAAGCAGCCTGGTGTGACATCGGAGTTTCAAGGTGCAATTCATCCCAGGGTTAGGCAGGTTGAAATGACTGAGGAAAGAATTTCGAATTTCAGAGTTTCACGTTTAATCTTTCTCTTTTTAGCAACTAATCCAAAACACATTATGATACCCTCTGGCCATCTGCTGGCTAGATTTCACATCTGAGCTACCAGTTTAATTTGCAAACTTAGTTCAATCATGTGAATAGGGGACATTTACAAAGAGACAGAGAGATGGGAGTCAGAGCCTCCATGCCATTGGGCACCAATGATTTAGTGTCTCAGCCTCCCCACCAGGAGCACCCTCTGTGTGGCCATTCTTACTCAATGCCAAGTATTCATGTCACAGAAAATGTCCTTTCTGTTCTGTGCATCTGGGCTTAACAATACTAACTTGAGGCCCGTGGGAGGAAGCAAGTGGGGGCCCTTATGTGTCTTCACCTGTAGTGTTTCTCATTACTGATGCTTTTGTATGTGTAGTGCTTTGTAGTGTGTCTTTGTGTGTGCACAAATACAGCAGGATCCCTCAGAGGAAACAAAACATGTTTGGATAATGCAGGGGAGTAATGGGAAGGACTGAAGGATGTGGTATGAGTGGCTCAAAGTGATCTCAGCTTTCCAAAAGGAAGCCTGGATATGCTAATATGGGAGGGTATCCTGAGCTTGGAGTAGGTGCTTGGTAAATGTGTATGTCCTTGAGGAGTGCTATGGAATTCAGAAGCAGCAATGTGGGTCTGGAAGCAGGGGCACATATCTAAAAAAAGAGAGAAAAATTGACAAGGGAGGGTATTTGCAGGGGGACAAAAATAGTATCTTCCCTGGGAAGGGATAAAACTAATTGAAAAATCAGGTGACTGGATCCTAGGGGAAAAAGGAGTATTGGAAGGGATGTCTGTGAATAATGGGATGCTCTTGTGTCTGCTCACCTCCAGGACACTGTGAGGACAGTGGTCAATTCTTTTGAGATTCCACCCTCTGAAGGAGGCTTCTCCTTCGAGGTTTGTCTCTAGTTAATGCAAAGACTAGGCAGAGCTGTGACTGCATATGTCCACTGAATATTCTGGTTATGGCAGGGCTGCTACAGGTCGAGACTGACATGTGTAAGATGAGCCATATGCCCACAGTCATAATAAAAACTATCATTTCTTCAGTGTTCTTGATAATGTAACAAGGAATTTAGTACTGTGATTTCAATTAATGGAATCTTTGCCATACATTTAAGGGGAAGATATTATTTTCCTCACTTTGAAAATGAAAAAGGTGAATTGGAGAAATTAACTTACTAGCTAACCAAAAGTTACACAACCTATAAATGGCAGAGCCAAGCTTTAAGTTCTGCTTTGTTAGATTCCAAAGGCACTGTGTAATGAATGCTCTTTTATTGTGCTGCCCTAGCCACAGGGCTGTAAGGGTGGGGCAAAGCCGGAAATAGACGAAGATTTTCAGTCACTGAAGAGGAGGAGTTGAGAGAGAAAAAGATCATCTGAGCCTAGGAGTCCAGGAAAGCCCCCTAGGGTGTGTGCTGCTGGGCCAGCGGGGAGCTGGCTAAGCAATAGGTGAGAATAGAGACTGTTCAAGGGAAGAATGACTTCAGTTTACCTGTGCCAGTCATTCAGGATAAAGTCAGTAGCTGAGAGAAAAAGAAAGAAGTACAAGAAATAAAGATCTAGAAGGACTGCAATAAATAAGATACAGTGTTCCTGGTTCTCTCTGCTTTCTATCGTCTGTGGGGGAGGAAAATCATTTTTCCCTCTACCATTCTAGGTTCTTCACAGAGAACCCCCTGTAATGAAAGGCAGAACAGAATAAAGACAAAAGTTTAATAACACGTATACTTCCTGTATACATAGGGGAGACCCAGAAAAACTGAGGAGCTCCCCCAAATACTCTAAGCCACCTCTTCAGGACCACCTTCAGTTAAAGATAACAGAAGATTCTGAGTTGGTGAGGAGGCCACTCATGGGAGTTTACAAAAAAGCACAGGAAACAACACAGGAAACACACAGTGGGATTGTTATGCAGGTTTAAGTTATTCCCTTTTCCACTGATATCAATTCTAGAGATTTGGAGTCACCTTTCTCTTCCTAGGACAGATTGGAAGACACTTTTACAAGTAGAGATTTCCCTTATGCATGTAAATATCTCTTCCAAAAGGATAACTTCTACCCATTTCTCAGAGCTTCATCTGTGTCTACTCTTTCTTAAAAATAACTGATTTGAAGTAATGAGTGTGTCAGAGAGGCATACTTTGAGGTGGTACACTCTGCTCCCCTTCATTTTACCTTCTTCTCTTTCTTGTTCTTCCTGCCTTGTTCCCAGCTCCATGAGTTTGACTACCTGATAAACCACAAGTTGTGCAAAAATAGTTTGTAGAATATACTCTTCTCATGTTTAGAAGAACTTGAGCAAGGAGCACAAAAATCACAATGACCCCCCCCAACCCCTCAATCCCAAGTTTTGGTGAAAATAAACAAATTGCTGCCTATGCCCCACTGTAAGGACAACTCCTCAACTGTCACTTCCTACCTTGTAAAACCTGACTGGGATCCAACTGGAAAAAGTCCTGGTCAACAGGTGTGGCCTGATGTGGATCAGATGAATTGGGCCTTTAATATTGGTTGAGTTACTTAAATCGTTTTCTCTTAAAAATTACCTGTACCTCTGTGTTCCAGGTTATAGAAGGTCACCTGTCTCTTCTACTCTCCTCCTTCCTCAGAATAAACACATTCCTAATTCTCACTTCCTAGGTGCTACTTGTTCTCTCGAGTTTCCACCTTTTGGCTTCTTACAAACACTTCCAAACACTTGTGCTCTCAGTGAGCTTCCCTTTAGAAACAGCTCTCCTCCTTACTTCCTTCCTCACTACCATCCTTAGCCTTCACTCAGTCCTGCCACTTCCCCCAGGTAGAGTTCTACCACATTTGTCACAGCTTGGGGGAAAAAAAAAAAAATATATATATATATATATACACACACACACACACACATACATATATGTGTGTATATATATGAAAATATATTGATATATATTGAATATGTATATAAAATATATATGTATAAAACTATATACATATATAATACATATATAAATATGTATATATACATTTATATGTATATATACATATATACATATAAATTATATATATAAATATGTATATATAATATATATATGATATATGTAAATATATATATATACATATATATATGATATATGGAGAGAGAGAGAGCACTTTCATCTTTCATTATCTTTTCTCATTATTCAACCTTGACTCCTCCAATTCACTATCAACCTTCGCCACACTGAGAAAATGTCTCTCTCTAAACATGTCGAAGCTTCTTGATCCTACAGAGTGTGGTTGATGTGCCTTCTGAAAATCTTCCTTTTTGGATTCCTGCAGCTCTGTGTTATTGCCATTGTACCTTTCTGACTCCCCGCTGATGAGTCTGAAAGGTACAATTGCCCTCCTCTTACCTCTCAGTTGGCATTCTGTCCTTCTCAGCATTATCCTTTCCCTACATTCTTACTCTTAGTCACGTTATGTCCTTAACATTGAAACCTCAACAGCTGACTCAGTATTTCCATCCCTGTCTCTTTTCTTAATGCTACATTTCAAATAGATGAAACTTTGGCAATGTCTAAAACAGAATGTACCTTCTCCTCATTTTAGACCAGACATTTTCTTACTTCTGGTAGTCTTTTGGCCCCTTTTCTAAATCTCTCTAGCTCAACAAAGCAACAGCAGTGGATATCTCCTATGGCTCAAGTACTGTGCATGGTGCTGAACAGGGATGAAAGTTTTGGTTTTCCCGAACATCTGTATTAACCAACTCTTGCCATGTTGTCTCTGCCAGCACCCAAGTCAAGCCCTGTTTACCACTTCCATGCTATCACAGTAGTTCTCTGGTTGGTTTTCTGGTTTCTAGGATTGACATTTTCAATCTATTTTGTATCCCACTAAAAGTTGCAACTCTTATAATATTCTACTACCTAGATATCTTGCTTGTTAAAAAGCCAAATAATACAACCAGATTCCTTTCTGGACATTCTATTTATTCTCACCTCAAGCCCTTACACGCTTCCCAGTTGTCTCTGTGGTTCTTCCATTGTTACCAAAGTCATTTACTTGCTTTTCAAGCACATTTTAAATTCAGGCAATTTTTCTTTCCTAAAATATAACTTATAACCCTATTCCACCTCTTAAAGCCCTAGCCATGCTCTAAGACCCCTTTAAAATGTCAGCTACTTCACTAAGCCTTTATTTTTGCCTTGGGGTAGAGCAAGTCCTCCTCTTCTCTGAACTTTTAAGATTAAAAGTGTCAATTAATGGACAACATTATTTCCTCCCCAACATTTGTAACTTACCAAAAAAAATTAAGTACTAGAAAAGTAAAATAAAAGACCATAAAAACATTATTCCCCAAATTTTACTGTTGGATGCGTTCATGAGCATTGATCATATAGAATACTGCAGTAAATAAAATATTCTCAGAGTTTTACGTAGTTACTCTCAAATCCTGTGTGTTGCTCACCATGGAGAGGTGATGAACACTTTCTAGTTTGGCCTGTGTCTGCAGACCACACTGCAGGTAAGTAGTGCTTTAGATTAGCATACTCTGCCATTCATATGTCATTGACCAATTTATATTGAATTATATGTATGCTTGCTTTACATTATCTTCTGGATAAATCATTGAAAATGACACCAAGTGAGTCTCAAGCATATTTTTGTATCCCATCCAACCCAGTACACTGTCTTGCAACAAATATTTACAGAGTAATAATTAACTGAATAAATGAAATACTACTGATACACCTATACTCACCAACATTAATACACACACCTACACTAATCCAGACCTAAATAATTCTCAGTATTTAATCTAGATGAACAAATGACCTTGCATTCAATTCCCTGGAGGCATTTTGGATCAGGACACTAACTGTGAACTACATTATAAATTTATCTTTTCTTCTGGTTTCTCTTTTTCTTCTCTTCTCTGTTGTCTAAATTAGGTTCTTGACCTTCTTTTATTGCCACTATTCCCAGCCACTGCTAGTAATCATGTTTTTATTGAAAAAGCAAATTCTGATAAATGAAATCTGATTTCTGTTAAAACTGGCTAGTAGGTATTGATATCAAACAAGAAATGGTCTTTGTCTAGCCTTAAACATCTTATATTCAGCTTTTAATATTTCTTCCTTATAATTTTTAGTTCAGTTCTATTGTAAATTTACTGAATGATGTTCTTGCATATTCTAAACAAATACTGGCTTTTCATAAAACATATCTTGTAGTATAAAGAAAGTGATTGAAAATTAGATGAACTACTTATATACCTTTCTTCAATGTTGCTTTAAATTAGAAAGGAATGCAATTAAGCAACTCTCAGCAGGACAGGTGGTATTAAATCTAGTTTAAAAATGTAGGCAGGGCAGGAAAAATTGTTGATCAACTTCTGTCTCAAGAAGACTTCAAAATGAAAATTTAACCCTTGATTATACTCTTCCCCAGGCATTTCAATTATTCAAGACTAACAGAACTTTTTGACTTTAGTTGACACCTCAGCTAGAAAAGAAAAGAAACCAGAAGTTCTAGAAAGCATAACGATGGAGGCCTTCTAACTCCAAGGGCAGGTATATACTTGCTAACGGAGAAAATCATGCCCCCCCCCAAAGGGCTTATACTGGAGTGTGTCTGAAAAACAACAGCAAACAAACATGATTGTCCTGGGATGATACTTCTACCTTAGGGATTTTGTGCCAAAGGGACTCTTAGGTTCAGTTGGTGTTGGTAGGAATATTGAAAAAAAAAAAAGTTTTGGGAATAAAAAGAAAGGACTTCCCTAATTATTTTTCCTTTTAAATAGACTTTATTTTTTTAAGAATGGTTTTAGGTTCATAGCACAGCTGAGAAGAAAGTACAGAAGTTCTCATACATCTTCAACCCTATACATGTAAGCCTCCCCCACTGTCAACATCCCAACATTTGTTAGTCGATAAACCTATATCAATACAGCATTATCACCACCCCCCAAAGTCCAAAATCCTCTAAAAATTCTCTGTGTTCTTCTTATTCACCCCACGCCCCTCCTTAACCCCTAGCAATGATTGAAATTTTTATTGTCTCTATAATTGTGCCATTTCTAGAATTCCTTTTCAGGAAAAAGTATGTAGGTTTTTTCAGATGGGCTTCTTCTCCTTAGTAATATCCATTTAAGGTTCCCCATGGCTTTTCATGGCTTGATAGTTCACTTCTTTTAGCATTGGACACTGTTTAATTGTCTGGATGTACCATAGTTTATTTATTCATTCATCAATTGAAGGATATTGTGGTTGCTTCCAAATTTTGGCAGTTATGAATAAAGTTGCTATAAACATCCATGTGTAGGTTTTTGTGTGGACATGTTTTTGATGTCTTTGGGTGACTACCAGAAACATGATGCTGGTTTGGATGGTAAGAGCATGCTTTGTTTTGTAAGAAACTGTCAAAATGTTACCCAGAGTGGCCATACCATTTTGTATTTCCACCAGCAATGATTGAGAGTACCTGTCGCTTCACAACCTTGCCAGGATTCAGTATTGTTAGTGGTTCTGACTTTGGCCATTCTAATAGATGTATAGTGGTATCTCATTGTTTTACTTTGCACTTTCCTATTGATATATGATGTGGAACATCTTTTCATATGGGGCTTTTCTTCATGAAAGGAAGAGGAGTTTTCATTTTCATGTGTCCAAATAGGCTTGTGGAGCCTAAAAGTGGTGAAGGGTGGGGCACCTGGGTGGCTCAGTTGGTTAGGCATCTCCCTTCAGCTCAGGTCATGATCCCTGGGGTCCTGGAATTGGGTCCCACATAGGGCTCCCTGCTCTACGGGGGCAAGGAGGTGGGGTGGAGTTTGCTCTTCCCTCTCCATCTGCTGCTCCCCCTACTTGTGTTTTCTCTCTCTCCCCCTCTCTGTCAAATAAATAAATAAAATTCTTCTTAAAAAATAAAAATGAAACTGTAGAATGGTAGGAAAGAGGGTTGTTTGCTCTGTCCTTCCCTAAGCTCCACTAAGCACACAGCAGCAATGATTGAAAAGGTGAACAGGAATCAAGGTGATGAGGAAGATGCTCGGGGCTGTGACAGGCGGCGACTGACAAATAGCAGAGAGTAAGTTGGAAGCGTGACCAAAAAATCTTGAGTAAAAGACAAGGGGAAATCCCAACTGAGAATATAAACTAGTAAAGTTTTACAGAATAAAATGAAACATTGTAAAGTCTTTTTTTAAAGGTAGAATAATTTTACCCTAGAAATCCTTGATATAAAAAGAGTGTACCGCAAGAAGAAAGTAAGAGTCTAAGGAATGATGTTAAAATGGAAATAATGATGCTATTTCCAATATTATGCAGTGAAAAATGTCAAGTGACATATGGCTTAGTTTTGTCTGAGGTAGAGTGGAAAGTGTGTGTCTTTTAGATTCAGAAAGATCTGGACTCAAAACCAGCTTCCACTCCTCCTGGTTATGGGAACTTGGCCTCTTTATTTTAGTTTCCTCATCTGAAAAATGAATTTAATAAGATCTATTCCCACCACTGGGAAGAAGATACTTCATGTAATCAATACACTTGGTTGCCTGATAGTAAGTGTTGGTATTAGAATTGAGTATTAATTGGGTATTAAATGGTACTAGGGTTGGTGTTAGTGTTCATATTATGGGCATTCACTTTTCTCAACCACTTGTCTAAAAATTTCTAGAAATGTAAAAATATGTATTTATCTGTATCATCCCAGAGGAATTACAGGCCCAGATTGAAGCCTGATATACTGATTCATAATAAATAGGGAGTCAACAATACCAGATTAAAGCACAATTCTATAAAGGTGAGGTCAAAGTTGTATAAAATTCTGATAGACCTATATCCCCAATATAGAGATCTAAAAAACACAAAGGAAAGGGGTTATTCAGTTATTGTTAGTTTTCATGAATATTAGTGCAGCTAGCAAAAAAGACTGGATAATTTTACTCTTTAGAATAAAGAGAAACAACCGACTGAGACATGTTCATATGTTTAATTCATTGACTATCTCTTTCTTCATTAACCTGGAAAATGAAAATAATTTTTAATACATCTAATTTTAGTTAGTCTGTCATTTAATAGATATTTTCCAGATAAATATTTGCCAACTGCTAAACATTATTTTATCTATTATCGCCAAAGTTCAACAGCTTAAATGATCAACATGGTTTCCAATATGCTCTTGTCTTCATTGTTTACACAGAGTGATTTAAAAATCCACCAAATATAATTATGAAAATTGATATAAATCTAAAACTAAAAGTGTGCTCATGTTATATTGTGTGTGTGTGTGTGTGTGTGTGTGTGTGTGTGTGTTGAGCTATACTTATTCTGGAAGTTAAATGGATGTTCCTTGGGTCATGAAATCCCTGACATATAAGAATTAAATCATGCACAATGTATTCCATAAAGTCCATCATTTTTCGGAGGCAGAAAATACTGCATTATATACAGAAAATCATAACACCAGAAGGCATTGTATTCCTAGTCATTTGTTTTTTTGAAATCCAGGCCTGTGGAGATGGTGCATGGCTTCAAGCAGAGAGGGGTTGGGAACAGCTTATGTGCATGGTTTATAAATTCTGGGGCTTCTCTCATGTTCCTGAGAGATCCCCATCCTTGGTAAAAGAACATGGGGGTAATCAGGCTTCAGGCTCCTCCCTGAAATTCTCTGAGGTTTCCACAATCTCTGGAGAGTTTATCATTATTCACTTTCTTTTAGCTTCCATTTTGAACCCCACAATCATTTACCTTGAGTATGTAAGATATATATATTTTTTTTACCTTGATGAATGTGAATTACAAATAATCTTCTGAAATGAAACAGTTGTATAATTAGGGAACTATTTATACAGTCTCAGTTAGATCGTAAACATTAGCCATAAGACACATATTTTACACAGTGGTAAAAACATCAACAAGTCACCCAGGACATCCTGTACAGGAATAACTCCATAAAATGGGAAATATCTATTCAGCTCTTGGGCAATAGTTGGACATTAGCAATGATACACATGCTTTTGACTGTGGTAAAAGTTTTATGAGAAGAAAAAATTACTGTACATTGACAAAATAGGGCTCTTTTTTCTTTGGGAAATTAATTCAATTTTGACCGAGATTCTCATCCCATTTCTAGAAGTTATTTTTGGCACTGGCCTTCAACAAGGGCATACCATGGTCAATTATTTAGCAGTTCCAGAATTAGACCATCGTTCAATTCTTTTATCAACTTTTGTACAACTCATCTTCACTCTTGAGATCTCATTTCCAGTGCTCACAGTGGAAATTGATATATCTTCTTTCTTGAAAAGATGCTCATTTAAAAGAAAACATGCAAATTCTTTGCAATCTTATGGTAGCCTTGGGTCTCTAAAATAGTGTCTCAGGAGAGAATAATGTAGAAATTTGAAAATGTGTTGAATTTTCATTTCCCTTGTGTTTAAGAGTAACATAGGAGATTATATATGTACATATGTATTTGAATGAGAGCTAGAACAATAAACCTACTGTAAATGGGAATTATTATTATTTTGTTGTCTGTACAATTTGGTCACTTGTGCTCCACCCTTCTCCACCCTTCTCCACCTTACCCACCCCCCCCCCGCAAAGTGCTATAGTTGCATGGACTAGATGTGGAATTCTTTGAGATTAATTATCTTGAACTTTTTTTGATGTCTTTTCTAGACTTTTAAGGATAGGACACAAAACATTAAACATGGGAAATGGGGAAGAAGATTCTATGTACTAAAAGGATATTCTTAGTCTTTGTCTTAACGTTTGACAAAGCTGCATACCTTACATGCCATTCCATATTAGATCACAATGTACATTTCTCCATTTGCAGTAGAGAAAATGGAATCACTTAATATATCTGTGCCTCATTTTCCTTAATGGTGAAGCAGCAATTATTGTGTCCTCTATCATAGGAAGGAATTCATGCTGATTTAAAGAGATAATTGAGAAATAAACGATGATTTTGAAGCACATAATACTTGATTACTGATAGCATAAGAACAGCCAAATTTAGAAATATTTTCAAGACCATTACACATTTCTCATTTGTTCCAACAAAATTGAAGTTTGGTAGAGAAAAATTCTAGAATAGCGCCAAACTGAAAATCAACAAAAATTCCCAAATGCAAGACTCAAGAAGCCAATAATCTGTAGGCAAATCAACCACAATGAACTATAATGGTTGGAACCACTTAAGGGCAAGTGAAAGAGAATGAAAGAACAAGTTTCCTAAAATTCGGCAATGACAGCAAACCACACCCAGGTTTTGTTGTTGTGGTTGTTGTTTTTTAAGATTTTTATTTATTTATTTGACAGAGAGAGAGACAGAGAGACAGAGAGCACAAGCAGGGGGAGCAGCAGAGGGAGAAGGAGAAGCAGAATCCCCGCTGAGCAGGGAGCCTATGCCCAATGGATCCCAGAGACCCTGGGGTCATGACTTGAGTGGAAGGCAGATGCTTAACTGACTGAGCCACCCAGGCACCCCCACATCTATGTTTTGACCCAACATAGCTTTATCATTAAAGTGGCTCTCTGTTTAAATTAACTTCTATAACTCAATGGTGAAGTGTTGGAACTCAGAGTTATTCAATGTGTTTTACACTTTTATTATGACCCCCCCTTAATTTAGATAAACTACAGTTTGTACAGAACACTTTTTATTATTTTAAAATACTTCAGGAGGCAGCCAAATATTCTGTATACACTTTAGTAACATTATTAGTGTTGTCATTTCCCTCATGAGAAATTCTACTCCAGGAAGGGTGCTAGTATCAGAAAATTCACACTTAGGAGTTCCACTACCCTTATTTCTGATCAACAACCAAGAGCATTGCTAACTAACATATGGGTTTCCACTGGTAAAATTACTGACTTACTCATTGGTGTAATGTGTCTTATGAAGTAGCCTTCATTGGTGAAATTGAAACTATTCATGATAAATGGATTGGATTAAATTAGACATTTAACAGAGTCCCTATATTATATGAGTTGGGCATAAAAATTGATACATGGTCTTTATACTATTTTTCTTCTTCCTATCTCTTCCTATCTCTTTCTCTCTCTCTCTCTTTTCTCTTCTCTCTCTCAATTTCATTAAATTTCCAGTTGGTTTAAGATTATCTTAGGATATAAAAGACTTCAAAAAATGTAAAATGCATGTTTGGAGTAAATTTTTCTGTAAACTTTCTGTAATTTGTTTTTTACCTCTGCCAGTTTTATTGAGGTTTAACTGACAAATAAAAATTATATATATTTAAGGTGTACAATGTGATGCTTTGATATGCATATACACTGTGAAATAATATCCATAATCAAACTAATTAACATATCCATCACCTTACATGGATACAAGTTTTTTTTTCTCTAGTGGAAGCACTTAAGATGTACTTTCTTAAGAAACTTCAAGGATGCAATACAGTGTTATTAACTGTACTTACCATGCTGTACATTAGATCAGCATTATTTATCTTATAACTAAAACTTTCACCCTTTGACCAACATCTCACTTGCTCACTCTTCAGCCCCTACTAAGAGTGAATCACAAAGAAATAGAAAATCTGAACAGACCAACAAAGGGTAAGAAAACTAAAAATATTGAGTCAGGAATCAAACATCTCCTAGCAAAGAAAAGCCTAGGACCAGATGGCTTCACTGGTGAATTTTACCACATATTTAAAGAAGTTAGATTAGAAGTTAAATTAAAAAGTGAATTCTGCCAATCTTTCTCAAATTCTTCCAAAAAATTGGAGAAGAGGGAATATTTTCCAACTCTTTTTTTGAGGTCAGCATTACCTTGATGCCATGGCCAGACAAGAGCACTCTAAGAAAAGACAATTGGAGGATAATAACTTGATGAGCACATTTCATTATGTATATGTTCCCACCAATTTTCGTTGGTACTTGTCATCAGACTAGAGAATGAAGCTGGTTCTAGGCTCTATGTTAATACTCCACTATGTGTGGAATATCACGACTTTGTAGATAAATAGACCTGAGTTCAAGTCTAAAGCTGATCTCTCACTAATTTTGTGAACTTTGGAGCTGATATTTGAGTTTCAGTGTCTCTAAGTAGGATTGATAATGTCTCACTTGCAGGGCTGCTGTGTTGACTGACTGGGATAGCTTGGATGAAGTCCCTATCAAGGCACTTTGTCCTTAGTAGGATTTTAATAAAGATTAGCTTACATCCTCCCCTGCAACATCACTGCCCTTGAGAATATAAATTGGATATTTATGAAGGTCTATCTGCTGTCTTCAGTTTTATTGAAGGATAACTGAGGTACAGTAAATTGCACATATTTAAACTATAAAACTTAATGAGTTTATATATATATATATATATACATATATATATATATATACACACACACACACACTGTGGAAACTACCTACTTTTATAAGCCGCAGTTTTCCCATCTGTATTGCTTTCTACATATTGTTGTTACCTAGATATTTCTACCTCATTTTTCATCATATCCACCTACAAGGCATCCAGTGTGGATAGGATCAGATCTGAACCTTGGAATCAGGCCTTTATTTGTTCCAACAATGGCCCTCATATTCTTCTTCATCTTTATCTCCTTTGAGTTCTTTGTTAGAGAAATAGGTTTGTTCCTCACTCTTCAGGTTTGCCTTGTACCAGGGTTTTATTTTTCCTTTCTAGAAAAGTAGGTACCACTCTGTACCTACCTTCTTTATTAAAATGTCACTTTAATAAATAATATTATATTTTGTAATATTAATATGATATTATAATACTAATCTTAATATAACTTATATTAATAATATAAGATATAATAGATACCCCTTATTATAATAAAATATATTATAAAGGATATTTATTAAGATATATTCTTTTAAAGACTAGCTGAAATCTCACATCTTTTATGAAGGAATCTCACCAATGTTAACTTTGTTTCCTCTGATTTCCTTGACTTGGTACCAATGCTATTGTGTTCACTTCCTGAATAAGAGGGTGCATGAGACACTCCCAGATCAGCGGCTGGAACAGAGTCAGAACTCAATAAAAATTATTTTAACATAATTAATAGTGGATAGCTTGACTCCCTAAAGTTAACAAACACTTACTAACATTTTAACAGGAATAGACTACGTAAGTCCGGGTGGGACAGGTACAGATGTAAAAGGAACAGTACCACCTCACCCCATCATGCAGAGGGAAGGATAAGTGAGCAAAGAGAAAACTCACAGCTCAGTGTGATTTGTGTGATGAAGATGAGTGTGAGCTTCATGAGAGGGAACTTGAATTCAGCTCTGCTCTTTACTGCCAGAGCTGGTATGCCTAGAATACTCTGAAGGTATTCCCAGAATCGTCAGATCTTTTCGTTTTTCAAGAGAAACTAGAAATCCATATTTCTGAATGTATTCTCTCATTTTGCAACGTAGGTTCAAGTTTTTTCAACATGATTCGGGCCAAACTAAATGATTTTGAGGAGTCTGGCCTGCAATATGGCAGTTTATAAATTTTGCTCTCATGCAATGCCATGCCATACTCACTTGTGAGACGGCAGGGTCTGCTGGGTGCAAGAAAACACACCAGCGCTGGGAAGGATGTCATGCTGTGTGTGACATAGTCTGCAGCACTATTTCCAGTCAGCTTGCCCTGCTCCTCTTCTGTGACCCTTACCTTCTTCTTGTCATCGCGTCTCATCTCATGGTTCCATTGTGAGTTTTTCCACAGTCTACACCATTCCCCATACGTGCCCCAGGCTGAGGCCAGTTGTCAGGTGCCAGTCAGCACCGTGTTTGCATAGTGTTCTTTATCCTTGTAGTAAAGAGAGACAGTTCTACCATATGGCCATTAAAGAAGGGAAATGAAAGATAAGCCCGGACTAGATTCTATTTAAAATAAAATGGCAAATAACATTTTCTGTAAACCCGGAAATGTTCTTAAATATTTAACATGCAACATGAGATCCTTGTCACTTATTTATGGCTCCTTTCCTGGCTCCTTATATGAATCGTTGCTTAGCTGAAGACAACAGAAAACTCTAGCATTTTGAGAAGGAAGTGATTTAATACAGGGAATGGGATGTTGATAAAATCATAGTCAGTCTGAAAGGCGAGGTCTTCAGGATTGGCTCTCAGCCAACGTCACAGAGCTGAATCCCCAGGGAGCCAGCTGTACCCAGGAGACATGTGTGGTACTCCTCACTGGGATCTGGAGATTAGGAAGCCCTTGTCAGTCTGCTGTAGCTCCACACTGTTTAGCTGAAATTCAGAGACAAGGTCACAGCTACCAGTTCAAAACCAAACCATGCTTATTAGATCCTTACCTGCAAAACAGATACCTTGCATGTCTCTGTCCCTTCTGCACTTAATACATTTCTGAATTCAGATTCATGAAGTTCAAGGGGCCATCTGATTAGTGAAACTTAAAATATATTTGGACCTCAAGAGACTCAAGAAAATACAGAATTTTTTTAAAAATGAAATTTTATTATATAGTATGTTTTCAGAACACTTTTTTGTAGTTAAATTTGTGTCTTTTAAAATATAATTTAACATAGCATAGTACTTTTTACTTAAAAGTGAACACATGGTTCCTGTATTTCAGAAGAAAAATAGTGAGTTCCTCCACTTTCTGTATTGGTCACTTCAACATCCATATATACCTTTCTTTCCATATGTAAACTTTGAAACAGCAAAAACCAAAACCAAAACCAACAATTGCTTATTAAGATTAAAAATTTGTATTTACAGATGTCAGGAATACTACTGATTTTCCCCATTAAGCTTATTGTACTTAAAACAATAGTTTATATGTTCTTAAGAACAACATTTATATGTTATTATTAACTAAAGTCCACCTTTATTCAGATTTCCTTACTTTATTACCAAATGCCCTTCTTCTGTTTCAACATCTCATCCAAGATACCCTGTTCCATTTAGTCATCATGTCTCCTTAGGCCCCTCTTTGCGGTGACAGTTTCTCAGACATTCCTTGTTTTTTTTATAACACTGATGGTTTTGAGGCATATTGGTCAGGTATTTTTAGAATCTCTCAATTTGGATGTGTCTGACTTTTTTCATGCTTAGGCTGGGGTTATAGGTTTAGGAGAGGAAAAGCACTGAAAAGAAGTGGCATTATCATCTTATCATGTCAAAGCTCTGTACTCTCAATGTGACTTACCACTGTTGGTATTAACCCTGATCACCTGGTTAAGGTAGTACCAAAGGTGTTGTCATAAGGATTAATAATCCTGCATCTTTCAAATTTTTCATGGTGGAACTAATCTTTAAGATCCTTCTGTATGTAGTGTTGTTTTCTATTTTGGTGGAGAGAAGCATGGTCCTTCGTGCATAAGAACCCCCAGTTCACAGATCAGAAAACCAGTGTGGAGTCTGCCAATTTCTGATTATAGCTGTTCAACTATGTACTCAAGAGGAGGTAGATTTACAGATCAGCTGGTTCTACTGGGAGACAAACTCAGGTCAAAACTCCATCTATGACATGGCTCCCTAACCTCCCTAACCTCTGATTGGTGGGCAAAAGTGGTATTCTTTCCTAGATCCTTGGAAGTTAACGTTAGCTCAGAGGCAATGTTTAATAATCCTGCCAAGTCTGAGTCTTTCTGGGCTTGTCCTTTTCTACAATGTATAGCCATTCAAGTAGGTGTTTCAGGTGTTCTGTATCAATTGTCCTGGACCCACAGGAAATTGACTCGGGCCAACACACTGTACCAATTTCATACTTCCTCAGCACATCAGTATCTGCCAGTCCTCCCTTCTTACCAAAAGGGTCTGCTACAGGGAAGCCTGTGTGGCTCCTTTCTGCCTCAGTTAAGTTGGTTAAGCCTCTGCCTTCGGCTCACATAAGGATCCCAGGGTTCTGGGATCGAGCCCCGCATCAGGCTCTCTGCTCAGCAGGGAGCCTGCTCCCCCCGCCCCGCCCCCGACTGCTGCTCTGCTTACTTGTGATCTTTCTTTCTCTATCAAATAAAAAAAGTCTTCAAAAGGGTTTGCTACAGGCAGTCATAGCTCACGGGACTGCTTCTTGTTGTTGTTGCTTCAAACTTGATGATGAAGTCACCAGAAGTCAGTAAGAGTACATATGTAAATAATCCTTTCTTTCAGTGGGACAATCCCTGTTCTTTTTCTTTTTCTTTTTTTTTTTTTTAAGATTTGTTTATTTATTTATTTGACAGACAGAGATCACAAGTAGGCAGAGAGGCAGGCAGAGAGAGAGAGGGAAGCAGGCTCCCCGCTGAGCAGAGAGCCCGATGCAGGGCTCAATCCCAGGACCCTGAGATCATGACCTGAGCCGAAGGCAGAGGCTTAACCCACTGAGCCACCCAGGCGCCCTGGGACAATCCCTGTTCTTAATTGCAATTAGTTCAATAACAGGAGACTCATCTAGGGATCCTAGATTTTATGTACGCTAGGAAAAATAAGCAGGTGAAAAAAAGATAAAATTGTAACACTAGTATTTTTGTCCCCAGAGAAAAACACTTTATAATACTCATCTTTCATCTTCATAAAACGTAAAAAAGTTTTCTGTTTATTCATAACCTGATCATTATTGTTCTTTCACCTAACCCTATACATTTGCTGCCTTATTAAATCGGGAGTGAACATCTGATTAAGACCCTGGGCGGGGCTTAAATCCCTCCTGCTGTTGGCAGCATTGGCATCCCCTGGGTCCTTGCTAGAGATTTAGGATTTCAGATCCCACCCTGGACCTGCTGTATCAGAACTAGCATTTTAATAAAATCTTCAGGTGATTTGTGTGCACTTAATATTTGGCAAGCACTGTTTTAAGATACTCACCAGAAAACCTGCTTGAGTATCCTAGGCCTCATTTCTGTGACATTTGGTAAGCTACTGCACACTGTAAAACTGGGTTTTTACATCTATAAAATGATATTAACAACATTTCTTTATAGTGCCCTTGACAGAATTAAATAACATAATGTGAGCAAAGTGCTTAACTTGGAGGATAGTATTATTATTATCTTGTGTTATAAATCTAGTACTGTAACACTCATAGCTGCCATTGACTGAAGAACTGTCCTGTGCCAATGTATTAAATGCATGATTTCTCGACAAAGTAAATATGAATGAGTCCCATTTTACTGATAAGGACTATGAGGTCAGAAGGATTAAGTGTCTTACTAAAGCCATAAAGCTGATAAGTAAGGGAACTGGGATTCCAACGAAAGATTATATGGTGCAAATTTCTACCTTCTATATTTTAGGTTGAAAATCATTCGTTCTCTTCATTATGGAGGGCATTTCTTTTATATTCTGTATGTCTTCATCAACTATACAGACTTATTTAACCTATGTGCAGTATCATTGAAGAATTTGAAGTTAAAGAAAAACTATATCTTCAAAATGACATTTCCTCCGTAGTTTCCACCATTTGTCATATGAACAACTAAAATTGGTCTCATCTGCTGTAATTTTTTTACTTCCTTCACTGAGTTATTCAGAGTTGGTGTTATAGTCAACTCACTTGTGAATATCCTTAACGACTATTTACAAGTGAGCTGCGATGAGCTGGGGATGCGAGGAGGAGAATGAGGAGTGTGGCCAGCCTCTCATGAGAAAGATTCAGGAAATAGCAGTATCTGGTGATGAGGCAGTCTCTGCTCATCCGGACAGGTGACAAGGGACAAGTGTCATTATCAGAATGTCCACAACAACAACAAATATCTAATGGAGGTTACTAGGGTACAAAGAGTCACATAAATATACAAGTTACCTTCTAGCCTCCATTTAGTTTCTAGATTGGGTCCCCTCCTTAATGGAGGTTATTACACTAAGACAGAGAGAACTTTGCATGAGTGATGAGATGTCTTCTCAACTGGGACCGGCAGATAACACGACTTCAAATTAGAAACACAGTAAAATTAAAGTTTTTTGCTTGTTGCCCGTGAGCTGAAAGGATAGACATGAGTAAAGTAATAAAAAAAGGTAAGAGAAGGGACAAGGAGGTAAGAAAAACTGGCAAGGTCAGTGGTTCCTTTATAAGAAGACCCCTCTGAACAAGGTGTATGTCTCAAAATGCTGACTGGAATTATTTTATTTAACCAACAAAAAAGCACTTTAGGAAACTGTTGGAATACCATGAAGCATAGGGTATTTTGTCTTTAGAGAAGAGGCAGTGGAGGTGGGCATTTGAAATAAACATGGGGAAAAGACATTCAACAAGAGTCAAAAAAGAAGCTTACTTAGAGGGATATCCTTGACCAAATATTCACTTCCTTCTTTTGGGGGAAGATTATCTTCTTTAAACTGAGTGTAGTATTTAATAATGGAAATATGTAGAGTACAGATTAGAATAAGAGGAAAAATAAACTGCCTTTATGTATATTACTTGCATCTTTCAATAAAATATTAGAGGGTCAGAGTAGGGATATTATGAGGCAGAAAGGGTATGGTGATGGTTTAAGATACTTGAGGGATTCCAGGATGTGGGAAGTGGAAGAAGCAAAATTTCCTTGGGATCTTGGGGCATGCAAAGAGAATGTATTGGAAGCAAAGAGCCTTCCAAATGAAGAGTGTTGTGTAGATTCTTACCCCCATTTCAGACACCGTGGGTCCTAAGATACACAATTTATTGAGGGGTGGTAGGTGGGTGAGTGGATATGAAGCCTTGAAAGAGATGTTTATATCACTTTTAATACCCATCCCAACTTTAGAAATATTTTAAAAGTTATAAAGAAAAAGAAACATACATATTGGAATTCAATTGTATTATTTGGGACAGGTTAGATTATGTTCTCCAAACAATCTCACCAAAATCTAATGAATTTAAAGCAATCAAATAACAAAGAGTTTAATCTGTGTGTAGGCCACATTTGCTTTGAGTATTAGTGGGGGCTTTCTTTACATCACCTCACTCAGAGATCCAGCCTGTGGAGAGTTCATTATCCAGAATTTCATGGTCATGGCAGCACTGGCAATTAAGGGCCAGAATTGGTACATCACTTCCATTCAGATTCCATTGATCAAGTGAGTCAGTCAAATGGACTATAAGGGTGGTAAGGGGTACAACCCTCCTGTTGGCCCAGAAATAGAAGGACCTGCTGTTGGTGGATAGAAGTCATGGCTTCCATATTAGAGTATAAAAATAAAACCATTTAACTCTAACAATTTCCTTAAAATCATACCAATTACAGATTTGTTATGTTTAATGTGGTCATCTTGAAAATGTAAGTTATCTAGACAATAAAAATGGACCATCAGCAATTAAGACTGTGGTATGGGTGCGTTATATTATATAATTCTTCTTTGATATTAACTAGTTTGGATAAGCCTTTGAGGATAATGGATATTTTAAACAGAATGACAGAGTTAATTTGAGGCAAGTGGCATGGAGTGACAGAGCAATGGAAGTGTAGAGGGCATGCAGAACTATGAGCATTTACAGAATGAGGGAATGCAAAAAATGATACTGTCAAAGCATACTGTGCCTTTGACTAGTTCCGAAACGTGATATGCAAGACTGTAAACCCACAGCACTTGGAAGTTAAAAGGAAATAGTTTGTTTTCAAAATAGTTTGTTTCAAAAATATTAGCTAGCTTTAAAATGGTAGCTAAGTGCTTTTACACTGTTTCTATTTATGAATAACTTTATTGAAAAATTAGCTTCTTATTGTGCTATCCATCCTTATTGGTGTTGCATGAAAAGTTCTACTTGGGAAAGATTTAGAAAGGGACTCAATATTGTATTGAGAGAACCATTTGAGAATTTGGATTAAAAAAACCTGGACTCAAATCTTAGTTTATGTTTTACTAGCTATGTGATTATTAGCAGATTATTTAAACTCTTCAAAATTCAGTTCTATCATTTGTGAACTAAGGATGGTAATAATAAAGATGTCTACCTCATAGAACTATTGTGAGGCTTGAACGAGGATCTTCATGTAAAAATGTTATAAATACATTATAAAAACCTCATTATAAATATGATTGTTGAAAATTACACTTATGTGTCTTTTTCTTCTTTTATCAAAGTTAGTGAGTTTTAATTTACATACATAAGCACCAAAGTGTACAATTTGATGGGTTTTGACAAATGCATATTATATAATTGTGTAACCACCCCTAGAATCATGATTTAGAACATTTCCATCACATCAGAATGTTCCTTTGTATCCCTTATCTGTCATTTCCTAACCCCAAACTTTGGTCCACAGAAATGCTGATTTTTCTCTCGGTCGATGTAGATTGGTTTTCCCTGTCTAAAACTTCACGTAAAAAAGACAATCAGTGGGTATTTATCGGAGTCTTGCCTCATTTATTCAGTATACAGGTTTTGAAATTCACTCATCTCATAGCATATGTCAGAGGTTCATTCCATGATTATATTTACTACTTAACATGAAAAAAAAATAGAGTAAACAAAGTATCTGGCCAATTTTAAAAGTAGAGAATTAATAAAATAAACCTAAAAAAGAAAAACTAAGATAAATAATGACAAATTACATGCCAAGCCCTTAATTAACATCAGCCTCGCTATTTGGATCCGTGTAGGTGTCCACGTTTTCTTCATGCACCTTCAAACAGCCCATGTACGCTCAGTGCATGCTTTATAGCAGGGCTGTATGAAAAAAGTGGATCATTCCACGTGCTCTGGGAACTCAAATTTCATAAATAATATCTTTAATGAACACACTGAGGGTGATTTTCCTTAAGTAGCTGTTATCATATACAATATTGAATACATAGTTTATTAATATTATGCATTCATATGTATATTATGCATATGTAATATACATATATAGGATATACTATGTATATTATGAATACATAATAATCTACTAATATTTTATATTAAAAGCTAGACTGAAATAATGAAAAAAATACTTAATTTGAAATTAAAAGACAGGGTTTCAGTCTTCTAATGAATAGTTGGTGAGGTCACATAACCTCTCTCCTTCAGTTTTCTTGTATGACAAAGGGAAAATGTGAACCTTTACTCATTGGTTGTGTAGAGCCCTTGCTAAACCAGAAAGGACAATATACTTATAAGATAGTAATAAACACAGCATTGTATACCTACTTGATTTAAAGCACTCAAATACAGTGTTGGTTTTGGACTATTTGGGGATATTGATTTCCTTTTGGAAAAGGAGACAAAATATTTCCTATGTTTTATTTGTGCTTTGGAAAGAAGTATCTAGAGTGTTAGTGGTTTGCAGAGACAGACCTGTTCTCAGACATCTGTTACAGTTTTTTTGTTTTTATGTGTGTGTTTTTTTTTCGTTTCTTTCTTTCTTTTTTTTTTTTTTTTTTTTGCTTTTTAGATGTTAACAGGCATTGGCTTCTGTCTCATCTCTTTTTTATCTGTTGCTCTGTGATAGGATTGAATTACACCCTTAGGGTGAGTGCTGATTTCAGTGGACTGAATTACTGCCTGTATATAAATATATGTCCATTCAATCATCCTGTTTCTTTGTCTGTATGGAGAATGCAATCACAGGATACACAGTAACAGATGTGAGCACAATGAATGAATGCACACATTTTCCCAGTGACTCAGGTATTACTCCCTGCAGCCCAGTATTGGCAAATTGGGTGTTTAATGTAAACCATTTATTGTATCTCATACTATAAAGCACTCTGTCACTCTTCCAAGGATTACTACGTTGTACTGTAACAGCAACATTTTCAGCAGCCTGACCTTCCTCGGGTCTCTACCAACTAACTCCATCCCTCTTCCTCCTCAAGACACGAGAAGCTTCTAGGTCATCTCTTGCTCAAACAAGTCTGTTTGGCTCATCCAAGGACATTTCTCTACTTTTCACTCGTAATTATGCTATTATTTGATGAGGGTCTTGGATACTAAAGTGTAGATAGGTGATATAGCTATAGAAAGCTCAGAAGTCAAATTTGTATCAGTCCCGGTAACAAAAAGCAGGAACATAAAGGGGTTAAGATGATAAAGTACTTATTTTGATCTGGTGTCTTCCTACCTAGGTTTTTTAGAAGACTACTAGACTTCCCCAGATACATGCAGTAGGTCATGAATTCCCCAGCGCTCAAGGAAATGACCTTGGAGTCCCAGCTATGCCTCCTTATTACCAATTTGCTCTCATTTACACTCTGTCCCTCTCTACCTTTTTCTTTCTGGCTCTCTGATTCTTACTTTGGTTCTTCTGTCTGGACCCTAGCTCAAGCAAGTAGACCCCATATTTTGGTATCTACATCTTGAACTCCCCCCATTGTTTAGCCATCCCTCCAGATTTCTATGCCTCCAACCATCTTTAGTAGGAAACCTCTTAACTGCAACTGCATTCCCAGTATCTTAGATAGAACTTCCCCTGAAGATAATAAAAATAGAAAATACTCCTTGAGTATTGATTCTTATATATGCTGAAATTTGGGTGTGATTACAAAAAAAATAAAAATTAAAATTAAAAAAAGAAAAGAAAGAAAGAAAGAAAGAAAGAAAGGGATTTCACAGAGTTCCAAGGCTGTTAGAAGATTCTGCAGCTGGCTCCAGAGAATAACACTGGTTGCACCTCTAATGGGACCGATGTCTGCAGCACGTGTCATGGAGAACTACCCTATGGCGGTATTGATTCCAGATTTGAATGTGTGAATCAGACCTGGCCAGTGAGTGGAACAGGAAGTGAAGCCCAAATAATATATGCAGATCTCACAGGTTGGCTGTGTTGGTCAGATGGGTTCCATATGCTCCAAACACTGATACAGACCTACTGAATGTGAGCTCTGCAAGGTCAGAGGCCTTGCCTTTTGTGTGTATGGTGCAACCCCAGTGCTTAGGACTATGTCCGACATATAGCAGGCACTCAGCAACTATTTGTTCAATCAATTCCTTCCTCAATATAACAACTTCTGGAAGGGTGTTATAGCTACCTCCCTGTGACTGGAGAAGCTCCCTTCCGAGTCTCTGTTTGGATGTAAAACTCGTGCCATCAGTCTTCTGGGAGGAGCAGATAAGTATTTATTACTCACCCAGGTGGGGAGTCTGAGACAAGGGGCAGGAAGACTGTTTTGTGGGAAGGAGGGTTCTGGAAATTTGGAGAGCAGCAAATGCATGGGTATTTATAAAGGGAAGCCTTTATAAGAAAGAAGGTCCTACCCCAAGTGAAATGTAAAAGAGACAACAAGAAAGAGCATGCATGCATGTGTGCATTTGGGGGAGGTAGAGAGTGAGGTCTTATAATTCTTATGGAAGGAAGGTGAATTTCTGGATTGACATCCAGAATTGGGAAATTCTCCCTATTTGATGATTCACTGGCATTTTTTTTAAAGATTTTATTATTCATTTATTTATTTGACAGAGAGAGAGAGAGAGAGAGAGAGAGATCACAACTAGGCAGAGAGATAGGCAGAGAGAGAGGGAAGCAGGCTCCCTTCTGAGCAGAGAGTCCGATGCGGGGCTCGATCCCAGGCCCCCGGGATCATGACCTGAGCCAGAGGCAGAGGCTTTAACCCACTGAGCCACCCAGGCGCCCCTCACTGGCATTTTTTGTTAATACTTTTAAACTTCTCTATCTCCCTCCCCAAAGCTGCTATGATTCTCAATTTTTTTTCTACATTATAGTTCTCAATCTTTTTCGTTCAATAGTAGTTGACATTTAAAATTAAATTGAAAATGATTCCTTTTTTGCCTATATCTCATTGCATGTAAAATGTAAAAAATATTCCTGGGACACCTGAGTAGCTCAGTCAGTTAAGTGTCAGCCTTTGACTCAGGTCATAATCCTGGGACCCTGGGATCCAGCCAGGACTTGGGCTCACTGTTCAGCAGGAAGTCTGCTTCTCCCTCTGCCTCTGCCTCCCGCTTGCTCATGTTCTCTCTCTCTCGAATAAATAAACAAAGTCTTTAAAAAATGTAAAATGTATAGATAAAAGTGACTCAATATGGCAAGGATCCTCATCCCACTAGGGGTCCCATAGGAATTTGGGGATGGGTGATCCTTGTGTCATTTGTAAGAGGCCACCAAGTGATTCTGACACCATGCCCTCTATCAGAGGGGCCATCAGGTTTGCAGCCTTTCCTCTCATTGAGTTTGAGTGTCATGGTCTGGAGGCTGCCTATTTAAAAATGCATGAGGGTAACTTTTCCCAGTTTTCTGCATGACATTTGGGACTAGTAAGTTATTCGTCTTTGTGATGTACGCCTTATGAATAGAACTGCTAAGACCATCATTTAATTATTTGGCAGCTGCTAAGTTTTGACCCATGATCAATCCTGGGAGGAGATACAAAGATCACTGGGAGCCAGTCTAGGACTGTTCCTGAGATCGGACGGAGTCCTTCCACTGTCACTCTCACTGTTAGAGAGATACTGCGGTAGATTTTAGGTGGCCACTGCTGACTGACCAAGATCACAGAGAAGGGAGTCAAAGCCTAGGTATGAGATTCAGCTTTTACAGATCCATGAAGGCCTTGGAATAGTCAATTCCTTTCTCTAGCAGATGCAAGGGAGAAAGAATTTCCTACATAGAAAACGACCTTGCAAACTCCATCCAAATTCCTTTTGAAAAGCTTCAGTTTTAAGTTCCTTAGAGCTATAATGTTAAAGTTAAATTCTGGATAGGTATTTGGTTTGCAAAGAAAGTCCATTCATTCAGCAAAGCTCCAGATATTTAGTGATAGAACTAAATCGTCTAACATGATCAGAGTTACTCCCAATCCTGCATACTGTGAAAGTGTGTACCTCCAAGTGCCTGGATAGCTCAGTCCATTAAACATCTGCTTTCGGCTCAGGTCTTGATCTCGGGGTCCTGGAATGGAGCCCTGATTCGGGCCCCCTGCTCATCGGGGAGTCTGCTTCTCCCTCTCCCTTTGCACCCTCCCTTCATGCTCTCTCTCAAATAAATAAAATCTTAATAATAAAAAAAGAAAATGTGTACCTCAAAAACTCTCCTTTTTATATCAATTCATTTTGTTGAATATAAGTTAGAAAACTGTATTATTTGAGGCAAACTCTGCATGTGATCAATACATAATAAAAGACCTACAGATTTGATTAGGTGATGTTGTTTGTCATCTTGTTGCCCAACATCAGTCATGTTGCCCACATCACAATAGGAAAACTGACGTGTTTGCCCTTGCAGTAAAGTTGTGTTCCATACATTTTACTGTTTTTTTTTTTTTTTAAGATTTTATTTATTCTTTTGAGAAAGAGAGATACAGAGCACAAGCAGGGGGAGCAGCAGAGCCAGAGGGAGAAACAGGATCCCCACTGAGCAGGGGGTCTGCACACACTCTATCCCAAGACCTCGGGATCATGACCTGAGCCAAAGGCAGACACTGAACGGACTGAGCCACCCAGGTGTCCCTACATCTTATTGTTTGTTACATAACACATAAAGTCTTTTTTATCCTAGCTAGTATTTGACAATGTGCATTTCAAAAGTTTTAGCAGATTAAAAAAACATACAAAACAAACTCAAAACATGTGTCTCCTAAAATGTGCCGGAAAACACACGCATATTTTGGCAAATGGAGAAATAAAGGGTGGCATATTTGTATAACGAAATGTTACTCAATAATAAAAAGCTAGAAATCGCTGACATTTGCAACAACATGATGAACCTCAGAACATCATGCCAAGTGAACGAAGGCAGACCGAAAACATAGCATGCCATATGATTCCATTTCTATGAAATATCTAAGCAGACAAACTTGATGTGGTTGTTTTAACGTGTCCACAAATTCTCTGATACTCCTTTCAAGAATTTGAGCCTAACTCCTCTTAACCCTGAGTGTGGCTGGACTTAGGGACTCTCTTTTAACACTTAGAATAAAGCAGAAGTGACAACGTGCAGGTCATGAGAGACAGAAGAGAGAGAGAGGAGGAGGAGAATAGGAAGAATCAGAAATAACATAGTGTGGGAGACCCTGACTTTTGGTCAGGACCAGATATATAATTCCCTGCTCTTGTCTACGTTTCCCGGATCTTTTTCTGACCACACCCTCCCACCAGCTCTGCCACAAATCGTGGCCTGTTGTGAGGCTCTGTGAAACACCCCTGGTCCAGATTCCCAGCAGAGTTAGGAAAGTCTCTTGATATTCTAACCTCTCTCTTTCTTTCACACAGTCAGACAATGCCGTTGGGTGGGTAGTACCAGGAAAAGTAGTGCCTGGGAAAGTCTCACCCCACTGTGTGAGAATTTCTAGAAGTCCAATAATGATAAAGCCTATGACTGGATTCAATCAGCCTCAATGTTTTCTGTCAAGATGTTAAATATACAATCAGGAAAGGTGAAAACGAATGAACATTTGCTTTGGAAAAGTACCAGAATCCATTTACAAAAATTAAACACCTTGAGGCTGACTTACAGAATATTGGAATATTCAATTAGACATTTACATATATATATAAACATATATAATTTATATATATTTGAATATATCAAAATGTCATTTTTATATGCATATATATGTATAAAATATGTATAGCTTGTTCCTTTGATTTTTAATTGCAGGAATGGAAATTTATCCACTGCCATACATTAATATCTTCTTATTAAAGGATCTTATTCACATGTCAGCGTAGGAACTGAAGCAAGGCTGGTTCTGCAGGCCGTAGGGGGAGAATACACATGGTGACACCGATTCCAGATCTTAATGCACATGCCTGAACTATACTAACTTCTATATTTTTGCCTCAATTCTTTTCCTGATGCCATTCCTTCTCGTTGGAGTACCCTTCTCACCATCTCTGTCTATGGAACTCTCACTCATCCTTCATGACCCAAATCAGTTGTCATTTTTCTTCTTGAAGTCAGAGCTGTGGGTCATTATCTTTACAACCGGATGTCTGCTCTCTTCTGTCTGGCCCTCAGACCTTAACTTTCATCTTTCTGAACATCTTTATCAAGTCTGCTTTGGGGTATAGTTATTTGCAGACGTGCCTTCTCTTTTCCACCAGCATTAAGTTCCTTGAGAGTAGATCTTATGTCTTTTATATCCCTGTAATGCCTACTGAACCTACAGGAAGCTTGTTAGTATTTGTAACCTGGTATTCATAATGGGTTTTGTCTCTTCATAGGATATGCTATCCCGTTGGTACAGTCTTTGGAAGATGTGGTAGATAACTGAAACATGGAGCATAAATAAAGAAAGGAGTATGTTTGTAGCTTGCAACCTTAGAAGTTAACCAAGAAGAACAGTGGGCTGATTTCCAGATACCCAATGCTTACATAATCTTGCCATGTGGCAGGTTCTGTTCTAAGCACTTTACTGGAATTTTCAACCTGCACAGTTTAAGAAGAAATTGAGATACAGGAAGTATGCATAACTTGTTGGAGAGCACAAAGCTGGTAGGTTGCAGAGATGTGCTCTGGGCCCACGTACCTCTTGACCCCTTGCTCTTAACCTTCTCACCACACTGCCCAAACAAGGAGAGCCCTGTTTTCAAGGTGTCATCATAGTGTTTTCCTTTGTGGAAACTCGCCAAGCAAAGATGGTTTAATTTAACAATCGGCAGTCCTTTTTTAAGTTCTTGTCCTCATCCCTTTCCTGGAAGAAAGTGTATTAAAAACGGGAATCCGTCACTGGAGTAGAGAGGAATCCTTAATGTGTAATTCATGTGTGGTCTCCTAAGGAGGGACCTTTGATTGGTGAGGTAAATAACTGCCGGTAAATTTTCATATGCTCACACGCTGATTCTCAAAGTCTGTTCCCTGAGCCAGCAGCATCAGTGTCACCTGAGAACTTGCTGGAAATGCAGATTCTTGAGCCTCACCCTAGACCTACTGAATTAGTCTTCTGTGACTTTAATGCATACTTAACTCTGACAGCTACTGCACTCGTCCATTGGTTCTTTAACTTGGTTGCACACAGGGATTGCCTGGGATTTTAAAAATCCCAGGGCTTGTGCCTCTCCCCAGAAATTCAGGTTTAATTGGTAGGGTGTGGTCCTTTGCACTGACAATTTTAAAAGCTCCCAGGTGACCCAGATGTCCCACCCCAGTGAGAACTAAGACTCTGTCCTAATAGTTTGGGTTTCTGGCATATTAGCAAGCACTCTGTACAAATCTGGTTAGTGAGGGGGCAGCTGTTACTGGTGACCATAACCACACAGGACCTCGGGAAGTACCTGGTTTAGTAGACCCTCAATAAATATATGTGAATGAGTAAGTGTTACATGGATTTGTCATGCTTCATAAAGTATATTACATAAAACATTATGGTATTATAGCATTTTACTTTCTTCAAAGAATATTCAAAAACTTTGTCCTGGATGAACCCAGATCTCTTCAGATATGCTAGTCCTTTTTGGGCCTTGGCAAATCAATCCCCTTTGCCTATAATGACTTCTTCCTTTTCAAACACTTCCTGGCTAACTTCTACTCCTCATTCAAGTCTCAATTTCTCAGCTTCCTCTTCTGGGAAATGGACCCAGACTGAGAAGAGCCGCCTAGGAGATGTCCTCTCTGATCTCTTATTGAACCCATTGTTCAACTCCAGTGCATTTTTTAATCACATGAATGGAACTTGCCCCCTTTTTAGACTGTTTGTCCTCACTTCTTCTTCTTCTTCCTTTTTAAAGGATTTTATTTATTTATTTGACAGAGAAAGAGAGAGCACAAACAAGGGGAGCAGCAGGCAGAGGGAGAAGGAGAAACAGGCTCCCCATGGAGCAGGGAGCCCAACACGGGACTTGATCCCAGAACCCTGGGATCATGACCAGAGCCAAAGGCAGATGCTTAACTGACTGAGTCACCCAGGCATCCCTATCTTCACTTCTTCATGGAAAGCACTGCCTTTTCATCACCTGGCACCTCCAGCCACAGAGTCAGTGCTTGGCACATGGCACTTGCTCAATAAACATTGTCCAAAGGGATTGATCATTTCTTCCTGCAGGACTATCCCACATGAGACTGTCTCCTGGTCACCAAATCAGTCCTCCTTTGATCCGGTAATAAAATAGTCTCTGCCACGTGGCTGGTGCACTGGTGAGAGATGCCATGCAAATTTTAGCTGCTGGTCATACTCAGGACCAGTATCGGAGGCCCAGAAAATGGGTTGGCTGGTGTTTTGGTGCTATCTGATTCTGCTCTTGTACAGATGAGCTATTTGGAAGCTTCGGTCTCAATACCAACTTGTTAAACCTGACCATCTGTTGGGGAGGATTTTCTTTTAGATGAGAGCATCTGGGTCCCCATTTACATTTGCTGAGGTTAATAGACCTGACAACCTTCCTCTGTTCTCAGCAGGGAGCACAGCCTGGAACTGCCGGGGAGGAGGCCGCTGAGCTCTTCACTGGCTGTTCTCGAATACACTCTCCCCACCCGCAGGCATTTCTATATTCTGTCTTAAGACTCTTATGTCTTAAAGCCATAGCTTTCTAGTCCATAGATGGTACACAGCTGAGAAGCTGTCTTAACTGGCCTGAGGTTGTAGTGGGCTCTGAGGTGGCAGGGTGACAGGCCCAAGCCCATCACAGCCACTTAGCAAGATGAGTTGGGCCAACACTGTGACCTCTCTGAGCTTCAGTCTTCTTACCTGAAAGTAAAGGAGGAAATATCTGTCTTGTAACTTTTGTGAAGATTGAACAATACGCATTACAGTGCCCAACATGGTGCTCAGTGAATGGTCACCATGATTTTTACTTTTCTGTAGGCCACCACTTAGGAGAGTCTGTAGGAACCTCACGTACCCTTCACTTGAGTCTCTTCTCAACTGCACTGCAGGCTCTCTTTCCTGGGAAGCAGATCTGAGATGGTTAGTGGGTGGGATGGTATGAAGTATTATTGAGATCAGCACTGAAGAAAGAGCAGGGCAGGAAGTAGGATGGGGCAGGGGGAGAAGTTGAGCAAGATCTCGGCCCAGTGACAGCCTTAGTCAATTCTATGGGAGCTCTGGAGCTGGAAAATATGCTGAAGGATTGTCCCGAGTTGGGCCAAGATGCCCAGGTCTTTGTACCCCTGCATCTGCCAGTCACTGAGTGAGGGTTCCTGGCATCTGCTGGACAAGGGCTTTCCCTGCAGTGAGGCATCAGTGAAGGAGATGGCAGCTGAGGCTTCCACCAACAGCCCTCCCAGTAGTCAGGTGACAAGTCCTCTACCGTAGAGGGATCTGGTTGTTGTCATTTATCCCAGGCTTGGAGTTTCTTTCCTAAAAATGTAAGGATACACCTTTCTTTTAAATGAGATGGACAGGTGTGCATGGTGTGTAGAGAGAGAAGAGAGAAAAGAGAGGACAGAGGACAGAGGACAGACTGGAACATAACGTCGTTTTCTTAATTTTCTTAACTGGAGGTCCTTTGGAAGTGCAGACAACTTGATTTACAAAGCTCAACTTGCTTTAGGCAAGACCCTTTTGAGCACACAGTAAGTGATCTCCCTCAGTTTCCCAGGGAGATAAGTCAACTGAGAATCCTATTCCTCCTTGCTAAAAAAACCACTAGGGAATAGCATGAGTTGAAGGGGGAGCAGGGTGGTGTCAAAGTAAGAATTCGCTGGAAAAAGTCGAGCAGGAGACTTCATGCAAGACTATTGCACTAGGAGAGAGACAGGACCTCAACAAGAGGGGGCAGTATTGCAGGTGGCAACAATGGGTTCCTAGATATTTCTTACTGGAAGGTTTTTAAGAACTGGTACAGGGAAACAATGACCACCTCTGTTTGCTAATTGGCTTTACCCAGAGGAAAATAAACTCCCTCCTATTTTCATGACAGTAGTTTACAGATGGAAGCAAGGCACCCTCTGAAGTCAGGCTCCCACCCTCCCACTGAGACTGGAAGATAGTGAGCTCTCTCCTGAGATTTTGAAGAGAGGTGGTTTCTAGGTCCTTGAGAGAGACGTTTCTTGGGTCCTAACACTGGTGAGAGGCTCCTTAGGAGACTTAGACACGTTTCAAAGGGAGCAGAGAAAGAATTTGCAAATACGAATTCTCTAAAGTAAATTCCTAAGAAAAAGGAAGTAAGGGGCAAATAATCAGGAGCAAATTTCCTTAAAGTTCAGGAATGCTGAGAAGAATGTTAAAGCCATCTTGGTCAGAGATTTTCAGAAGAGCTTAAGAATCAGAGCAAGACTAACTGGTTTTGACAGGGCAGACCAATTAAATTGGCTCACAGAAAGAGGCGCTCTGAACATGGGTCCTTGTGGAACTGTCTGGAGATGGAGAATCTGACGCTAGCCACCTAGAAAGGGTCTATGTAAGTTGAAGTTCAACCAGGAAAACAGAAAGCAGTAAGTATGCTAGGTAGAATGGATTATAGCACCTTATTTTTAAAGATCTTATGAAGTCATACAAGTAACATATACTCATTGCAGAAATTTCAGAAAGTACGGCATAACCACTGCTGACACTTCAATCAATATGCCTTTAGTTGTCTTAGACGCATGAATCATCTGAATTTTCCAAGATATCAGTCTAGAGGAAATGCAAGGTTCTATTTATGGTAATAACTGAAGTTTCATTGGCTTCCCATCCTTGTGTACTGGGGAAACTTTAGCACCCTGTCTTCCCTACTCCTGCTTAATCTCACCCAGTGATTTCCGGAATCTCCACCAGGAGGGGGGTGTTGCAGGTGTCAAATAAAAGTTCACAAACAATTCTTACATATATTTCCTCTTCAAGCCTATAGTTGCTTCTCATCCTGGGGAGGGGTTTGGTAGGTGAGATGAGATAGTTCTTCTCCTTCTAAGGCCTTTTGCTGATTTGGACCTGTTTGCCCTTAAATCCTTGCCTTGCTCTTCCTATGCTGAACCCCCACTATGTTTTTCCCAGAGACTGAGGGGATAGGAAGAAGGGGGAGGTCAGGATAATTCTTTATCTTTCTTTCAGCCTCAGGTTTAACTCCTCCATTGCTCTAACTCAAACTGGACAAGCCCACCATAGCCCTCTTTTGCCTTGGGTGACCTAGCCCTTGGGTTCTGTTGTTCCCATCGTCCTCTTTTATCCTGGGGGGTGGGGGGGATGGCATGTGGCTTCCTGATTTTCTTGATTTCTGGTTTCCTCATCATCTCCTCTTTTCACCCAGCTGTTATCACCAATTCCACAAATTAAATTCTCTCTGTTTAAAACACTTAGTCATTTCTGTTTTCCTTGGACCCTGACTGGTACAGATCTTCTCTGGATAACCAAAATGAAATGTAATATAACCTTTATCCTTCGGGCTAGCTCTTATTTTCTCTGGGGAATCCCATAGGGGAAAAATTCTTTAGTTTCAGAATCCCTCAGCAGAGAATAATAAAGGAGGTAAAATTGTGTTAGCTAAACTCATATTCCCCCTGGCTATGTTTGCAGCTGAGACCAGAAGAAAAATCATGAGGTCATCTGTAAAACCTCAGAGCTTTCTTTCTCTTTGTTGAAAAAAGGAGGCAGAAATTTGGTGGCTTATAGTAAGGTCTTTAAGAATTGCTGCCAGCACCATATTGCTTAAAGAAATATAAGAAGAAACACTTCTCTCTACTTATGATATCAAAGCATTCTTTGTTTCATGGGTCACAAATATTTAAGACAATTGGATTGCTTGAATTCTGTGAGTCAATTGCTTGAATTCTGTGTTCGTGAGTACACTCTTTCCAGTTACTTTCTTCAGATCCATTCTTCAAGGCAATCCTGTGCTCACCTTTTCCCCATAACATAATGAATACATTAAATGCAGTTAAAGGTTAATTATTAGAAATTGCAAGTAATTATTAATGCAGAAGGGTTCTCATTATTTGTGATGAACTAAGGAAAAATGATATCAGAAATTGTATATGAAGTGCTCAGCATAATAGGCTCTTGGTAAACATGAATCTCCTTGCCACTTCAACTAAAAATGACTTTTCCTTATTTTTGTCTTGCTGAAACCTATATTAACAACATCTGTGTGTGTTCTAAGTACCCATCTCTTTTTGGCATATCCACTTAGCCTTTTTGAAGCCATCATCCTGGTGAAAAGAGGGAAAGGTAGCATCAGTGATTACCTCTCTGCCTCTCATCTTGCTATACTTTCCTAGAGTGTGCTGACGTGCTTTCCAGGGCCACACTCTTCATATTTATCACTTTGCAGTATACTTTTCTCCATTTGGCCATCAGAAAAACCTTCTACAGCCCTTACGTATAAAACAGGCCAATGCAAATTAGTTATAATGTGATAGCTAAGGCTTAGCCATAAATGATATTTTAAATATAAGAGTGTGAGTCTTTTAGGAAGGCATTTTAGAATTAATAGGTGTTCTATACCTGAATACCTGAGCCTTGCAATGCCTGAACACTCATTGTAAGATTTAGGAGTAGTAAATTGATTTAATGACCATCTCTCTGGGGATTTCTGAGGTTACTGGGTACAGGAAGAGACTTTGAGGTAGCATTACTTTTCTATTTTTCTTTTATTTTTTTAAGATCTTATTTATTTATTTATTTATTTGAGACTGAGAGAGAGGGAGAGAGAGAGAGAGAGAGAGCGCACAAATGGGGGGCTGGGGGGCAGAGGAAGAGGGAAAGGTAGACTCCTTGCTAAGCAGGGAGACCAGTGGGACTCGATCCGGAACCCTGAGGCAGACGCTTAACTGACTGAGCCACCCAGGTGCCCAGAATTACTATTCCTTATTGATAAATTTCTTAAAGACACATGATACATTTTTCCACTTACGGGGTGTCAGATCTCTTAGAAATGGGTCTTACACTGTTTGTACAGTGGAAGTTTAATGAATGGATATTGCCTTTGTGAGCTTCTTGGTGTAGGCACTGGAATTTGCTACAGATAAAGACAAGAGACAGAATCTCTGGTATGAACCATGTTTGGCTATTGCTCTCCTGGACAGGTCATCACACTGGTAGGACCTCAAATTGTGTCCCAGATTTAGAGCTTTTCCCGACTGTAATCTTGGATGGATCATTTCACCTGTTTGAGTCTAAGTGCTTTTATTTATAAAATGGGAATAATAATGTAATCAATATTTCATTAGGTGTTTTATTATTATTTTTGTTTATTTAAGATTTTATTTATTTATTAGAGAGAGAGAGCATGAGCAATAGGAGAGGGAGAAACAGACTTCACACTAATCAGGGAGTCCAATGCAGGGCTTGATCCTGGGACTCTGAGCCGAAGGCAAGCACTTAACCAACTGAGCCACCCAGGTGCCCCTCATTAGGTGTTTTAATGATCAAATTCAGCAACTATATGTGAAAGAGTCATGTTAATTGTGGAGTAAAAAACAAATATAACCAGGTACTACTAATTTGCAGAGAGATAATTGTGCGATAAAGTTGGAGAAAGAATGTCTTGGCAAAATTAGCAAATTCTTCAGATTCACTGCCTTGTATTTCAAGGTAGTCTGTACCATTTTGTTTTTACCCTGAATTGAACTCATTGTCATTAAACATCTCAGTGTGTATGTACTTCCATTCTGTTTTGTGACCAAAACTACACTTTACATACAAATATGATGGAGTTCAAAAAAAGGAGAAAGTAAAACACAAAGTTCCATCTCTCTTCATAGAAAATGTCAATCTCATGTCCATCTATTCAAAGTCCATAGACATAACTATTTCTCTCTTGAACCACAGAGATAAATACACTTTAAGATGAACACTATTATGAAGAAAAAGTTAAAAAACACAAAGAAAGGAAAAAATACATACAAATAAAATAATATGTCATGAAGAAAATTAAATGAAAAAATCCCATTACCTTGTTGCACAAATCATCTAACACTAACATAGTTATTCATTTTTTTCTTTCTAAAATTGATAAGCTTTGACTATCTTGGGGTTCATACGTTGGAGAGAGTGGTCTAAGTTTTTATGGTAAAGAATGCATGGGCAACCCAGGAATCACGACTATTATATATGTTGGAGGACTCTTTATGACTTATCAGACAAGTCCATACAGTTATTTGTAGATGTATTATCTATTTGTTATTAATAACAATTATATATTTATTTTCTGATGTATATCAGGCATTACTTGTGTATATAATGCTACAATAACAGAGTACATAAAGAAACATTTAATCTGTCAGTTGGCTCTTGCCTCTACACCTGGGCCAATTCACTGGACAAATTGTTGAGGAAACAATACATGAAGAGAATGAATTTTGACTGAATTTTTCATTGAACACAGATATAGCCAGCCAAGTTCATGAAAATGTTAAAGTATAACCTCATATAAATCACTCACCTTTTTTGAATTTTCATTTTATCTGATAAATGAGAGTAATAAGAGCCAACCTGCAGACTGATACATTTAGTTCATCAGGTACTGAGACAATAATGGCACAGGATAATTAGAATTGTTAAGAATTAAGCAAGGTTCTAAAACAAGATGGGATTGGGAGGGAGACAAACCATAAGAGACTCTTAATCTCACAAAACAAACTGAGGGTTGCTGGGGGGCAGGGAGGTAGGGAGAGGGTGGTTGGGGAAGGTATGTGCTATGGTGAGTGCTGTGAAGTGTGTAAACCTGGCGATTCACAGACGTGTACCCCTGGGGCTAATAATACATTATATGTTAATAAAAAAATTAAAAAAAAAAAGAATTAAGCAAGATTCTAATTCAAATCTATTAGCACTGTGGCACCATTTAGTGGCTGTATGTTGTATGTTCATTCTATTTTCTGCATGAAACTCAACTCAACCAGCTGACCATTCCTTTCCCCTCAGAATAACCACTAACAATCACTTGGCATCAATTATGTGGAACCATTTTGGTTTGCTAATTAAATGGCCAGGCCTCTAACAATATAGATAAACTGTGTTATGGGTAAATACACAGCTAGCATTCTGACCTTGAATGCTGGATAAGGACCTATGAAGGTCACTGCTACCCCAGCTAGGGAACACATATAAAAAAGAATATTCTAGGAAAATTTTCTTTATTGTTTCAGTCCAAAATATTCATCTAATCTGATCTGAGCTTGACTCTTGGAAAGCTCAAAATCCTCTATTTAGGACTAGAAATTCTGTGTTCCTTTTTTGGGATATTCCCAGTATTTTATTTTATTTTATTTTAATTTTATTTTGAGGCTCTGGAGAGCAGGAGGCAGGTAGGCACCTCTGCCACTGGTAGCCTCCTTCCAGCCACCTTCACAAGAAAGGAGAAAATGTGTAGAAATCAAATAGTTCCCAAAAAGTAGTGTTGTGGTTACATGTTACTCTATTTAGAGTCTCTTTATTTCTCCCATTCATATGAAACAAACAACAACAACAGATTTCAACAACATATTCTTTCTCAGGAGGACCCCATTTTGTGACCTTGAGCCTACATTCTGTCTTATTGCAGCATTTCCTCTCCTTGGGGCAAAGTATGTCCATGCTAGGGAAGAGAGGAAGAGGAGAGATGCCTCATGGAGGATAGGGACTCTTTATTTGGAAAATGGAGCCCCAAATATGTAAAAAGATGATCGAAATGAACAAAAGTGAACTGAAATTTCATTTGGGTTTTGACATAGTTCATGTAGATTTTGTGGTTACCAATGTCCTAGGGAATGAGTGGGAAAGTACACAAATAATTATGCCTACAAAACTGAGAGTCCAAGCTGTGGGCAGGTGAGTAAACGGAATTCTCTGTGCCTAGAAGCATGTGTACACACTGTGTATGGCAGGAGGGAAGGGAGCTGGTGGGAGGGGGCTCATTCGCAGGCCAAGCTGTGTGGGCAGAAACATTTTGAGGAAACTCCCATAACATTCACCAGCTGCAGAGCATTCTGTGTGTTCACGAATGGCCAAATTTACACTCTGTTAAAACAAACTGAACAGAATCAACATGAGATAGTTTTCAAATGAAGCCCCCTCCCATATCAACAATTCATAAATCTGAACCAATGTAAGTGCAAAGAAAGGGGAAAAATGTTTTAGTTGGTAATAGCCAGATAAATCAGGCCTGGGAATCATGGTAGCCAGTGCAATAAACAAGAAAGATTTACAGGTGATAAGAAAATGCATTTAGTTTTGTTTCCAACTCTTCTTTTAAATTTTATTCAGAAAAATCCTTCCCTTGCTCTTGTATGGAAATGCAAGCAAAACTTAGGGGAAAAACTCGAGATTTTTCCAGTAACTCTTAGATAATAAAAGTCCCATGGTCACTGTAACTAGCAATTGTCATCTCACGTTAACAACTGAAAATGGTCATTTCCAAATAATAATCACAGCACAGAACTTATTGTTAGATGATCTCCTTTCCTCCTGGTAATTTCTCCTTTCCAGGCAGTTAGCTTGGTCCTGTTTCCTCTTGTTCACCACGTGAGTTTAGGATGGAGGCCATTGAGGTTTATGGCTCTTGGCGGAAGGCTTTGGATGAGACCTAGCTTTTTAGAGAAGAATCTTGAGAATTAAGAGGTAAATACTAAATAAGAAGTTGAGAAAGGTAGGCACTAGAAGGAAACAGAGTTGCCAAGATCAAGATCCTCTTTATTACTGCTACAACTCCATGTTCTTTTCTGGTGTTCCATAAATGATCTCCAGGAATCAGAAACATTTGATCTGTGGACAGATGAATGTACAGTTAGTTGTCAGATGCACCCCTAAAATCAGATGATATCCTCACCTTCTCAGGTTTAGTTCCCTCTGTACCCCTCTGTTATGCTGCAGGGACACATACTAAACTCTCCAGGATCACACTAATGCCCCCTCAATAAAGTACAGGGTTAGGAGACTCTGTACTCCCTTCTATTAAGATGTGAGTATAAGATTCAGACCAACTCTCTCCCTAAATAATAGTAAATCCTCCTTGTAAATATCTTTCTCCTTGTATATCTTCCTTAGGGTCAGTTACCTTGCTGGTCCTCACTCAAGCAAGTACCACCCACTGATTGCCCTCATGCTTTGCCTGAGCTGAGTTACAGTATCTAAGCGCTAATTTAATATTGCCCAGTCCCTAGATGTGCCTTGGCTGTGATAAACCTCCTTAGTGTGGGTGGGTGGGGGGTAAGTTGGATTTAATTCAGTCTGTCTCACCCCCCTAAAATAGTGCAAAGCAAAACTGTCTCAGACTCAATAATTCCTTATGGTCTATGTCCAATAGAAATGACTTGTTTCCTTTTCTCAACGGCAGAGTAGACCAGTGACTCTCCTTTCCCAAGACAAATACTGCCACTAATGAGGTCAGATGAGCCTCAGATTTTTTTCTAGACACCAAAAAGCCCAACTTCATTGGTATTTTTAGTTTTCCTCACAGAGAAATATGCTCAGTATCATTATAACAGAGGCAGCTCTGGAGGTCCCAGAAATCACTGAGAACCTTTACCTCCCTTCCAGCCCTGAATTTACCTTTGGAAGGACTTCTTAGCAACGGTATGATGTTCAGGGAGTTCCTTGTCAACCAATTTTCTGAAAAATCTCAACTGAGACCCTCTAGACATTTCCTAGGATTTATTAATGCTGTGCCAAGTTAGAGTATTTGAATTTCCTCTAAATAGATAAGTATCCAATTTTTCAAGTTACTATCTTTAATGTTGCTAAAGGAAGGGAAGGGACCAAAAGGAAATGGGACATTGATGTCATGTGATTGGGCACCTGCCACTCTGTTGAAGTATTCTCAGATGTGTCCCTTCATTGCACACCTGCATTTTATGATAGAACATGAAACTGCAACTCAGAACACCTAGGTGGGTCTATTAGGTCTTTGCTTATTATATATGTTATATTATTATATTATTTCAGCACACTGTCATGCAGCTTTTAGTTTCCTCCTTTTAGAAAGGTCTCATGCAACAGAGGAAACATTTGCTTAAAATAAACCATCTTTGACTGCTTCCTCTTCTGGCAATGTCAATGTGACTTAGTATTTCTGAGCTTCGATTTACTCATCTGTGAAATGGGAATAATTTTAACTTCCTCACATAATTGGGAGTGTTAAATCAGAAAAATATGCTAAGTCCCTGGCTGGGAGGATGCTCAATAAATATTTATTCAACATATGGTAAATAAAATTATGACCCATTCTGGAAAGCATCTGTGAGGTTAGACAGTCTGGGTCCAGTGGCCTGTTCATCACTACTGTCTACAGGCTTGTGGAGATGCTCACAGAAGTGGCATGGCTTGTCAAGGTCACACAATGAAATCTGGATAGATAAAAACTCTAACCCACTTCTTGCCCATGTTCAGTGTGTTCACTGTTCCTTCTGTTACAACTTGATATCTTTTGCTAAACATCGTGCTTCTAAACCTAAGTACTTTCAACTCATCCTACTAATTAATAGGGGATCCTATGGGAGATGTTCCACATAATTTAATGCCCTTAAAACCTATTGTGAAATAAATTTTGTATATAAATTGCTGAAGGCAAAAAAAATCCTATCATTTCAAAGTTCTATAATTGCCGCTAATGCAAATAGTATTCACATATGCATATATTCATTTTCGAGGCTAATCAGTTAGATGAGTTTTTAGAGAAGCTAACCTATTTTTCTCCTTAATAAGGCACAAAAGCTTCAAATTAGAAATGATGTCATTGTTTTTACTATGAGAGCCTGATAGTCCCAAACGATTATTAGACAAATATGTTTCTCAGAGGAGTCATGCTGGAGCTCCAAGCATTCTACTGACATGAAATAATTATCTCTGACCCTTTGGGAGTCCTCACATGCATAGTTTAAAAGAGGAATGAAATGCCTGGAAGACGATTAGTACAATGGTAATGCTGTTTTTAATACTTCTCAGGACAAGAAACTTATAAAACACATCATTGGAAAGAGGAAAAATGATATAAAGTTAAAACAATATTGTCAAAATGGAATATTTCTTTGAGAATTTATTTTGAAATATTCTACTTGAACTTTTTTTCTTGAGTTAGGGCAAACATATTCTGTTTTTGTGTAATAAGGGTAACATTTCTGTATCACTTGACCGATGTGGCCAGAAATGTTTTCCATACATGACTTCAGTTTTTTTCTTTTTTTTTTTTTTTAATGCTTAACCAGATTAAGCTAAGCTGAGCAAGTTTAATTACACTTATTTTAAAGATAACACAAGTGAAGCTTAAGGCAATGAAGTAACTTTGGGATTCATCGAAGAAGTGAATAGAAAGCGCTTGGAAAAAAGAGAGGTCACATGTTCCTTGGAGACTGGGAAGAAAGGGTTTCTAGATGGTTACCTATGTGAGTTGGATCTGCAAGCTGATGATATTTGCATCCAACAAAATCTGTGACACGAGAGGCAAAGCCATCTCTGGAGAAAGAATGGAACAATATAGGCTGGGACATGAGGGGAATAGTAAGTTGTGGCAGAGGACATAGTCACCAAGACCTAATTCAGAACATCCAAGATAAGGACAGGGCTGCAGGCTCAGACAGGAGTAAAAGCATCTCTGGACAGGTACCTCTTGCTTCAAAATAGCTTTCTTGGTTCCTCCTTCTCCTCCCTAAAATCTGAGAACTAGAATCTCAGTGTGGTTAATGTTATATATTTTTTAAAGATTTTATTTATTTATTTGACAGATAGAGACAGCGAGAGAGGGAACACAAGGAGTGGGGTGGAGAGGGAGAAGCAGGCCTCCCACTGAGCTGAGCAGGGAGCCCGATGTGGGGTGGGGCTCAAACCCAGAATTCCGGGATCATGACCTGAGCTGAAGGCAGATGCTTAACAACTGAGCCACCCAGGCACCCTATTATTTTTTTTAATATAATAATTTGGACCATAGGAGTTACAACTGAGCACAAAAAACACACAGGATTGAAAGAAGTAGCTACCTTCTCACTAATGAGGTCCTCACAAGTATAAACTCATGAGGACCTCATTAGTGGCATCTGTGGTGTCATCTTCAGGCCAGCAGCCATGGCAGTGCTGCACGTTGTCATCTATTTCCCACCCTGAGAAGAATCCACTGAGTGTCTCAGTCTTGGATATTCAGAATGGCCTGTCCTAGCATTCCAAGCCTGGCCCCCCATTTCTCTGTGCCTTAATTCAACTGGTTCAAAGGTCATTGCAGGAGGAAATTCAAGATTTATAAAATTGGGGATGAGATAAGGTGAAGATATATGATGAAGTGGGATGAGAGGAATTATTCAGGGAACTGCAGAATCAGAACATTGCTCCTCAAAGTCCCTAAAGGGTAGCATGCACCCCATGTACACATGACTCACGGATTCCAGTGGGCCGAATAGTAGTTTAAGGTGGACACATCCTTCCACTTATTTTGCTCCTCAAGGCAGGATTTTTTTGTGAAAGTTATGCGGACATTGGAACTAGACAGCTGTGACTCTCACTTCCAAGATCCAAAAAGAATTGCTGTATCAGCTAATACTGACAGAAAATTCAACTTTAGATTGTTTATACAGTGAAAGAGATGAATTGAGTATTTTATTTTATTTTTAAAGATATTATTCATTTATTTGACAGAGAGAGAGAGAGAGAGATCACAGGTAGGCAGAGAGGCAGGCAGAGGAAGAGGGGGAATCAGGCTCCCCGCTGAGCAGGGAGCCCGATGCAGTACTTGATTCCAGGACACTGAGACCATGACCTGAGACAAAGTCAGAGGCTTAACCCACTGAGCCACCCAGGCACCCCTGAATTGAATATTTTAGATGGAAGTCCAGGGCCTGGTTGTGTTTCATGGTTGGTTTGATTCAGTAGCTCAACAATGATATCAGGACCCAATTTCCTTCCCATCTCTCAACCAAAGACGCTGGATGCCTGACTATCATTCCCATACTGCATGCTTCCTTAGCTCTGTCCAGGTGGTTGACTTTAGCCAATCAGCACATTCCATTGCTCTGGACACCATCATTGCTTCAGCAAAGAAAATAAATTCTGTGCTAGTTAACTAGGTAAGTTTTTAGATTTAGATTCTGGGATGGAACTTCCTCTATTGAATGAACCATTTACTTGTGACCGCCTCTGTGAAGACACCTTAGAAGGGGTCATTGAGAATGGCAAACATTCCAAGGCTTGGTAGACAGGTTATGTGGAAGTCTTCAAGCTTTGATTCTTTGTCTGTACATTATGGAAAATGTCAGGGCTGAGTGGAATGTTGCATTTCGTAAACACTGGAAAATCTCCTAGTGCAATGCCTGGCATGAAGTATGTTGGCTTCTTTCTCTCTCCCTCCTGTAAAGCAATGATGTACTGAATAATGAAGCACAGATACAGAATTGGGTAAGCTAGTTTGCAAAGTACTTTCCAGCTCTCATATTTTATACTTCCATGATAATTTGTGTCACTTTGTTTGCATTTTATTACCTTAAAAATCCCAAGGACTTTCGGGCAACAATCAGCCACTGATAGAGCTTCATTTTTCTCGCCCTCCCCTTGAACTATTATTATTATAAAATATAACAGGGGCACCTGGGTGGTTCAGTTGGTTAAGAGTCTGCCTTCAGGTCATGATCCCAGAGTCCTGGGGTCCAACCTCTTTGCTCAGCCAGCGGGGGAGGGAGGGAGGGAGGGAGGCTGCTTCTCCCTCTCTCCTTGCCGCTCGCCCCCTGCTAATGCTCTCTCTCTCTCTCTCTCTTTCACTCACTTGCTCTCTCTCTGGCTAATAAATAAATTTAAAAATCCCATTTTTTAATAAAAACATAACATCCATTACACAATCCTTGCCCCATAGTTTTTAAATGCTAAACCTTAACATGATCTGTGGGAGTAGTAGAAACAATTTCTCTTCAAGTTAAATTTTGTACTTGTGAGTAAAGTGGAGTTCAATTCGATGTTTGCACATGTTTACTTTGTTGGTTATGAGAGCCATTTGTCATTTGTCATGAAGCTGGATACAACTGTGTGAAATAGAAAAAAGAGGCAATGAAGCCAAGCGATGTTCTATGAGAACCTTGGAGAAATTCTTAACCTCCTAGTTCCTCCATTTTCTGATCTGCAAAACTGAAAGAAAGAAGGGAAAGAAGGAAGGAAGGAAAGAAGAAAAGAAGGAAGGAAGGAAGGGAGGGAAGGAAGGCATGAATTGTGAGGATTTAATAAGGAATATGAAAGGCTGAAGCAATTTCTGCCAAGATAGTATGATAAATGAATGATCCTTATAATCATGTTCCCTAAAATTAACAAATTTGCTTTTAAAGGTGCTTTTAAGTATGTGTTTAATAAAATGAATTGATGCTGTTAGAAGTCAGAAAAGAGATTATCTACAGAAAATCAGTGACTATTTATCTGTCATGTTTTCCAGAGAAAACAGATCCAGTAGGAAATGTACATGCAATTATATATAGTATATGTGTATTTATACACACACACACACACACACACACACACACACACACAGAGACACAAGGATATTTAGTTCAAGGAACTGGCTTACACAGTTGTCCGAGCTGGTAAGGCTAACATCTGTTGGATGGGCTAGCAGGCTGAAATTCCTGCGCAGGACCCGAGGCTACAGTCTTGAGGCAGATGAAATCTCACTTTTCAAAGGTCTTCTAGCTGATTGGATGGGGTCTACTCACATCATTGAAAATAATTTCCTTTAGTAAAGTCAAGCGATTGTAGATGTTAACCAGGTCTACGAAACACCCTTACGACACCTAAACCAGCATTCAATTGAATAACTGAGCCCCATTAACACATAAAACTAACCATCGCAGACTGGAAATAAACATGAAGGGACCTTCTGGAGCAGTACCCTGTTTCTTGATTTGGATGCTTGAATTTTGAAAATTCTTCCAACAGTACATTTATGATATGTGTGTTTTTCTACATATACATTATACTTTAATACAAGCTTTTAAATTTTATTTCTTTCTAATTGCTCTACAACCCAAATCAGAGAGAGCAAGGGATTTCTTCTCAGGCAGATTTGTCTGGTGGTTGCTTCTGGATTGAATAGAGAATTCTGCGATTGAACCCAATCATGGTGGGTGTGATTCTTGCGATCAGTTGGTGATAGCTACAGTAAACAGGGACATGTCACTCATGTGCTGACCATCTCACTGGCAATTACAGTTTGAAGTGTATATGGGCTCTTACAACGTCCGAAAATACTTAAGACTATGCATTTGTTATATATTGTTAAAATAATACTATTGCTAAAATGGCCTTTGTATAAGTGGTTAATTTAACAACATTTAGTCAGTTATAAGGGCGCATAACATGACTTTCTTGTCTACATTTATCTTCACATCTGTCTTTTCCTCATTCTTTTCTTTAGTTACAAATGACGAATAAAGTACATATGACAAGATATAGTTGGAAAAAACACCATGTAAGCACTACTTGGACTGGTGGTTAGGAGACTTGAAATCTAGTATATATTTTGAGGAAAGTTGCCTGGTTTTCTGCATCCTGATTTCCTCTCAGTCTTACTTGATGAATCACTCATTAGGGCCTGGACTCTCATATCTCTCATTGACAAAGGAAATAAAAAGTATGAGATCACAGTTCTCCATTGACCCTTCATACTTGGTCCTGTATTGCCAAAGATCAGGTTGAAATGGACAGAAATTTCCAGGTAACTCTCTCCCATCTGACTCTCTGCACTGACACAGGCTACCTTTTTTTTTTTTTTTTAACCCGGTTTCCTCATGGTTTAAGTTATAATGGCTGCTGGCAGTGATTATACTGAAGAAGGTGGTATAGAAGGGACCTGCTTTCTGGTCATGTCACATTGTTAATACTTCCAGTGTACAAATGTCATGGTCATCTGTGAGTGATTCTTTTCTTTTTATGGACCTGAAGCAGAAGAGGCTTTTTTTTTTTTTTTTTAATGCCAGATAACCCCTTTGTAAATGAATGATCAGGCCATTTTTCTCTCTGGTCTTGGGTGGAAGAGCTAGGACTAGGGTGAGTGAGTTTGACACTTTACTCATGCACAGAATTTTAAGGGACTCTAAAAACTTGCTAGTGAACATCAGTATTGTTTTCTAAACAATATTACATTATAATAGTATTGATTTTGATTAATAAGTTGTTTTGGCTTTCCTTAACTACTGTCCCAAAGCTAATTGAGTAGAACAAAACTGAAGTCTTTAGGGCCCTTTCTTTTCCTTTCTGTTTCCTAAACCCATATGGTTTGGTGTTTATACTTTTTCTTGAATATATAGTTTCTATTCCTTAGGTACTTCCATTTTAAATATATCGAAGCTTAGAAATACCCAGAGGACAACAGCAGGCAAAGTTTTAGGGTGAACAGTGGTAATTCAACAGATAAAATGAGCCAAATAGACAAAAGAAAATACAAAGGGAACATGGAGGGAGAAACTATATAGAAATGTTTTCTGATTAAATGATGGGTGTTCAATTCTTATTATGAAATGTAAGATTTATAAATTTCAGAAAGTTGTAAAAAGAAGGAATATTATCTTCCCAACCACCCTTCCTGCCAACAAATATGTTGATGAGTATCTTCTCATTCTCTCTCTCTTCCCCCCGGTACATCTAATATCTATCTATCTATCCTACCTATCATCATCTATCACCTATCATCTGTCTTCTATGTGTGCAATTATATACAGTCAAAAATTATCTATCTCTATATACCATTTCATATACTTCCTTTTCCACTTAAAATTTTATAAACATTGTCTTATGTCAACTCAAATGCACATTTATAAATATTTGTGTTATAAGACGCTCTATTTATATACTAGATTTCAGTTAAATATTTACCTCTTACTATACATTTAACTCTATTCAATTTTTTTGTTATCATAAATATTTATAAACATAAGCCTTTAATCATTACCTAAGAAGACATTCCTAGAAGTTAGACCATAAAGTTAAATGCTATAGGCTTTTCGGTAGCTAATGAGGCAGACTGCCAAACTGTTTCCCAAAGTTTTCTTTTTATAGAATTATTGACAACATTACATCTTTTTTCATTATTTTTAATGCTTAGAAAAATCTTTTCTAAATCTGAGACGTATTCAGATAAGTTTCCTTTTTTGAATTTGTTTTTAACAGTTCTACTTTTGACATTTAACAGTTTAATCCATCGGGGTTTACTTTCAAAGTAAAGAGTGAGTGTTGCAGTTGCATTTTGGGATCTAATTTAATGTAGAGAAAGCAGAGATCTATGTACAGACTTCTATCTTGGTCTTTGTGGTACGAAACTTCCATGTATAATTCTGGGTTACGGATTATTCTTTTTTTCTCATGGGTATGATTCTCTTTGCTCTGTTTAGCAAAGTTTATTTTGTATTAAATTAGACTAACATAAATCACATCACTCATGCTTACCTTTGGCTTGTTTTCATTTAATGTATCTGTGCCCATCTTTTAGTTTTACTTTTCAGAGTCACTTTATTTTTAGCTCTGCCTTCTATAAATAGCAGGTAGTTAAGAAATGTTTCTTAAACAGGAAATTTAACTTATTTACATTTATCTTGAGTAATGCTTATTTTTCTTTTTGTCTTATGTTTACATTTGATTTTTATTTTGTCTAATGCTTTATGGGTTTCTTTTTTTTTCCTCAAATGATTTTTTTCTTAGTTTTAAAAATTTTATGAATGGTTTTATTTAAATCTGCAAAATGTATTAGTGAATCTATATTTATTTGTTGTCATCAAGAATAAATGCGTTTTGGGATGTCTGGGTGGTTCAGTGGGTTAAGCGTCTGCCTTGGGCTCAGGTCATGACTCCAGGGTCCTGGGATCAAGTTTTGCATTGGTCCCTCTGTTCAGAGGTGAGGCCACTTCTCCCTTCAACCTGCTGCTCCCCCTGCTTGTGCTCTTTCTCTCTCTCTTTGATAAATTAATAAATAAAATATTAAAAAAAGAATAAATGAGTTTTAAGACTTTTTCTTTCAGCTAATATGAAATAATAGTTACTCTCTGTGCTATAACAATAAAAGAAAAAAAGTGAACAAAATATATAAAAAAAAGTTCCCAAGACAGTGGGTATGTGATAACAAAGCACAGTGACCCCAGAAGGAGATATGGAAACCAGACAATATTAGCCCTCTGACTGACCCAGCATCATGCCTTGAGACTTTCCAGGCTGTGTGGCAGGGAGGGAGAGCCTAGGCAAAGTCCACTAGTCTTCACTTGGGCAGAGTTGGGAATTTGGGGAGATGAAGCAACTAGAATTCAGAGGACAGACTATGGGAGAGAGAGAGTTGCATGTAAAGGGGTCCCTGAAGTCTTCTGTAGGCATGTAGGAAAACTTCTAGAGGTTGTGGAAGTACCCATTCTAAAGGGCAAAAGAAAGCAATACAGGGGCACCTGGGTGGCTCAGTCGTTAAGTGTCTACCTTCGGCTCAGGTCAAGATCCCAGGGTCCTAGGATGGAGCCCCATGTTGGGTTCCCTGCTCAGCAGAAGGCTGCTTCTCCCTCTCCCACTCCTCCCGCTTGTGTTCCCTCTCTCACTGTGTCTCTCTCTGTCAAATAAATAAATAAAATTCTAAAAAAGAAAAATACATTATTATTAACTATGGTTACTATGCTGTACATTAGACTTCCAGAACTCATTCATCTTATAATTGAAAGTTTGTCCTTTGACCAACATCTCCCCATTTCTGCCACTCCCATCCCCTGGTGAACACCATTCTACTCTGTTTCCATGAATTTAACATTTTTAGATTCCACATACAAGTGAGATCATGCATTATTTGTCTTTCTGTGTTTGGTTTATATAACTTAACATAATGCCTTTTAGGTTCATTCATATTGTCACAAAAACAGGATTTCCTCCTTTTTTAAGGCTCAATAATATCCATTGTATAGATACTTACTAAAATTTTTAAAAGATTTTTATTTATTTATTTGAAGTGAGAGAGAGAGAGAGAGAGTGTGTGTGTGAATGCACAAGCAGGGGGAGCAGCAGAGGGAGAGGGAGAAGAAGAATCTCCACTGAGCAGGGAGCTTGACACAGGACTTGATCCCAGGATCCTGGGATCATGACCTCAGCCAAAGACAGACCACCCAGGGGCCTCTATACCAAATTTTTTTATACATTCATCCATCAATGGACACTTAGGTTGTTTTAATATCTTGGCTATTGTGAATAATGCTGCAGTCAACATAGGTGTGCAGATTTCTCTTTGGGATAGGGATTTTACTTCTTTTGGATATATACTAAGAAGTGGAATTGCTGGATCATATGGTTGCTCTATTTTTAATTTCTTGAGGATCCACTATACTTTTTCCATAATGACTGTACCAATTGACACTCCCATCAACAGTGTATTAGGGTTCCCATAACCTTGCCAATATATGTTATCTATACATCCTTACCAACACTTGTTAGCTATCACAAGTAGGCTATAATTAAAAATAATGTATCATATGCTTGAAATTTCCAAGAGACTAGATCTTAGATAGTGTCACCACACATGCACACACACACACCCACACACCCGCAAAGGTAACTATGTGAAGTGATGGATATATTAATTAACTTGAATGTGATAATGATTTCACAGTGTATATGTATATCAAAACATCACATTGTATACCTTAAATATATACAATTTTTATTTGTTAATTATACCTTAATGAAGCTGGAAAAAAATAAATCCAGTTTTGTCACACCAAAAAACAAACAAATAAATGTAAAGAGTAGAAGAAACAGAACTTGATGTTCACACAGGGCTAGGAACAGTGCCATTCTTCTACTAGATAGATGGGAAAATATCATAATTCATTTGAATATTGGGTAGAGTACTCAGAAGTGTCTTGCCTCCACAGTGGAGGGAAATTAGCCCAAGACTAACTGCTCTTCTGGTCCCATCTAACAATCTTAAAAGCAAGACTGAAAGTTTCAAACTATATCCAAGTAATTAAACTTTGTCCCAGAACAAAGGTCAAGAATATTTATGAGAATACAAAAGTATCCATTATCCAACAAGGTCATATCCAATAAACATTATTTTGCATCCAATAAGAAGATATCAAGTTTACAAACAAATAGATGTCATTGTCTATAATGTGGAAAAACTTATACTGATTCAAACTTAATCAGAACTGACACAGATGTTAGAACTAGTAGACAAGGGCTTTGAAATAGTTACTTCATTACCTACACTCAACAAATTAAGTAGAGATACAGAAGATATTGAGAAGATATTAAAAAGATTTATGTAGACAATATAAAATACTCTCTAAATTTAACAAAGAGACAACAAAAAATAATACAGGAAAAGTATTCTAATATTTTGAAAATATTTTGCTTATTCAAAATTATATATCCATGATAAAAAAAATCACATTGACAGATGCTCAGTGTCATTAATCAGTTGAAATTAAATGGTAACTACAGTATTTCATCATCCACTACCTATTAGAATGGCTAAAATTAAAATGAAAGATCTCCTTGATGAGCATGTGGAGGACTGGAACTCTCATAAGAATGTTAAATGGTACAACCAATTTAGAAAGCAGTTTTGAAAGTTTCTAATAAAGTTAAACTGACCTACCATATAGTCAACCTTTTCATGTCTTGGTATTTACCTAAGAAAAATAAAAGCAAATAGCTACATAGAGATTTGTATGGGGTACCCATGTGGCTCTGTCAGTTGAGCATCTGACTCCTGATTCAGCTCAGGTCATGATCTCAGGATTGTGAGACTGAGCCCCATGATGGGCTCTGGGCTTAGTGTGAGAATCCTGCCTGAGGATTCTCTCTCTCCCTCTCCCTCTGCTCCTTGCCCCTACTTGTGCTCTCTCACTTTCTCTCCCATTCCTTCTCTAAAATAAAATAATCTTAAAAAAGAGATTTGTACAACTATGTTAATAATAGCTTTGCTTGTAAAATCGAAAACTGGCAAACAAGCCAAATATTTATCAAGGTAAATGGGTACATAAATTATGGTATATTCATGCAATGGAGTACGACTAAACAAAAACAAACTATTAATGCATGCTACAGCATGAATGAATCTCAAAAACAATATATATGGTATGATTATACTTATATAAAAGTCTAAAAAATATAAACTAATCTATAGTTAGAGTTAACAGGGGAATTGGAGGGGTTGAGGTTATAGTTACAAATGTATAAGAGGAAATTTTCAGGGATGATGGCTCATCATCTCAATTGTGGTTATAATTTGTTTTTTTTTTTTTTTTTTTTTTTAGAGTTTTTTTTTTTTCTTGAGAGAGAGAGAGAATGAGTATGGGAGAAGCAGACTCCATACTGAGCAAGGAGCCCAATGGGAGACTGGATCCCAGAACCCTGGTGTCATGACGTGAGCCAAGGGCAGACATTTAACTGAGCCACCCAGGTGCCCCTGTGGTGATAGTTTCAAAGTCATATTCAAATGTGAAAACTAATTTGTATCCTTTAAGTATATGAAATTTATTGCATTTCAATTTTATCTAAACGAAACTATTTTTTAAACAAATAGTTTTCTTGACATCTCCTATTTAAGATTTAATCAGTAAATTTTATTTTAATCCATTCACTTTTAAAGTTGACATTATCCAGGATTTTAGATATAGTTTATTACTATTGAAAAGTTAGTTTGCATTCAATTTTTAATGCTAATTTGACAAATATTTAGGCTTAACATTTTAACTTTTTACAATGCTTATGATTACATCTTTATAACTTGTTACTTTTTGGGCATTATTATTATTCACTTGTTGCTTTCTTGGATTATAGCTTTAGACATCCAGAAGCATAGGTGATGTATTTTCTGAGACATTCCAGAATCATACATTTGTCTTCTTATATGAAACATACTTGACTAAAACATTTGGGGAACCTACACTTGCTTTCAGAAATCTATAATATACCCCCCACGTTTCTTGGTATTGAAAAAGAAAAAAGCTTAAGGGTGATCTGAGTATGAACACTTGTAGGCAAAATTTCCCTCAAGTAGATTCATGGAATAATTTTTTTCCTTCATGAATAATATTAATCATGAAATGTTTAGATTTGGGCTTCCTTTCAGTTAATTTTGGTATTAGGTGGGCCTCTTTGATTTTTAAGTCTTTCCACAGTTTGCATTCTATTATCTGTTTGTTTCTTTTATGGTTGATGTCCACGCTATTTGTTATATTCTTTTCTCTAGCAACTACAGTTATCTATGAATTAAATCTCTATTTTCGGGGTGCCTGGGTGGCTCAGTGGGTTAAAGCCTCTGCTTTCGGCTCAGGTCATGATCCCAGGGTCCTGGGATGGAGCCCCACATTGGGCTCTCTGCTCAGAGGGGAGTCTGCTCCCCCCTCCTCACCACCTGCCTCTCTGCCTACTTGTAATCTCTGTCCGTCAAATAAACAAATAAAATCTTTAAAAAAAAATCTCTATTTTCTGTCCTCTACTCTGTCATCTTCTCACTTAATACTTTCCTTTATTAATCCTCTTTGTCCTCAACACCTTGATTTAGTTTACTATAGTATCCGTTTTCCTTTTTCTACTTCTAAAGCAAAATTAAAATCTGTCTCAAAAGTAGGAAATATTTTCTTACCTATTTTTCATCTCTTTCTGTACCTCTGTTAACACCTTTTCACCTCATATTTTATATACCTTATAACTTGCCAAATTTTATTGGAATTATAGAGCTGGTAACTTAAATTTTTACTTTATTTTCCTATAGTACTTTTTAACATATGATTTTCTCATTCTGAATATAGATCTTTCATTCATTGTTCAGAATATTTCTATTGTTATTTCTTGTTGATATTTAAAAATTTAATATCAATAATAGCTACAAATTCTTTGGAGTTTAAAAAACAAAAAAACAACAAACAACAAAAAATAATGGCACTGTCCTAAGCCCTGGACATGCAGAGTTTGAATTCTTACATGACCTCTGGGAAGGAATTAATTCAGTTTTGATTGAATAAAATTCTTTCCTGCCCAATGTTTGCCAAAAAACCAGAGTGGATCAGTTTTTTTCTGGTCTCCCGGATTGTCTAGCTTATTTTTGTCAGATTTCTTTCCTAAGATCTTGGGTGAGAGAGATGACTGTTGTCAGTATCCTGGATGAATTTTTGGTTTTGGCAGTCTAACGTGGCTCTACTAGATGGAGAAAATTCCTTCTTTGTCTACTAAACTGTAAAGTTCTGGAACCTGAAGTAATTTCTAGATATTTTGATGTTATCTGTATTATATGAAATTACTAGAGTTCATGTCTACATTTGATTAGTAAGATCTGATCTTGACATCTGTCGAATTATGGACCTGTATTCTTTGTTTCAGGTCCTTTATTTTATTCATGTATATTTCAATAGGCAGGTGCAAGAAGATGAATCAATTTCTGCTTTCAAGGTCCCCAAGGTCTGAAACTACTTTTAAAGTATCTATCATTTTTCCTATCTTTTCTTGTTCTTTAGATGTCATGTTATTCATAGAATGATTGAAAACAACTCTAATTCTTTTTCAAGTGCCTGCCACAGAGATGTTACTGTGGTCCCCTGATATAAAGTTGTTTAAAAAAAAAAAAAGATGTATTTTTAAAATATTTTTAAGATTGGTTGGATCCTCACTGTGCCAGCCCAGAGCTGGTAGATGGATTTGTGTTTTCTCTAAAATGCAAGTTATAATAAAGACATAGGCTTCCAATTTCGTTGTCAGGTTTCATTATGACTTGTGACAAGTCAGGATAAACATTTCAGACTTGGAAAGAGCTGACTACAAGTGTCTGGCTGGCTTCCAACTGTTATGCCACATACATGCTAAAAACAAGCCATTGTCGTCCTTCCTAATTCTAATTCTCCCTTCCTAGGAGATCAGGAGATATGTTCATACTGAATGATCATTTCATCTAAAAGATTTGAAATCTCATAGTTTTGAATGGCACTTCATTACCATTCATTAGTCTTCTAGTTCCACTCATTCATTCATTCAGTAAATATTTAGTGACTACCTATTATGTTCCAGGTAAAAAATCTCATAAGCAGAAGATGCAGCGATGAAAAAGGCTAGCAAGGCCATTGCTTCCATGGAGCTCATATTAGACTGGGGAGCACAGGCAATAACATGTAAACAGATAACATCACTTCACCAACTCTAAGTGTTACAAAGAGAGAGGGATGGAATGGCTAGGGAAGGGAGGCACCATTACATGAGGTGGGCCACAGAGGCCTCCCCAAGTAGATGGATTTTGTCTGAGACCAAGATTATAGGAAGAAGCAATTCAAACACAAACGGGAGAAGATTTCCAGGCAGAGGAGACAGCAGTGTCTAAGTCCCGAAGCAGGTACAATTTTTGAATATTCCAGGAACAGAAAGAAGCCTATGAGGTAGAGGCATTGTGGCAGACAGAGACCCAAGTAGTGGATAAAATTGGAGGGGGTGAGCGGAGGCCGGAGCATGGAGGGTTTTTAACCTGATGAAGATTTGGGATTTTAGGTGTGATCATAAACCACTGGAGGATTTTGAAGAGAAACGTGTCGTGTCATCATCTGATTAACCAAAGAGCACTTTAGCTGTTCTGTGGGAGAGGAATGGAAAGGGGGAGGGAGTGATATTTGGAAGCAGGGGTTTCTAGGACAATTGCAGAGCTCTGTCATGCTGGATTGGACAGCCCTGGAAAAGGGAAACAGCAACAGATGAAGATATATTTCAAAGGTAGAGCTGACAGTATCTGGTATCCGGAGAACTGCAGGTAGCTAAGAATATTCACCTTTTATTTTTCACATAATATTTAAAGAAACTTCCAAGGAAAATACTTGCCTGTTTTCCCTACCAGTTTTTTTCTGTATTGCTTTTCTGTTTCAATTTATAGAATGTTTTGCTTTTTCTTTTTCTTTTTAATAATCCATTATTTTCTTAATACTTTCATGTATATTATTATTCCATTTGGTCCTTAGCCCAACCCTGGGAGACAACTCATGCAGTTTCTCCTATCCCAGCTTTTATAAAGAAAGTGAGCTTAATTTGGGAAAGGGGAGTTGCCCATGACTGCCTACGTAGTAAAGCAATAAATTGGGATTCAAAGCCCAATTCATTAGGTTGGTTTCCCAGTAGTATAGCCCAGCTGAGCATGAGAAAGGGATCAGATGACATGGGTCTCCATGTTCCTTTTCATTGGTAGTTGTTTAGAAGTACATCAACCTGCCTTACTGTCCGTGCCCGCTGGAATGGTTCTGTGGAGGCAGGGTCGAAAACTACGTTTTTCTCTTTCACTTTTACTTGTCAAAGCTGCTAACACTCTGAGATGGAGCCTTTTCCTCACTCTCAATCCCATCACGTTGTGGCCACCACCACGCTATTTAACTCACTGTTTTGGGCAGAGGTCTACAGAAAGGAAGAGTCCACAGGAGAATGAATCTTTAGGAAAAGCCTTTGGAATATTGAGGGTAGTCAACAGGGAGAATCCAGAGTCATTTCTGTTCACCCCAAACCTCACCCCAAAGTACGTACTCAAGGGGTCAGAGTACCCCTCATGGGGAGAAAACAGTAAACAAAAATGAAAACAGTAAAAGTGATTTCACCTTAACGGTCAAGGTTGTCTTGAAGGAAGTTAAATTTCATGAGTAAAACTTGGTTATTTCTGCATACAATCCATCTATTCTCGGTAGTTTGGCTCATAAAGCCCCCCCACCAATTTCCCAGAAATATGAATAAGTTTGTCATCATCTCTTCATTTTGCAGATGAAGCAAATGAGTATTTTTCTTTTCTTTTTTAAAGATTTTTATTTATTTATCTGACAGAGAGAGAACACAACAGGGGGAGCAGTAGGCAGAGGGAGAAGCCGGCCACTCTGCCTAGCAGGGAGCCTGGCACAGGGCTCCATCCCAGGGCTCTGGGATCATGACCTGAGCTGAAGGGATGCTTAACCGACTGAGCCACCCAGGTGCCCCCAAATGAGTATTTCTAACCAGAAAGTATACTAAATTAATTATATGAGAATAACAGTTAATGGTATCGTGTCCTGTGAAATTAATTAATTTTATTATTTTTAATCACTCAAGAAATTGTTACTTAGTACCTTCTATATGGGAGACATAGCATCACAGAACATATTCTACTCTTGCTCTCTCTTTCCTCTAAAGTTCTTGGCCATCTTGCTGTTCCAGGAGGCATGCATATTCCTTAGAGCTTAACCTTAACATATGCTGTTACACCTGCCTGAAGCCTCTTTCCCCAGAATTTTATTTTATTCATTTTCTCACCTTCCTTCCTCAGATGTCCCTCAAATATCACCTTTCCAGTGAGATCTGCTCTGGCTCTCCCACCCAAAATTCCAGCCCCATCCCCCACCACCACAACAGCATGAACATTTCATATACCCCTCTATCTTCTCCAAAATGTAAGCTTCAAAGGGGCAGTGATGTTTGTCTTGACTGTGTCTTTAAGACCTAGGGCAGTACCTAATACATGGAAGGCACTAAAGTATTTTAAGCAGATGAATGAATGAAATCAATGCCTGCATCAAAGAATTTGTAGTTTTAACTAGAAATTTCTGTTCAATGTGATCAGTGTCATGGAAAGGTGAAGACAGAGGAAGAGTTTGTAACTCACAGTGGGAATGGGTGTCAGGGAAACCTGGTGGGAAGAGAAGCTGCTAAGCTAACATCCAAATACTGACGAGGAATTAGGCAAAAAAATCTCCTGGTTGACTTGCAAAAATTTAACTTAGATTTGACCATGGCTGTGAAGGAAGGCATTGTTGCTCATCTGTACATAGCCAGAATGACAGCTTTGACAAATAGACATCCAACAAATAAAAACAAATAACTAAAAACATCTTTGAGTTATCATGAGACATCATCATACTTAAATTGCTGACATTGTGGTATTTACAGATGAGATACTGACATGAGCCCATCTCTGGGATATTAGTTTATAGAACTGCCTTTACTTGGTTTAGAGTCCCCAGTCTATTGCTCGAGAGGATCTTAATTCTCTCACAGACTATAGTTTGTGGTATCTGGAACCTTGGGTGTGGGATCTGAAGCATGTGTTAAAATCTGAGATTCAGCTCAAAACCATCAATTTCCTAAATCTTTTGGTTTTAAAACCTCTTATTAATAGCTATTTCTATTAAATAATAAATACAACACTGAGAGAACAAATAGATCATAAAGCCTGATGCACAATTCGAGTCATATAATGAAGAAACAAAAAATTAGGTAGCAAAAAAAGTTGACCATTATTGATTCCTTTATTTTGCACAGAAGAGGGAAAACCCTGGTTCTGCTCCCACTTATTTCAACATCGAACTGGGAATGGCATCTCCTATCAGCGTTGACAGCCCATCTGTTACCTGAGTCTCGGACTAGCTCAGTTCCCCCAGGAACTTCCCAGTTGACACACACTCTTTCCTTAAGTAAAAAAAGAACTAGAAAGCTTTGGGAAATAAGGGACACCAGGGAGAGGGGGAAAAAAGAAATGACCTCTGATACCTGGTTCCTACCGGTCTAGAGGGACCACGCTTTTCCTTGTGGCAGAGGCGGAAAATGGAGGTCTTGGTTACATAAGTGCATCTTCCAGCAAAGAGCGAATTGCTCTTTTTCTCGTGGTAAGGGAGTAACGTTCCAATTTCTGCTTAAGGAACCAGAGAGAGTATGCCCTTCTGCAGATTGCGTTCTCGCTGCGGGCTGCTCCACTCCAAGTTGCTCCCTGGTTCAGCTGGTTTCCTTGGTAAATTGGCTTGCCCCCAGCAACCCCAACTTCTCAACCTGTTGTCTTCTGAAGAGTTGGCAGGTATAAATCCAAGTTCATATGGAAACAGGCCAGCATTTAAACGGGAAACATAAAAAAAAAATTATGAGCACGCCTTTAAGATTTCAGGTTTCAAGAATTATTTTTTGCCTCTGACACTCAAATGATGTTTTTTTTTTTTTTTGATTGTTTGTTTTGTTTTTAGAACAATGGTTCTCAACTGTTTGCATTTTTAAATTACTTGGGGCACTAAAAAAAAAAAAAAAAAAAAAAAAAAGAAAGAAAGAAATGCCGGTGCCTGGGTCCTTTCCTCAGAGATTCTTATTAGTTGATGTGGGAGTGACCTGCTTCCATGTTGAATTTTCTAACAGGATCAGCCACCATCAGTAGAATGTAATGCAGCTGAGGGGCATGATTTATCTAAATAGGGCTCAGAGCACTTGGCTTTAATCGCAGAGACTACCACTTTCTACCCACATGGTCATCTTAAAAAATGAGAACACCAGTATCTACTTATTCTTTGAGCCTAAGTTTGTGTGTTGGAATAAAACAATATACAGTTTTTAAAATACTTTGAAAGTGTGTTTTAAACTGTAATAGATGAGGGCGCCTGGATGGCTCAGTTGTTAAGCATCTGACTTTTTTAAAAAAATTTTTAATAAACATATAATGTATTATTAGCCCCAGGGGGACAGGTCTGTGAATCACCAGGTTTACACACTTCACAGCACACACCACAGCACACCCCCACCAATGTCCATAACCCAACTCCCCTCTCCCTCCCCCCTCCCCCCAGCAGCCCTCAGTTTGTTCTGCGAGATTAAGAGTCTCTTACGGTTTGTCTCCCTCCCGATCCCATCTTGTTTCATTTATTCTAAGCATCTGACTCTTGATTTTTAGCTCAGGTTTTGGCTTAGCTCATGATCTCAGGGTCGGGAGACTGAGCCCGGCGATGGGCTCCTTACTGAGCATGGAGCCTGTTTAAGATTCTCTTAAGACTCTCTCTCTCCCCATGCCCCTCCCCTGCTCACTTGCTCTCTGTGAATCTAAAAACAAAACAAAACTAAGCAAAACACAAACTTGTAATGCATGTGATATGTGAAAATATGGGTGAAAATTCAGGTATTTTTAAAAAAGGGTACTATTTGTTATTCATAACTGCCCAGCATTTATTTCTGGGACTATAAGCAGGTCAGAATTCATTTCCACACATGACCTAAGCCAGACCAATCAAGGGGTCCTTTGCTAGAAGGCAGGAGAATTTCCGTAGTCAGGTTTCCATTCAGGGGCAGGGTCAGAACCCAGACCTGCCTGCCTTGAGATCTTGTTGTGGCCTTGCCCTCAATCTGCAGAAATGTTCCAGGGCATCCAAATTTTCAAGCTTCATTTTCTTTCTTTATGCAGTTACTCAGTTGGAACTACTGTCCTTTACACTAAACTGAAATGATTCAGCCTTGACCTTTACCAGCTAGCTCATTTCTTGACATGTCTTCAAAGACCCATGTTCCCTGTAGGCTCAGATGGTCTGATAAGGACAGGGAGGGCTGCTGTCCCACTGCCCATCATACTTCATACATCATACTTCATACATCATACTTCATACATCATACAGCCCATGGGCTGATTTGACTTGACTTCATTTCTTTATAGTTCATGGGCTCCTCTGAATGTGGTGCCGTGTCCCTTCTCATAATGTGCCTTTTCTTCTTTCAGCACCTGAGAAGAGAGAGAATGCTTTCTTGGAGGCAGGCATCAGGAGACATCAGGAACTTTCCTGGTGTGTTAAGCATTCCATTAGGGAAGGAAGGCTATGAATAGGATAGAGCAACCAGTGGGCTCCTGGTTCCAAACTTGCATCCAGCACTGTGTGACCTTGGACAAGTCATTTAACCTCTTTGGGTCAAAAGATCAACATCTATAGATGGGACTCTGAAGTTTAAGGTGTTAAACAATTAAGAATGTTCTAAGTTAAGGGAGGAGTCAAGATGGCAGAGAAGTAGCAGGCTGAGACTACTTCAGGTAGCGGGAGATCAGCTAGATAGCTTATCTAAAGATTGCAAACACCTACAAATCCAACGGGAGAGCGAAGAGAAGAACAGCAATTCTAGAAACAGAAAATCAACCACTTTCTGAAAGGTAGGACTGGCGGAGAAGTGAATCCAAAGTGACGGGAAGATAGACCGTGGGGGGAGGGGCCGGCTCCCGGCAAGCGGCGGAGCAACGGAGCACAAAATCAGGACTTTTAAAAGTCTGTTCTGCTGAGGGACATCTCTCCAGAGGCTTAACCGGGGTGAAGCCCATGCGGGGTCAGCGTGGCCTCAGATCCCACAGGGTCACAGAAGGATCGGGGGTGTCTGAGTGTCACAGAGCTTGCAGGTATTAGAATGGGGAAGCCGGCTACAGAGACAGAGCCGAGGAGTGAGCTCTCAGCTCCGGGTTACCTTGAACCGGTTGCAGGCTCAGTCAGCTCAGAGCGCAGCCAGAGGCCAGGGTGATGGGAGTAATTGGGCGCTGTTCTCTGAGGGCACACTGAGGAGTAGGGCCCGGGGCTCTCGGCTCCTCCGGGCCGGAGACCGGGAGGCCGCCATCTTCATTCCTGCCCTCCGGAACGCTATGGAAAGCGCTCAGGGAACAAAAGCTCCCGAAAGCAAACCGGAGCGGATTACTCAGCCTGGCCCCTAGTAAGGGCAGTGCAACTCCGCCCGGGGCAAAGACACTTGAGAATCACTACAACAGGCCCCTCCCCCAGAAGATCAACAAGAAATTCAGCCAGGACCAAGTTCACCTACCAAGGAGTGCAGCGGAATTCCAGAGGAGGAGAAAGCAAAGCACGGAACTCATGGCTTTCTCCCCATGATTCTTTAGCCTTGCAGTTAATTTAATTTTTTTTCTTTTTCATTTTTTTTTCTCTTCTTCTGCCAATTTTTTTTAACTTTTACCCTTTTCGTTTCTTTTTTTTTTTAAGATTTTATTTATTATTTATTTGACAGAGAGAGATCACAAGTAGACAGAGAGGCAGGCAGAGAGAGAGAGAGAGAGAGAGAAGCAGGCTCCCTGC
>NW_019154123.1:2809607-2810448 GCF_002288905.1 Enhydra lutris kenyoni
CCAGAGAGAGATCACAAGTAGACAGAGAGGCAGGCAGAGAGAGAGAGAGAGAGAGAGAAGCAGGCTCCCTGCCGAGCAGAGAGCCCGATGCGGGACTCGATCCCAGGACCCCGAGATTATGACCTGAGCCGAAGGCAGCGGCTTAACCCACTGAGCCACCCAGGCGCCCTACCCTTTTCTTTTTTAACGTTTTTTAACTAGTTTATCTAATATATATATATTTTTTTCTTTTTTATATTCTTTCTTTATTCGTTTTCTTTTTTTAATTGTTTCTTTTTTCTTTTTTTTTTCTTTCTGAACCTCTTTTTATCCCCTTTCTCCCCACTCACGATTTCGGATCTCTTCTGATTTGGTTAAAGCATATTTTCCTGGGGTTGTTGCCACCCTTTTAGTATTTTACTTGCTCCTTCATATACTCTTATCTGGACAAAATGACAAGGCGGAGAAATCACCACAAAAAAGAGAACAAGAGGCAGTACCAAAGGCTAGGGACCTAATTAATACAGACATTGATAATATGTCAGATCTAGAGTTCAGAATGACAATTCTCAAGGTTCTAGCCGGGCTCGAAAAGGCATGGAAGATATTAGAGAAACCCTCTTGGGAGATATAAAAGCCCTTTCTGGAGAAATAAAAGAACTAAAATCTAACCAAGTTGAAATAAAAAAAGCTATTAATGAGGTGCAATAAAAAATGGAGGCTCTCGCTGCTAGGATAAATGAGGCAGAAGAAAGAATTAGTGATATAGAAGACCAAACGACAGAGAATAAAGAAGCTGAGCAAAAGAGGGACAAACAGCTACTGGACCACGAGGGGAGAATTCGAGAGATAAGTGACACCA
>NW_019154123.1:2815448-2965933 GCF_002288905.1 Enhydra lutris kenyoni
TGTGTAAACCTGGCGATTCACAGACCTGTACCCCTGGGGATAAAAATATATGTTTATAAAAAATAAAAAAACAAAGAAACAAAGAAACAAACAAACAAAAAAAACCCACAGAACTTTACTGTAATAAAATCTGCCTACAGTTAGTATGCTTTAAAAAAAAAAAGAATGTTCTAAGTTAAGTACTTTGTATATACGAGAATTTTTTATACCAGAAATCTTAAAATGTTGAATAATGATGATGATGAAGAGAAGGATAAGAAAGAAGAAACTGTGTTGTGCACTTGGATTGAAGAGTTTCTGTTTGTTGATTTGAATGCCAGTAGCTACCTCAGATGGCTTAAAAGCAAATGCTTTTTCAAATCAGTGTTCAGGGCCCGTATTTACTCAGGAGATAGGGTACAGAGTTGTGGGTTGCTAGGAACTTTCCTATTTGTGGATCTTTTGTTCTTTGAAGAAAAAGAATTTATTTTGCACCAAAGAGAATTTATAATCAGTAGGCTGTGGTCATCTTGTTAGAGAAACCTGTTTTTCTTTCCCATCATTCTGTTGCACATATGTGCACACAGGTACACACACACACACACACACAGAGTTAATTAATGCTAAATCTGTATTATCAGTAGAAAAAGACAAAAAGCTTCAACACCTTCTATGCAAAAACCGCTTATTGTTACCCAGCACAACGCATTATGGTGAACTTGTCCTCACATAACAGCTTTGCTTTATTTGCTGTGAAGCTCTGGAGATAGCAAAGGGACATGTCCTTGATTTCCAGCTTCTACAAGTTTAAAGTACAGTTTTTTTCAATTCTGATGCTGACCTGGAAAGAATGTATCTGCTATTTTCCACCGGGCAGGACATGCACTACAAAACTCTGTCTGAATTTGATAACAAGAATGTGTGGTGGGTTTATTAGTCACGAACTCATTCCAAGCTCCCCTGATATTTACCTGAGTCAAACTTGTATTGATTCTGGTGGCTGTTTGACAAGATGGTATTACCGTTACAGAGTAGACATTGTGCGGGGTGTGGGTTCTTAGAGAAAGCGCCCAGAGGGTTCTTTTGTCTGAACTTTAATTGGAAGATAAGATAGGGTGCTAGGAAAACCAGGCATGTGCATTTTTCTCAGGACAAGGTTAGTACCTGGCTGATCCCGGGCAGGGAAAAGAGGCTTAGAAATGGAAAATGAGAGATCGTGGGGGTTAAGTTTACGCAACATTATGTGTGCCGATGAGAGCCCATGAAGGCACAGAAGACGAGTACTTGAAGCCTTAGATGATTATTCCAAGTGTGTCTGTGTCATTCTCAGAACATTATCGCCAATGTTTCTTACAAATTAGTTTGACTTCTTTTAGCTTTGAGGCCTTGGGTAAATCATTACACCCCTTTAAGGCTGCAGTTTCAAAAGGTGGGAATATAGTATCTACAGACAGGAATATTTGATGCGGCAGGAGAGTTCCCAGTTATATTTAATTCAAAAGGCACAGAATTCAACACTAATCCTGCCAAGCGAGGCGAGGCATTGATTAAGTTTGGAGCCAGACTGCCTGGATTTAAATTCTACTTCTGCTATTCTCCTTTTCTTCATCCGCAAAATGGGGATAATAATAGTCCCACCACATAGGATTTTTTGAGAAAAATAAAGGGGATGTTACCTATGAAATGCCTGGTTAGTGTGTAATAAGTAGTAGCTTTCATTCTAACAATTAGGACTTTCCAGCAAAAGTGGCACACCCATGTGACCAAGCATAAATACTATTTCAAACTCTCCAGGCTTGTCATTTACATGAGATAATTCTTCGTAATTTTTTAAAAATTGAGAGACATTTGCTATAGTTGAAATTTTGTAAATAAATGAGCCTGTGTTGATATTTTTATATTAAATGATTTGATTTACATAATTGAAATTTGCATAACTCCAATTTTCACAAAATGTGACTAGCTCTGGATCTCACCGGGCTGTCAGGAGCATTAAATATGCTAATGGACACCAGTCTCACTTAGCCCAGGGCCTGGAATTATTAATAATAATGGTCTCCAGGCAGTGAGAACCAAGATTGGGCACTTGGGATAGAAAAAAAATGACCGTTTCCCCTTTATATCTTGCAATAATTCACACAGTAATTAACTCTCTTTCTGTTATAGCATAGTACTGGTTAGGAGCATGGGGGAGGGACTTAATAATTGTTGCCTAGAGAGCCCCATGCCAGGGGGTATTTCACAAAACTCAGGTAAACTTAGGAACTCCATCAGACTCTTCAAATTCCATAGTGAAGGAGTGCCGATAACTTGGATATTTTCTCATCTCTAAAACTTGAACAAAAAATATGCAAAATTGTAAGCCTTTTTTTCTTGAGATTTTATTCATTTATTTGACAGAGAGAGAGGTCACAAGTAGGCAGAGAGGCAGGCAGAGAGAGAGAGAGAGGGCAGCAGGCTCCCCGTCGAGCAGAGAGCCCGACACAGAGCTCGATCCCAGGACCCTGAGATCATGACCTGGGCCGAAGGCAGAGGCTTAACCCACTGAACCACCCAGGTGCCCCACAAAATTGTAAGTCTTAAGAGAAAAATGTCTTAGTAAGTGGTGGCAAGTCCTTAGGACTCCTGCTTTCTATCTCATACTCCCTCCCCCATCAATGATATCAGTTTTTGGTGTAGACTCCAAAATCAATTCTCTGTGGACAAAAGTGTGCTTGGGTTTATGTCACACTCCAAAAGGAGTTGTCTCCCCAGAATCAAATTTTATCCCTGTCTATTCTCTATCTATCGTCGCTCTATCCTTTATTTATCCATTTATTTACCAAACTTACATTAAGATTTTACCCTATGTTAAGGCTGTGCTAAATTTTGGAGGAAAAGAAATATAAGGGACTGGATTGAAGGCTCTTAGGACACACGCAGACCAGAGTGGGAAGAATTTAATGTCACTTATGATAGAAAGTAATAGTGCAGTGATAAGGGATGCTATGTAAACCAGAGAAGGACCATCTAACTCGGCCTTGGAGGTGAAGAAAATTAATTGGAGATGGTTATGTTAGAGCTACTGGGAAAACAATAACTTCTGAAAGAGCCCAGAAAAATGTGACTTTTAATGAACTGTCAGAGTCAAGTTGGTCTCTAACACTTGTCATTGGTAAAAATTAAAGCTAAAAATGTGTCACGTCCACAGAGAAGCAAACATTAGCCCATGTCAAATTCAGATAGCATTTTAAAAATAAGTAGTCAACAATTTTTGAGAAAAAAATGCAACCACCAGGTAGTGAAACTATAAATATAAGGACAGTGAAAAACAGATTAATTCAAAGCCCTGTGGTACCTAGAAAATGCCATGGAAATTAAGTCTGATTCTTTCCTTAATTTTGAGTCTAGAAGCTTAACATGGTTTGCAAAACTTTGGAAGAAAAACAATTACTCTATGGTAATGTGTTCGTTTACCTACTCAATAAGTCTTTTGTATCTCTATTAGGTGCTAGATACTTTTGCTGGGGGTACAGCAATAGTCAAGAAGGGTATGCTTAATACCAACCAAGGTTATCTAGGACACCAAACCACTCGCCATATTGTATTAACAAAATGATATAAGGGGAAAGGTGAAAATTGTTTACTTTGAGTGTGGAAGTGAGCCACTTGGGGATATAGGGACTTGTGTAGGTGACCCCTGAGTGCAGATTGGATAGGAAAATGGCTGACCCTTATTAGTTAGTGTGATGAATAAATCATGGTTCACTGGCAAGGATAGGAACATAAGATGTTGGAATAGTCTTGGGTGAGTTGTGTTCGAATCAGAAGACCTGAGCAGGCTGCTCCTTAAATATGGTTGGTTTTGTTTTCTCAGAGCAGGGATAACAAAGAGGCAGTGAACACGGAAGTACCCAAAGAAACTTTGTCATGACGTTAAACATCTTACTTCTGCAACCATACCCTGAGCAATGAGTTTCATTATCTAGATAACTTCTCTTTGTAAAGGATGTTATATTTTCCAATAATTCCTGACTTATTGATTCATAGGGACATCCAATTTAAAGAAGACCTAAAGCAATAGTAGAATGTCGACATCTCTATAGTTTTTATTTGAGTATGCTTGTTAAGATCTCTCTGAAAATGTTGACTTCTCAATCTGGAGACCTAACAATATGTTTGATTTCCTGGCCACACTGAGAGTAACAACCCCCATGCCCCCAACACACATTCTTGTCACAGAGATCTAAAAAGGCATTTTCAGAGCAAAGGATATAACCAAAGACAACCTTGCAAATAAATTTCTGATGCCATGTTTAATTAATACCTTTCAATGGCAGCAGAAAGGAGTGGTGTCAGAGTGTAATTTCACTTACAAAGTCAAGCAGAAAATGAATTTCTCATTGTGGGAGTCCGTACATACAAGCATGACTGTTCGGAAGCCAGCCTCTGAAATGACGGGAGCCAGTTCAAGGGAGCATTAAATTACCACAAAAAGGAAAACAATTTTCACCATTGAACTGTAATGGGAGTGAGAGTGGATTTTACACAACACACAGCCTTTTTAAAAGTTGTTTTGTAAAAGACAACTTTAGAGCTGTTATCATGTTACACTAATCCTAATTTCCTAGATCTGATTAACTTTCAGTCTTTTTTTTTTTTTTTTTTTTTCCTTTGGAGAGAGAGAGAAAATGCCTGCATGTGTGAGAGCAGGGCCAGGGGTGGGGCTGGTGCAGAAAAGAGATGGAGAGGGAATCTTAAGTAGGCTTCATGCCCAGTGCAGAGCCTGACTCGGGGCTCAATCTCTCGGTCCTGCAATTACAACCTGAGCTGCTTAACTGACTGAGCCACCCAGGCGCCCCAATTATGAGTCAGGTTTTAAAAAATATACGAGAATATTTCTGTTAGTGATGAGAAGATGATTAATAATAATAACCCAAAATTGGTACACGTTCCAGGTCTCACAAGGTCTACTGAACAACAGGCAAAACTCTACCTGAGGTTCTTGACAGTAGGAAGACTCCTTTATTAAATACCCCAAGAAGAAGATCTTGGTTTTGGGTCTTACTGTTCTAGGCTAAAATCTCAACTCTGCCATTGACAGGCTCTGTGGCCCAGGACAGCTTGTCAAACATTTTCAGTCTCAACTTTATCTGGAAAATGGAAAAAAGAGTATGTATCTTATGATTTTGAAGTTAAGATAAAAGAGATGGCATATATAAAATATTAACACAGTGCCTTACTGACAAATGATGCCTATTTACCCCTTGTGGAGTCTTTTCACACATATTATAAGGGTCAGCCGTACTACTTGTTAAAGGTGCTTCAACAGGTAAGTCTCTGGAGGACAAGGCAAATGGCTTGGGGAGAATCTTCATCCCTTCAAAGACAGGCATTTAAAAAAAAAAAAGCAGAATGATCAAAGTCAAGAGCAAAGGATGTTAAAATAAAGCAGATTGAGAATATAACATATTAACGTTCTCATTGAGATTCATTACCATGGCTTTCACAAACTGATCTTGACCACATAATTTGTACCGTGAGTTTTAATGACCATTGTCAAAGTTCTTAGATTCTTAAACTGCATTGAATATCACTGGATGGCAAGTTCCTCTCTTTGTCATCAGCCAGATGTATGGGTTTCCAGATTTCAGCTGTCCTTTTTTTTTACTTGCTTTCCCCAATTGGTTTGACAAAATAATGTTCAAATAACTACAGTTATATTTTGTCTTGTCTTATTTGATTAGGTTGTTTTACTCTCCATTGCAAGTCACAGAATATAGACCAAAGTATAGTTTTTCTCTATATCTATGGTCATAGTGATCTGAAACAACAACAACAACAACAACAACAACAACAAAAAACAAAATAAAAATTTAAAAACAGTTTTAACTAAGGTAAAATGTAACAGGATGTTTAAAAATTACAGATTTAACAATTACTTGGAAATTTTTTATGTGAATGAATGATGAGTGGTTAAAGGCCTAATTTTATTTTTTCTTTTTATATCTAGTTTTCCATGGGTATTAAGGCAATAGTTTTAGAGGAAAGTCGATGAGATTTGGCAGTCTTCTTTGACTGACTCTGTGAGAAGTCATTAAAGTGATTGAGTTATATATTGTGTCTCAAAGAATAGCAACATTTACTATAATACTGTCTCTGACAAACAAACCTGATCTTAAAAATATTCAGCTTCTGTAATAAAGCAGGGAGTATACAACTAAAAAGCCTGGTGTGTATGAATAAATGTAAACTATTTTACTATTACTTCTAAAATAAAATTGCACTGAACTTTTAAATATTTTCAGTGAAATTATAGGTTTTCTTGATCTTTCCAGTATATATTCCCTTAGTCAACAAGAATCTTTCATTTTAAGGGGGAAATTTTATTTTACTATATTAAAAAATCTGGTGATTCTCTGACTGGCATCATATCACATAGCAACTAAGAATGGTAAAGTAAAAATTTTCAACCTAAACAATGTTTCACAAAATAAAAATAACTTTGGTTTTCTTTACCCTATAGGTAAACTACACTGGCCTCTTGTATCTTCTTTAAAAAGAAAAAAAAGTCAATTGAGAAATGGTGTTTCCCTGTATAAAACCTTCAAATGGATCCCCTTACACTAAGAATAAAATTTAAGCTTCTTATCGTGGATGTGATACAGCTCCTACATCCCTCTGACCTTGTCACCTCCCAGTCTCTCCTCAGTCACCATGCTCTAGCCACTTTGGTCCTTGTCCTTCTAGATGATTCTGCCAGCCTTGTTCTGACCTCAGGTTCTTTGCCTTATGATCTAGATTGGGCTTTCCCAGAGCCCCGCACCATGGGCTCTTTGTAGAGTCATTCATTTTCTAGTGCGAGTGTTAATGCCTCGGAAGGACCTTCTTCAGTCTGAAGTGGTCACCCTCTCCTTCATTCTGTTGTATTTTCTTCTTAGGGTGGATCATGATAGGAACTTATTTGTCTATTTGTTTCCTTTAGACCATCTGTCTCCACCTTTCTCCCTCTACACTAAACAGATAACTGGTTCATAAACACAGAAATCAAAAATAGTTTAGGGCTCCTGGGGGGCTCGGTTGGTTAAACATCTGCCTTCCCCTCAGGTCATGATCCCAAGGTCCTGGATTGAGTGCCCCCTTGGGTCTGCCCAGGGGATCTGCTTCTTCCTCTGCCTCTCTTCCTGCTTGTTCTCTCAATCTCTCAAACAATAAATAAATAAAATCTTTAAAAAAAATAGTTTAGTGGAAGAATAAAAAACCGAGTAGCTACCCCAAGTTGCCCTCTACTCCCTGGCAGTGATAAGTGGGTTCTGGAATGAGGATCTGGATTCTGGCTAATGATCCTATATGAATTGGCTGTTACCCTTCAGACGAGTCACTTCACCACTCCATATCTGTTTTCTCATGTATCAGTGAAGGAGTAGATGATTTCTGAGATGTTTTCTACTAATATCATTTTTAACTAAATACTGGAAATTGGCAGTCTGATATCTTGGTGGATGTATACGTATATATTTTTTGAATCTGTCATTTTATTTGCTTTTTTTAAGTTTTTTTTTCTTTACCATAGCACATACCCTCCTCAATGTCTGTCACCCAGCCACTCCATCCCTCCCATCCCTTTCCCTTCCAGCAACCCTCAGTTTGTTTCCTGAGATTAACAGTTTCTTATGGTTTGTCTCCCTCCCTGGTTTCATCTTGTTTCATTTTTCCCTCCCTTCCCTTATGATCCTCTGTCTTATTTCTCAAATTCCTCATACCAGAGAGATCATATGATAATTATCTTTCTCTGATTGACTTATTTCACTTAGCATAATACCCTCTATTTCCATCCATGTCATTGAAAATGGCAAGATATCGTTTTTCGATGGCTGCATAGTATTCCATTGTATATATATATATATCGCATCTTCTTTATCCACTCATCGGCTGATGGACATCTAGGCTCTTTCCATAGTTTGGCTATTTTGGACATTGCTGCTATAAACATTCGGGTGCACGTGCCTCTTCGAATCACTATATTTGTGTCTTTGGGGTAAATACCCAGTTTTACAGTTTCTGAATCCTATTTCTGAATAGGTAGCTCTATTTTCAACTTTTGAGGAACCTCCATACTGTTTTCCAGAGCAGCTGCATCAGCTTGCATTCACACCAACAGTGTAGGAGTGTTCCCCTTTACATGACAACATGAATGAACCTTGAAGGAATTATGGTAAATAAAATAAGTCAGACAAAGAAAAGCAGATACTGTATGATTTCACTTATATGTGGAATCTAAAACAAAAAAACAAAAATCAGAAAACAAAAAAACCAGACTCACAGAGAGAACAGATTGGTGGTTGCCAGAGGTAGAGGGTGGGGGGTGGGGAAAATGGGTGAAGGTGGTCAAAACATAGAAACTTTCAGTTCTGAAATAAGTAAGTCATAGGGATGTAATGCACAACATAGTGACTATAGTTAATAATACATCTTAACTATACTATTAATAATAGTATTGCATATTTGAAACTTGCCAAGAGAGTTGATCTTAGAAGTTCTCATTATAAGAAAAAAATATAACTATGAATGATAATGGATGTTAGCTGGATTTATTGGGATCATTTCAACACAAATATTGAATCCTTATGTCTTACACCTGAGACTAATATAATGTCATATGCTAATTATACTTCAGTAAAAATATTACCTGTGAATGTTGTATATTCTGGTCCTAAATTAAAATAGCTCACAATTTCTAAGTAACATAAAATGTAATGTTTGCATGAGATTGAAGTTAATGGACAGATTAGCTATTGTTGAAATCTCTGAACTTTGTTGTAGGTTTATGTCATAGGAGTTTCTTACAAATTTTTAAGTACCAGAATGAGAGATAGGGAACTATAAATTCCCCCACCATCTTCTGCTCAGAAGAGACCAGACTTCACAAATAACATCTGCAACTTACACTTCACCTACCCAGATATCATTGGAACTTCCAGCTATACTGCTTATAGAAGGCAGAAATGCTAGTTAATAAAAAGCAAACTTTCCACTTCTCAATGGATTCCTCTAACATTATGTAGATAAACCTATGAAAAGGTATGAACAATTCTAATACAGTCTATAAGGTCTGGGCTCTAGCTTCACTTCCACTGGCAAGTAGTTGTATGTATTTTGCCACTTTTGGGTGCAGTGGAATCATTTTTGGAATAATCCTACAGACCCTACAAATTCCCTGAAATTGTAATTCCAACTTCCAGTTTTTCTGAGTAAGTAAGTACGGTAAACCAAATTCATTAAAATATATCCTGAGACATCTGTGAAAGAGAAGAAACTGGTCAAAGATGAAAGCCACAAGAGACTTTATAAGAAGAAATCACATCTGCATGGTTCTTTATCAAGCATACCAACCTTCTTCAGGTGGAAGAGAGGTTGAGATAAAGAGTGACCATCGTGGTGGTTTTTTTATGCCTCTCATAAAATGGAATTGAGTTCAGGGCAGCCAGAATACAAGATCATTACTATGGGCCAATTGTTGAATGACCTGTATGAAATGAGTTGGTTATTTGTCCTAAGGAGTGATCTCTTATATAAACTAAGGGATACAAAGAACAATAATGTCCAAGTAGGGAAACCTATACCATTGAAAGATAAATATACCTCTGGCTTTAGGATGGAATCAGCAGGGACCCACTGATGATTACAGGAGAAACAATGTTACTAGATTAGAATCTTAACTCTGTCCAGACACCTGAAAAATATTTAATTCAGTTTTTCTCTCACAGTTTTTTATTTTTTACATAGCAGACTATTCCACATCTTCATCTCTGTTACCATCTTTTCCGTTTGCATTTCCTTTTCTTCTTTCCTATCCCCTGCTTAACTAAAGATTTCTTTATAATCAGCTTCTACCCCCTCTTGTGGTGAAGATTGTTTTTATAATTTACATCTTCTATTGGTTATTCTTAATTTTTTATTCTTACACTCATGAAAAATAGATTTAGAGCCATGTGCCCATGTCAGGACTGCCATAGTCAAGGAAACCTGGTGAACTTGAAGTTTCAATGGTTTTCCCAATGTTGTGATGAAGAATCACTTGTGGGGGGAACCTGAGTGGCTCAGTGGGTTAAACCTCTGCCTTCGACTCAGGTCATGATCTCAGGGTCCTGGGATCAAGCCCTGCATCAGGGTCTCTGCTCAGCAGGGAGCCCACTTCCCCCGCTTTCTCTACTTGCCTCTCTGCCTACTTGTGATCTTTCTCTCTGTCAAATAAATAAATAAAATCTAAAACAAACAAACAAACAAACAAACAAAACCAATCACTTGTGGAGGAGTTGCAGCCTTTGGTTCTTTTTCAACAGGTTGCCAATAATTTTGGAAGATAAATTTCTGGTCCTGAGCTCATCTTGTGCATCGCTGTATATTAAACTAATTGATTGTCATGGATACATAATTAGTAGCTGCTCTGATTAACTACTGTGTAACCAATCACTCCAAAATCTAGTGGCCTCACAAAGCTATTTTTTAAAATTTAAGATCATGAATCTGATATATTTCCTAAGTTTAACTGGCTAAATTTGTTCACTGCCATGGGTTGTAGCTGTTGTTTAGTCTTTGTGGCATGGGTACATTATACCTGCTGGATCAACTTTGAGGTCTTCCATAGGGCAAGACTTCTTTTGAAACTCTACATAACACACATACATCTGCTACATGTCTCCTGATATTGCCATGTGGCTTATTAGAGCAGACATGCCTCCTAACAGGTCACAGTGTTGGTGATTGTCTTCCCTTGGCATATGTCCTTTCCATTGGCTTGTTTAAGTACCAGATGGCCCTTATCCACAGTTGGCAACTCTAATTTTTTCTTAAAAAAAAAAAAATTATGGCAGAATTCAAGGGTACCTGTCACTTAAACCAAACTTCTTACTTAATAAGTAAGAAGCATTTTAAATTACTGTCATTTAAAATTACTGAATCACAGGCAGAATTTAGTTTATTTTTAAATAATGAAGAAAATTGGGCACAACAGGAGCTTTTTCTTCCCTGAACTTTTCTTAAACACGTTCTCTGTTTAAATCTTGAGATTTATTAAGAGCATTTGTTTATAAACTGCAAGAGGCATTCACTCTCTCTCCATCCCTCCTTTCTCTCAACCTACCCATGTCCACTTTTTTTAAACATATTTCTTACAAATCTGTCCCTCCTTTTCACAAATATTAAATGCTTCATTTTACTCCATAACTGAGTATTGCAGTGAAATAATTGTTCTTTGCTCATCTTCTAAGACTCTTTTTATATAAAATGTCAATCACAGCATCTTCCTCTCACTTCCCAAAGTTTGCAGTTCAAGCACGGGCAATTAAAGGGTGAAGGTAGAGAAAGCCTATCCTAATATTTTCTTGCATGTCTTTGCTGTGTTGCTGATAAAACATAAAGAATACACTATTTGGAACTTCTACCTATACAATAGCCACCTTGTATTATTCTACTTACCGTACTCTAGAAGTCTCAAATGACCAGAAGAAATGAGAAATCGACAGGAAAATAAGCACGCTGATTGACCACATTCCCCTGGCATGTGTAACAACACAAGGTGCCGGTTAGCTACAGTTAGTGTAGTCTTAGTATATCCATGTCACAGAGAAAGACAGAATACCTGCTAAAAACCCTCACAGTTTTTTATCTTACTTGCAACAGTTTTGATGAAAAAAAAAAAGTTTCGTATTTGGTGACTTAGATAATCTTTATAAAATGTAACTGGGATTTCAATATTAATTTGTTTTAGTAGTTAAATTACAAATCCTTTCTATTTCCCTCAGATGAAACAATCTCTTTATTCTTTTGAGATGTCAAATCTGAATCAAATTTGAAACACGCAACATCTTCTTTTGTTCGGTATAGAAGAAAATCACATTCTTTTATTGAGATTCCTGGCTAAAAACAGGGTAGCCTTTTGATTTTAGTGGTAAAGAAGCATGTCAAAGCATTGCTTCTGATCTGGATCTTGGTTGCCGTTGGTTGTAAGCTGTGCTGAACACACAGGTATATGTGTACATATGGTCACACTATTTATAAGGTAATGATTTTCTTTTCCTCTTCCTTCCTCTTTTTTTCTTCTTCCTTCTTTCCCATGCTGCATTAGGTACATGTTAATTTTTGTGAATGAGAACCGTTTTTATAAATCTCTGTTTGAGTCCCTATTTTTTTTTAAGATTTTATTTATTTATTTGACACAGAGAGAGAGATCACAAGTAGGCAGAGAGGCAGGCAGAGAGAGAGGGGGAAGCAGGCTCCCCACTGAGCAGAGAGCCTGATGTGGGGCTCAATTCCAGGACCCTGAGATCATGACCTGAGCCGAACGCAGAGGCTTAACTCACTGAGCCACCCAGGCACCCCTTGGGTCCCTATTCTTGACCCTTAGTGCTTCTTGAATCTTTGACTTTTAAGATAGCTTCATTGCTCCAGTCCACTACTCTGTGTGACTGTTTCTAAGGTCTACTGCTAGAGTAGATGTTCAAATTATTAATGTTTTATTTTTTCCCTTAAGGTAAAAAATATCATTTTGGCACAAAATATGCCAGGTTCATGCAGATTCAATGAAACAATATGTTACTAATGCAAAAAAAGAAAAAATCAGCTTCTATAGAAATAGGAAGAGCTTTTATGTTTCAAACATGATTTTCCAACAGACATCAGTCCTTCAGTTGTTTATTTTTCCTTCAAGTAAAAATGAAATTTCTTTGCAGAAAAGCCACACAGCACTGACAACACCCCTACGATCATGACTTAGAAAACCTGGAAGGTCTGTGGAGCTCACGATGACCTAAAAAACACTTCTTGAAAAAAATAATCTAGCTTCTGTTAAACATAGTGGTCTTAATCCAAGTGTTTCTCTCTGTTCCATCTTGAAATCCCACCGAAATTACATAAAAGGAATAAGCAAGCAAAGAATAAGAGTGCAGGGCAAAGAGAATTGGAGAAGAGAACAGAAGGAGGAGGAACCTGGCCTCATCTGGAAGAGTGATAACTAACATGGCAGAGAAAGCTGTAATCTAAAAATACACAGGATGGATGCCAAGGAGAAGTCAATGTTCTGTGCTCCACCCTGGGAAGTCCCAATGCATTATGGATGAAGGCATGGGCTGAAAAGGGGGATATTAGTTAAATTAATGTGTAAGATGTTTATCATTCTTACTTCCTGCAAGCATCTCTCCCACTCCCTGAGAAAAAAGTGAAAGTTTATTGACAGGAAAAATGGAAACAGGGAGTTTTGGGGGCTCTGAGACCCCCAGAATAGGTAAAGTCAAGGTAAAAAAAAAACCAAATCAAAACAAGGAGATTGTATTATACTATGAGACTCTTGGTAACACTTCCTCCCTTATAATTCCCCAGAAGGAGATGATAGAATTCTTCTCTGGAAACTAATGGGTCTCCCAATGAAGACCTACAGATAATGGCATTTGGAGTACCATAGTGAAAAGGCTATCTTTGCATGGCAGGCTGACATTTGTACGAAATCTGCTCTGTAGTCAACCTTCAGGCAATAGAGTCTCACTGGTTAAGGCTTTTCGGCTTAAGCCACTAAAATTGTCAATTTTATCACTGAAGTCAAGAACTGCTGATTCATTCTCTTTGGGAAAATTGAATGTCTGAATAATTGCAGAGTGGATGAGCAATGTTTTCATAATGTCTTCATTTGGGTCCCCCCGCCACCGCCCAAGCAAACCCTAAAACAGGGATTAAGGAACAAAAAGCCTACTTTTTGGGAGATGATCCCAGAGAATACTAGAAAAGGAGTGAAGAAGTCAGATGGAGGAGGAAGGCAACCAATGAAGTGTTTAATATCAATCAAGTTACCATTGTCTGTACATGGGGCTCAATCGTTCTGTGGACCATGAGAGCTAGTGGAGAAGAGAACTCATTTATTTCTTCTGAGGTGTGAGCTAGCTGGGATATTCATACAATGATTCCAATCTTGCATTCATGGAGGGCTGCTCCAGGAAGGCATTAATTCCTTGGCATTTCTAACCTGCTACACAGGCAGCAAAGTGAGCTCTAAGAGCCAGCGAAAGACTTCAAGAAAAGCAGGGGTGCCCCTGGAACTTTAGCAGGTATGCACTGAGTGGAAAGTGCTAGGGAATTTGGGTGGGGCACCAACAGCATCTACTACACATAATGAATTACTAATTTTTTTTTAAAAATTGCTATCTGGATTATAATGTATTTGGACCCCACATAATTAAAGACCATAGCAATCCATGAGAATTATATTATTTGTTCAGGTTTTTTTTTTTTTCTAAATAAGTACATAATTTTTGAATAGGAATCCTGAGTCTACCCAAGTTTCATGGGAAAAACAAAACAAAACAGGTTTTAATTATTTTTCATGAAATTTCCCCAAGAATATTTGCAGGTATATTTTAAACAACCTGATAGCAAACTTTCTTTTCTCTTATATGGATCCTATTTTTATTTCCAGAGAAATACTACTTAAGATCAAAGATGGTGAAACTCATAAACTGAGGCAGATTCTGAGGGTTAAATAAAAATAGAGGGGAAAAGGAACATCTTTCACAAATATTGGGCCAAGAAAGTACATAGAGGTAGCAAATTAAAAATCTTTGCTACTTGTGGAAAGTAAAGCATATTCCTATCTGCAGCTCACACTAGGCTTTGAAAGGTGAAGAGAAATCTCAAAAGCCCTCAGACCCTGCTGGACAGAGAGAGACAATGAGAGTCATGGCAGTCGAGACTATATGCTCTGTATGCATCTCCTTATTCACGAGAGAAAATCCAACCAGTCCACTGGCAAATAAATATGGCTACTCAGAGGTCTCAGTGCTCATGAAAAAGAATTTCTTTTGCTGTTCTTAAGACTGAGAGGCAAACAACGTATCTTTAAAAATACTGATTTCTTATGGTCCACACATATGAAGAGCATATAATTATTTTAGCTGACAGCAATACTGTTTTTGGCACATATGCCTTTACTTATTTCTTGTCATTAATTACAACAGAGGTATACAAGTGGCCTTTATTTTCATCGGCCACCAGCAAAAAAAAAAATTTCCTGGAGAAAGCATGAAAGGTCAGGGACCAAGTTCCTTTTTCATATTTTCAGACTTATAGTATGTGCCTAGAATATCTTAGATACAATACTAGAAAAAGAGGCTATTTTCTTTTTGAAATTGAGATCTATTTTAGGAGTAAGGAGCAGCCTGGATGTGTCTTCAGATTAATTTTTCTTCCAAAACATTCTTCCCATAGAATTCTTTCTCTGAATTGTTTTAATGCAGTATCTGATTAAGTCATTGTTTTTCATTATGGCCACACAGTTTTTCCATATTTCTCAAAATGAAATTTATTATTTGGTTTAGTTGTTGGTTGGCCTGTTTTGCTCCTATATTTTGAGGCAAGATGTTAAAACATTATTTCATGAAATACTTCGAAGCGCTACAAATGTCTGGAATTATTCACATATTTATGACTTAAGGTCTGTTGCATAAACTTCTCTTTGCTACCTTAATTACTATTTGTTTTACATTGGGATTACATTTGAATTTACATTCAAAAAAATAAATAACTTCTCTCAGCTCATTCCATGTACTTTCCCAGGTGCAGTTAGACTGTTTTTTCCATTTATTTCATCTAATTTCATATTTCATGGGAGGGTATATTTAAAATAAACAAAAAAGACACCAAAACCAATAATATTGACAGTTCCTTTCCAAAAAACTCAAGTCTTCATCTTCCTTTTTTTTTTTTTTAAGATTTTATTTATTTATTTGAGAAAGAGAGAGAGAGCATCAAGATGGGCAATGGGCAGAGAGAGAAGGAGAAGCAGACTCTCCACTGAGCAGGAAGCCCGACATCCAACTATATCCCAGGACCATGGGATCATGACCTGAGCAGAAGGCAGAGGCTTAGCCAACTGAGCCACCCAGGCACCCTCATGTCTTCTTTGTTTTAAGAAAGTATTTATCATCACTCACTATGGATCCACTGTTTCTGTCACCAGCCCCACCCCACCCTCATTCATATGTGGAAGCCCTAACTCCCACGTGACTATATATGGAAATAGAACGTTTATGGAAGTCATTAAGGTTAAGTAAGGTCACATGGGTGGGGCTCTGATCAAATAGGATTCGTGTCCTTATAAGAAGAGACAGCAGAGAGCCCACTCTTTCTGTCTCCACCATATGAGGACACAGTGAGAAGGCAACCATCTGCAAGCCGGGAAGGGAGCTCTCACCAGAAATAAAATCAGCTGGCCTCTTTGGAAGGCATAACAATGATCATGAATTGCTTCACTCCTAAGAATAAATTGTCATATTCTGGAAATTGGTTGATTTAGGTTTCTCTACATCCTTAGATCTCTGGCATATTAAAACAACAACAATAAAACAACAGCAACAACTTTGATTTTATAGCTTACCTAGCTTGTTTTTATTAAGGTGGAAGAAACAATAACAGGTTTTTCCTCATCTTCTTTGAAAGTGGAAATCCCTAACACTTTAAAATGTAATTTGAAGATATTTTTGACTTTATGTTGGTCTTGTTTTAGAGATCCACAGTGGAATTTGCTAACAATAATTTGCTAGTTGCACAGTATATTGTTTTATATTTGATTAACATCCATCAACTGGCTAATGTATTCCAATGATTGACAAATTTGTAGATAATGATTCTACTTTCAATAATGATTTGTTTACTGGGATATAGACTTTGGGTTAGACCAGCCTGGCACCTACTTAAAGTTACTGCTGCTGTATGTGATAAGCCCTTTATTGGTCCTTGACCTGCTAGGATTTTTTTCACTCAAAATTTTCCATTATCCTTGAATGAATTGTCATCATCTTATTGTTTTAACTATTTTCTCTATAATTTCATTTGTACATATTTATTTCTATTGCTTATGTGTATACAATTTTTTAAAATTTGGCATCTATTTCCTCTTAAATTTCATTTAAGAAAAATAATCACATTTATTGGAATTTATTAAAGAGAAGTCATGCTTAATTTTATTTTAGAGTGATACATGTATTTCCTGTCCAGGACCTTCTCCAGTCACCCTCCCCCTCAGGAATCTGAGTTGTGCAAGTCTCATTGCCCACATCACATAATGAATGTGACCATGGACATCATTACCATTTTATTAATTCACTTGTTAATCCATTTATCTTTTAACAAGTGGTAATTGGGTACCCACCAGGTACTCTGTATGTGCTCAATGTTTGATACAATAATGAGCAAGAAACAGTCCCTGACCCAGATTGAATTACATTACATTGTCCCACATTCTTTCACACTCATTTCTTTTTGGTCAGTAATTTTATCTGATGTTTTTCATAGATGCTAGTATAGTAACCTAACTCACTTTTGAGTAGTCTTTTGCAATGCTGAGTCAAGTTAAAGATGAAAAGCCCTTATCTGGCTTATAGAATCTTAGAAGAGTTGTTGAATTAATGTTGCCTTCATAGACATTCCAGTGGTAGGTCCAGCCTAACACCTGGCGGAGAGTCTCAATAAGAATCATATAAAAAATAGAAAAGATACTTAACTAACAAGATTTCACACTTACCCATTTTTAATTTCCCAAAATTTTAACCCAAATTTTTATGGATGGAGAGACATTAAAAGAACATATAGGAGAAGGTACTGCAGCTTGTGTTCTAATTCTTAGATATCAGATTTCGTGGGAGATGTTCTCCTATTTTTTTTGAGATACCATGGCATCTTGTTCTACCATTACTTGACATCCTAAGGGGTGACTGGCACTATAAAAATTAGCAAGATTGTCAAATTTCCCCAAAACTTCATGAGTAAAGAATTGATTATTCTGTTTGGTTCAACAAATGAATATGCAATATATAATAATTCTTGATGAATACAAAGTTGTCAGCTACTTAAGCCATTTTTTAGGATGAGAAGAGTTGTGTTAATATGACCTTCAGCTATTTATTTATCAATTGGTAGTCAATTGTTTTACATTTTCAGGATTGCCTATCTTTTACCTTTATTTATCCATTCTCCTTTCCTAGAGTTTTACCTACCCAGTAATAGCCAGCTAGTAAAACTTTAAATCATTCTGTGTATTCATGATCTGTACCTAGATTCAAGTGTGATTGACAGGGTTCTTAGTATATTGGTGGCTTCAAATAGAGCCATCTGGATGGACCAAACATTGAAACCTGATTGTTCTCTTTTGGAAATAAAATTTAACTGCTGTTATATATCAATACTTGGGTACCCTTGGGGGAGACTTTATCTAAATATATCTGTACTAAATGTAACATGAAGCCCATTCTAACCCAGGTTGTAAATATGTGATTCCAGGAGAGTTCCTGAGAATGATGGGCAGGAACCATCTACCATGACTTGTGACCTCCAACAGAGCCACTGATACCACCATGAATCACTGACAGCCCTGCCTTGGTAGCCTTCCTGGTCCACACCTATAAGCTCTTCCCTTTCTATTCTATTTCCAGATAATAATAAGGTGGAGAATATTTTCCTTGCAGAAATACATACTTAGACTACAGATGAACATATTGAATGTCAAGTGAAGCCTTCTATGGGTAACTTGCAATCCTTAAGTTGGGGGGAACAAAACAAGTTATTGATTTTAACTTTAGAATCAGATAGATTAGCCCATAATTCTTTTGGAGGAAAGCATTTAGCTATGGCATCCAAAGTGGAGGCAGAAGCATAGAAGAACACATTTTTATACCCTAAAACTCACATGATCGGAAGTTTGTTTTATTGAAAGGAAAAAAAGGGGGGGACAAGAGTTTAGAGAATCATTTTCCATGGCCTTGTCTCTGGAGTAAGCAAAGAAATGAGCTACAAATACACATTTTTTAATCATATTTATATGCCTGACTTAATGGTTAATTACTTCTACCATGTTTGAAATTAGCTAGAAAAATGAGCGGACACATAAATATTCAAGCTGAAGAAAAGAGAGGGCAGAAGACATCTTAAGAAAATGTTTGGTGGTGGACACCTAGGTGACTCAGTTGGTTAAGTGACTGACTCTTCATTTCTCCTTAGGTGATGATCTCAGAGTCATGAGACTGAGTCTCATGTTGGGCTCTGTGCTAAGTGGGGAGTCTGTTTGAGATTTTCTCTCTCTCTCTCTCTGTCTCTGTTCCTTCCCCTGCTCCTGCTCTCTCTTTCTCTCTCTACAAATAAATAAATAAAACTTAAAAAAAAAAGAAAATGGTGAAAAATTAGGTATGCAGGCTGAATTTCCTTTCTACACCCATCTACTCTTTGGAAGAATCCTTGAATCTTGAATAAGAAATCTCTCTGCCGGGGCGCCTGGGTGGCTCAGTGGGTTAGGCCGCTGCCTTTGGCTCAGGTCATGATCTCAGGGTCCTGGGATCGAGTCCCGCATCGGGTTCTCTGCTCGGCAGAGATCCTGCTTCCCTCTCTCTCTCTCTCTGCCTGCCTCTCCATCTACTTGTGATCTCTCTCTGTCAAATAAATAAATAAAATCTTAAAAAAAAAAAAAAAAAAAGAAATCTCTCTGCCTTATTGTTTCTCGTCCCAGATTCTCTTCTCTTTCTTGGAGCTTGATATGATGGTGGGGTCTAGGTCTTAGGTCACTCAGTCAGTTTATCAGAAGCCTGTGTCATGCTTAAAGCAGAGATCTAACAGTGTTTTCTTGGATTTTTTCCAAAATCCACTGATCGCTCTGAGAGAGGATGGAATGCTCTCTTATACTCAGTTTTCATGCAGTGATTCAATTTAGTACACATACACATTGTGCCAACTGCTGGTAAGAACCAGGCATGTAAATGCAGTCTAAACATCTGCTGTGGCCCTCTGCACGTGTTAAGCCTGATTAGTCACCATTGCAGTTTAAGTCCAGAATCCTTCTAATAATTTCTATGACTTCTGTCCTCATTTTTTTCTGACTTTGCATTCATGCATCAGTGCACACATATTGTTTCAGACCTATGCCGACCAGTAGACAAGTATAAGTCCTATTGCTATTACCCAGGGGAAACTGAATCATACTCAGAATTTTCTAACTTTAGACACACTAGTGAAAAGTTGAAAATAGTGTGGGAGGATCTCATGACACACTTTCTCGTTTTCTTCCATCTTTTTGGCCCTTTTCTCTCATTCTTCATCTTATCAAAGGACTTGACCTTGACCGCTTGAGCTTCTTCATCACATGCCCCTTAAAACTGTCAATATACAAATGAAACAAGATGGGATCAGGAGGGAAACCAACCACAAGAGTCTCTTAATCTCACAAAATATACTGAGGGTTGCTGAGGGTAGAGTGGGCATGGAGAGGGTGGTTGGGTTATGGACATTGGGGAGGGTATGTGCTATGGTGAGTGCTGTGAAATGTGTAAGCCTGATGATTCACAGACCTCTACCCCTGGGGCAAATAATGCATTACATGTTAATAAAAATAATTAATAAAAAATAAAAAAAATTAAGTGTAAAAATACACTTTTTTTTTTTTAAACGTGTTTCTCCTGTGGAGCATGGCTCCAACAGTCAAGGTTACTTCCATAGTCAGAACTCTACCCTTCCCTTCAAATGTAAACAAATTCGTTATCCAACAATTGACAGCATAGCTAAATAAATGTGAACATGAATGTAGGCAAGTCTTTAGGGAAATTCAAATCTCCCGATTAACTTTTAAAAAAGTAAAATACCTGCATAAATTAGAGATGGGAAATAGAAATTCTTCTATTCTATCTGAATAGAAGAAAATTAGAGATAGTCAAATATCTATCCCCAAATCTGCATCAGGTCAAAATAATATCATTTGATTTGCCCAATTTTCAAAAATCTCTAATTTCTATTTTATACAAAATGTCCAGAGTACAGAAATTAATGGTAAATATGAAAATCTTCCCAAATTGTTCTATAAGCATAACATAACTTTGATATCACAAATGAAAAGTTTTTTCTTAATAACTTAGAGGTATTAATATTAATATTAATATTAATATTAATTTGTTCATTTTGTTCAAAATTTGTTCATTTTGATGTAAGTTTTCAAATTTGTTAGCATATTAACACTAATGCCATTCTCTTTTTATGTTTTAAAATTTAACTTTATCAGAGTACCACATACATATAAAAGGTGCACAAAACCCTTGTAAGGTAGATTAATTTTCACAAAAATAAGTACAAATAAAAACAGTACTCACAAAAAATAATGCAATATTATCAAATATCAAGAGTTCCCTCCACTGTCCTTGAGGGAAACTATATTACTGTAACCATTTTTCTGCCTGTGCAACCATAGACTAATTTTGCGTTTTAAAAATTTTTATAAACTGAATCATTCTGTATATATTCTTCAGTCTGGCTTTTATTCTTAAGGCTTAAGGATTTGTCCATGTTATAGAATGAAGTTATAATCAGTTAGTTTTAATTTGTGTGTAGTATCCCATTGTGTGAATATGCCGCAATGTACTTATTCCCTTTACTTTTTTCAAAAGATTATATGTTGATTTGAGAGAGAGTGAGCAAGCATGTGCCAACGGTAGTGGGGGGAGGGGGAAGGGAGAGGGAGAGAGAGAGAGACTCTCAAGTAAACTATAAGTTGAGTTTGGAGCCTGACACGGCGCTTGATCTCATGACCCTGCAATCATGACCTCAACCGAAATTAAGAGCTGGACCCTTAATGGATGGAGCCACCCCGGCACCCCAATTCCTTCTATTTTTGATAGACATTGAGTGGCTTTCAGTTCTGGCTATTTCTTAAACAGGAGAAAATTAAAAGGGAGTCGAAGATCTTTCCTTAAATAGGCATCAGGCTCAGATGATTTAGGGAGCAAGCTCTACCAGCTTTTAAGAACCCATAACTTCAAAAAAAAAAAGAAGAAAAAAAAAGAACCCATAAATTCTATTTTCTATAAACTGCTCTAGAACACTCTTTGATATGCCTTTTGGAATACAATTGCTGGATCAGAGGGTATGAACACGTTCAAACATTTTTCTAAACTGGTACCCCAATCTAAATTCTCAGTGGCATAGCTGTCATATACTGCTCCCCAACATTTGGTATTCACAGTTTTTTTCATTCATTACAGGTGTGTAGTAGTATCTCATTTTGTTTTAATTTTCACTTGTTTATAATTAATGATATTGAGCCCTTTATATGTACCTACTGGCCATTTGGATTTTTTTTTTTTTTTTGATGTGTATAGTCTTTTAACCCACCTACTTTTTCTTCTTAAGTTTTTTAAAAATATGTATTCTAGATGCAAATCTTTCATCATATATGTTCATGGAAAATATCATTGTCCCTTGAAGGCTTTCCCTTTCACTGCCTTAAAAGGTGTCTTTTGAGGAAGAGAACTTCTTCTTCATTTTAACTTAGAATAATTTATCTACTTTTCTTCTTTATGGTTTTAGCTATTCCTGTGACTTGCTTAAAATATCTTTGACTAAGACACGGTTTTAAAGACATCCTCCTATGTTTCCTTCTAGAAATTTATTGTTTTACTTTTGTTATTTTAAACTAGGTAATCTAATTGGAATGTGTGTGTGTGTGTGCTTGTGTGTGGGGGGGTATAAGATATTGTCAAGATTTCATTTTCTCATGGGGTATTCTATTGTTCTAGTACCATCTATTGAAGAGACCCTCTCTCCTCCTTCCTCTGCAGTGGCACCCTTTTCATAAACCTAGTGACTGTAGACATCTAGGTCTGTTGACTGAGCTCCACAGCCTGTGACATCTGTTTTGGTACATATTCTTTTACAATAAATTTGATATTTGACTCTAGCTGCTGACCTTTAGTCTTGGCCCTCTGTATTTGTATATAAACTTTAAAATTATTGAGTTGGGGCATCTGGGTGGTTCAGTTGATTAAGTGTTAGACTCTTGATTTTGGCTGGGTCATGATCTCAGGATTGTGAGATGAGCCTTGTGTTGGATTCCACACTCAGTGGGGAGTCTGCTTGGCATTATCTCTTTCTCCGTCCCTAAGCTCCTCCCTATGCTTGCACTCTCACTTTCTCTCTCTAAAATAAATAAATAAATCTTAAAAAAATAAAATAAAATAATCATGGCAATTTACACAGAGACACACACATACACATGCACCTGGTGGGATTTTAAGTGAAACTATATTGATTCTGTAGATCAATTTGTGGAGAATTTATTTTTTTTTAACAAAATTGAATCTTCCAGGAACATGATTTATCTCTCTGTATACTTAGGTATTTTTAAAATTTTCTCTATTATGTTTTATAATTTTTAGTGTACAACATGTTATCTTTATTCTTAGCTGCTTCATTTGTTTATGCTATTGTATATTTTAATATTTTCTGATTATTTGTTCTTGGTACATAGAAATCTAAATTGACTTTATATTCTACAACCTAGCTACATCATTCTGTTATTTTTAGGCCTCCATTTTATTGGCAATTAGTTAACTTCTATATATTCTATTTTCTGATGTATTAAAAAGAGATATATTAATAGTTCTAACTATACAGAGATGGTATGATAACTAGGTGAGATAATACTTATCAAATACTTGGAATAGTTTTTAACCCATAATAATTGCTAAAATGATATTATTATATATGCTAATATAAAATGATCTCCAAGACATTGTTAACACACCACGTCATAAATTAAAGCATTATAAATTAAAGCATTATAACTCCAATATGTTTAAATAGCAATGATTATGTGTGTAAGTGCATATTTACATAAATGTATAGAAAAGTTCTGAAAGAACATTAATTAGTGTGTTAATAATGGTTACTTCTGAGATGAGCATGAAGTGGGGGAATGTAAAAGACTTTATTATGTGTACTTCTGTATTTGTAATGAGACTATATTTGAATTTTATTTACATCCCCTAAAATTCTAATTTTGAAAATCAATTTTTTAAAAAAGATTTTATTTGTTTATTTGAGAGAGAGATGGATAGTTACAGAGGTAGCAAGAGAGAGCAGAAGTGGGGAGGAGAGGGAGAAGCAGGCTCTGCTAGGAAGCAATCCGGACATGGGGCTGGATCCCAAGACCCTAAAATCATGACCCCAAGACAAAGACAGACATTTAACTGATTGAGCCACCCAGGTGTCCTTTAAAAATCAATTTTGATGGCTGTATGAAAGGTAGAGTAGAGCTGGAAAGCCCACAGGTTGATATAATCTTTCTTTCTTTCTTTCTTTTTTTGAGATTTATTTATTTTAGAAAGAGAGAGAGAGAAAGCATGTGGGGAAAGGAGAAAAGGGAGAGAATCTTCAAGCAGACTCCCCACTGAGCACAGAGCCCAGTGGAGTGCTCCATCTCAGGATGCTGAGATCACAACTTGATATAAGCTGAGTTTGGAGCCTAAACCAAGAGTTGGACACTCAACTGACTGGGCCATCCAGGTGCCCCTCAATATAATCTTTCAATGCTAGTGAGCTAGTTCAAGGAAGAAATTTCCAGGGCTTATAGTTAGCAGCAACCCAGGGAACTGAATAGAAAGGATAGATTTAAGATATGCCTCACATATGGAAATGAACAGATCTCAGTGTTGATCAGACACAAGAAGTAAGGGAGAGAGAGGGAGAGGAGTTGTCTCTGATGTCCGGATTTTTGGTTTGGGTGACTTTGTTGATGGTTGTTAGTCAATAAGATGGCTAACACCAGAGGCACATAGGTTTGTAGGGAGAAAAAAAAACAATTTCAGCTTTGGGCTGGGAAATCTGAGAAAGGTGTGCTGCCTTCAGGTGGATCTTGTCAGTAGGCACTTGGGGGTGTGTATATGGTGGTCAGTAGAATGGCATGGGCTGGGGCTTATATTTTGGAGCAGACCGTGTCTCATGGATATTTAACACATGAGATGTCCAAGCAAAGATGTATGAAGATGGATGAGAAGAAGGCTGATGCCATAAGCTCTTCTTTCACCTCTTTTTTGTAATTGACAGTTGGGAGTATAAGACAGAAAAGCAAGATGCTCCAATAGGAGGCATACTAATCTTTTTTTCTTCTCTTCCTTGAAAGATTATTATTCCACACATATTGTAGAATATAAAATTCCTTTTTTTAAAAATGGTGATGATGGTCTGCCTTCTCAAAAAGCTGAACTGCTCTTAAAAAATAAAACTGAAGTAAACTTTGGATGCATTTCTACTTCTACACAAACTGATAGCATCCCCTATGGCTGAGAAAAATGTTCCTCTTCCCCTTTTTCTCTCTGGTTACCTCATGAAGGCTACTAATTGACCAGCCAGCTATTCAGAAATGCTGTGAAGTTCTGAGGGCTGTGGGCATCTGAAGGCAGGGTCCCTTTTTAAAATTTCTGGTTGACCAGAGGTATGTTGTCTCTACAGATACAGCATAACTCCTCAGTGAGAAGGAAAAATAAAATACCATTAGTTTGTTGTTTTAGCTAGCTGACACAAATTGGTTGATGTATTAGTTTTCTCTCCTGGAATTGATTGTAACAACAATTCATTATTCAGAAAACTTTCATTAAATTGCCTGCAAGTTCAGGAAACTGAACCAGGCCTGGTATCTTGGGTTTAAATATTAGGTGGTCATTGTCATCTTTATGGCTCTCAGAAGAGCCCTAAATATTTTTCTGTATAAATGAGTTACAATACTTTACAATAGAAGAGTGAATAGCACTTTGGAATATAGAGTGTGGAATTTTCAGTATTCATTTATGGATTGCCTTGTATTTTTATAAGTGTATCCAAACAATAGAGGTTTCACTTATCAGCTTAAACACATAGTAATATCTTAGGCCTAAACAAACAATAAGGCTTTTCTCTTAGTTACCGAGAGGGGGAGTCTCTATTGGATTTCATTTTCTCAGCATAAAATTTACACAGTGACATTTCTTGGAAGGTTCCTTTGTGTTGAGACATGGTCTAGGTATAAGGATATATGATAATTAGTCAAGCAAATGATAATTGAAGCTATCATTCGGTATGTGTGACTAGTAAACAATAGGCTAAGGAGATATGTGGCTAAATGATAAAAAAACAAACAAAAAATGAATGGGTAGTGTGTCATAAAACCTTAGCAATGATTTGCCAGGGATTGTATCTTAACCCAAAGGGAAGAAACCAGTGCATGGATTTCCTGATGCTTTTACATCCAATTTGAGTGTTAGAATAGGGGCACCTGGGTGGCATAGTCAGTCAAGTAAGTGACTGAGTCTTGGTTTCGGCTCAGACTGTGATCTCAGGGTCACGTGGTCAAGCCCCAGATCAAGCCCTGTGCTCAGAGCAGAGTCGGCTTGAGATTCTCCCTCCGTCTTTGCCCCTCCCATTCATGCTATCTCTCTAAAATAAATAAGCGACTCTTTAAAAAAAAGTCAGAATAAAAAACTGACTTCTTAGACAGAAAAAAAAGACAGGTACACATACACGGTCTACACAGTAAAGAACATAATTCTGTGAATACTTTAGTCCAGAGCCAACATTCAATTTAGAGGATAATTAAGGGAAAGGGAATTTCTTCCTTAGTTATCCACGCTGACTTTCAAATGGTTGTTACTGGAAGCAGCAAAAAACAAAATAACAAGAAAATACAATCTTTTCAGAAGTGTTTTAATAACTCAATGTATTAGTTTCCTATTACAGGTGTAACAATGATTTGTGTCTTCCTCACATACAATATAAATTCACCCTATCCTTAGGTCCCCCACAAGTCCCAACCCATTAGAGTATCAAGTCAGGTTCAAAATCTGATCTAAATCTCATTAGTTCTGAAGTTCCAAATCTCATCATTAAATCATCTAAATTGGGTGTGAATGAGACTCTAGATATATTTCATCCTGGCACAGAATTCCTCTCCATCTGTGTACCTATAACATTGAAGATTCAATTTATCAGCTCCAAAAATAAAATGATGGTATAAGCATTGGATAGCAGTTCTATGTATCCCCATCCCCCAAAGGAGAAAATGAAAAAGAAAAAAGGAGATCCCAAGCAATTCTGAAATTCAAGGGGGCAAACTCCATTAGATTTTAAGCCCAGAAATAGTTGATTTCCCCTATGGTCCATGGACCCACCCTCTGGGCTCAAAGTTTTGTCCTTCTGCCCCACAGAATCATCTTTCCTTTTCCACTGAAGGTATTATGACTTTTATCAGTCTGTTTCCTGCCTACAAATTCATGGGAGTCCAAAATCTTGTGGGTCTCCTGCTAGCTCGGGATTCATTCCATTAGACAAAATATTTCTTCAATGGTCTTTTCTAGATAATATCTCTATTTTTGTCCTCTGCTGAGATAGCTGAGGGTACCCATGATTCACGTGCCCCATCACTTCAGAAAGCCTTCTCTGCTAATGAATACTGTGACATTTTGTCTCTTCTAAGAATGTAGGGAAAGGCTCCAGAGAATCACCTTTGGTTTTCTCTCCAGAGTGTCTCTTCCTGACAGAGAAGCTCTTAATTTTGGTATCTTTTGCAATCCAGATAAGGCTAAGTACACATTTCCACCAAATCTTTTTTACATCATGGTTCCTCTCTCAAATTCTTTCTTTCTTTCTTCCTTCCTTCCTTTCTTTCTTTCTTTCTTTCTTTCTTTCTTTCTTTCTTTCTTTCTTTCTTTCTTTCTTTCTTTCTTTCTTTTCTTTCTTTTTCTCACATTGTACCATAGGCAGCAAAGAGGACCAGGCTGCATCTTTAACACTTTGCTTGGAAATCTCCTCAGTGAAATATCCAAGTCCACTGTCTCTCATTTCTGCTCTCCACTCAACTCTGCAATACAATTCAGCTACGCTTCTCACCACTAAATGACAGGGGTACCCTTTCTCTCAGCTTTCATCAGGATGTTACTCTTTATTTCTGAGACATTAGCAACAGCCCCTTTAACGTCCATATTTCCATCAACAGTCTTGCATGATAATTTTAATGTTCTCTAAGATGATAGGGGCTTACTTCCTTCTGAGTCCTCACAAGTAGCCCTATAGTGTCCATATTTGAACCAATCATCTGTCTGGAGGAATCTAGGCTTTGTCTTTCACACACCTCAGAATTCCTCAATCCTCTACCCATCATCTAATTCCAGAGTCACATCCACATTTTTAGGTATTTGTTACAGCAGCATTTCCAGACACCAAAATGTGTAGTAATTTCTTACTGTTGTTGCAACAAATTATCATAAATCCAGTGCCTTAAATGGCACAGATATATTCTCTTAGAGTTTAGAAGGGCTAGAGAAGTCCAATATGAGTGTTAAGGGACTAAAATCAAAGTGTTAGTTGGTTTGATTCATTCTGGAGTCTTTGAGGGGAGAATCTACTTCTTTGCTCTTTTCAGCTTCTAGATGCTGCCTGCATTCCTTAGCTCCTGACCCGTTTCTTATGTCATCCCATCTTCTTACTTCCATTGTCATATTTCTTACTACTTTTCTGATCTCTTGCCTCTATCTTATAAGCACCCTTGTGATTACATCAACCCCTACCCCCATAACCGAGGATAATCTCCCCACCTAAAAACCTGTAACTTACATTTACAAAGTACCCTTTCCACGTAAGATACTATATTCACAGGTTCTGGGATTAGGATATTGGATATTTGGTAGACATCTTTGGGGGAATCTCTCAAAGAAAACAGATTTTTGCCCAGATTACCCAATTTGAGAATTGTTTTTGGCCCTCTACTTTTGGCATTTACTTATTCATTTGTCTTATCATTTAATTCATTAGCATTTAATAATCACCTCTTCTGGACCATGCTCTGTGTCATGTATCAGGGCGAATAAGGATGATTATTAGGGTTTCTATACTCAAAGCCAAAGGGAAGAGAATTGTAAAACAGTATTGTAAGAACAATAATGGAGGTACAAACAGAATGTCAGATCTGTGAGAATCAATATCCTAGTGCCTGTTCCCCATTAAGTGAAATGACATAATCACATACGTCAAGTATGTTTCAAAATACTGACCAACATACAGCCATCCCTTGGGAGTCTCAGGTAAGGACAGACTGCCTGGCAACTCTTACACACTTCCTCCAAATTTTGAGCAAAATAAGAGCCTTAAACCCGAATTTCTTTTTAGCAGGAAATGTTTTATGCATTTATCATTTCAATCCCCATACCCTGGGCAATCCTGGTCCCCAACAGTGGCCAACAAAGTTCTAGAAGCATTGAAAATATGATAATGATAATGATATATCATTATCATTAAATACTTGTCAAGCTGAATTGAATTGAATTTGGATTTGAGTTGCAAAAAAAGACCGCTTGAAAAAAAAAATAATTCCTGCCATTATAGAGGGATTTGGGAAGAGTGTAATGAGGTTCTTTGTTGACTTCCACTTCAGCTGGTGGTCAGAGTAAAGAAATTCCTATCAGGTGTGACATGGAGAAATGAGATCAGAAGAAAGAACAGTGCCGGTCGGATTTGAGATGGTATCAGGAAGGTTTTTATTTATCCCTTGGTAGCCTCTAAAGGGCCTTGACAGATGTATCCTCCCTAAAAGCCTTAATAACCCAACCAATCTGTTTGGCATTGGTGGTAGAGTTGCTGATCATCAATTTTATGCTTGCTAATGATTTATTAGTAGCAAACTCAGCCCCAATGTCTGCAGTCCAGTAGCACTGGCAGCCATAGAGGAAATACTGGCCTTGAGGTGCTACACAAGCTGTAAAGAGCCAGAATTGTCTAGTCTTGACACTTTTTAATGCTGCCAGTAACAGTATAGCCTTGGACACAAACTCTACTCCTGGCTTAAAAAAGTGACACTATCATTGATACCAAAGATTTATTCTATAATAGACAGACTGCTGGTGTGGAAACTTGTCATCTATAATCTACTGCTTCCAGAAGGCTGGGCTAAAATGTATCTTTTCACTGTGGACCAAATCCATGCACTGAAAGGTTTGCTGACCAAATGGGTAGAATAAATATGGGAGTGTTTATCTACCCTAAGGGTAAAGGCAAACAAATTAATTTCAATCTCCTTAGCAGATGTCTTGGCATTCCCAAAATGAGTGTGATTGCTATCAATGTCTCTTATTTATCAGTTAAAGCATTCTAGAGATTCTCTAAAATCCAGAGCCTTTGTATCCTGTCTCCTTTCTACACTGCCCAGGGAGCAGTGACTCTTCTGATTTTTGCTCCATGATAATCATTATCAACCCACCATTTATTAAGCATCTTAATGTGCAGTTTATTTAAATGGTTCCTTAATTTCATTTACTCTTCTTGTATGAAGATTTTCCAACCCCAACATCAGCTTGGGTGTTTTTAACTTGCTCAATTCAAGCCGAAATTTTAGGAGAAACTATCTCCACACCCATGACCCTCTGTGTCCTTGTGCACCTTTTGTACTTTCAGATGCCTTGACATGGGTCAGGGAGGAAACTCTCATAGATCAGCCAAAAGCTATGGCCTTCAACAATGCAAAGCTTGGATAAATGTTGGCCTACTTACATTATGACTAAAGAACTGGTTTTTGGGGGCTCCGGGTATGGAATGGGTACATTGTGACTTACCCAAAGGCAAATAGCCAATTTTGGCAAGTTTTACTCCAATTGGAACCTCAGAATTGATGAACTCTCTCACATTCTGAGGCAGGAAAACAGTGTCTATTATAGCACTTTTTGCTCTAGTCTACATACCTGACAATCCTCCTCTAGAACCTGGGCCTCAAGATTTCCACACCCTATTCGGATACTTCTTTTCCTTAGGTTTCCACCAATGTCCCCTTTCTAACTTTTACACTGAAGCTCTCTCATCAGGCTCTTATCCCAAAAAGGAATACACAAGACATCTAGAAGTGCTTAGTTTTCCTAGGTCTGGGGCCCTAACCATTATTCACAGATAATGTGTTTATCCTACCTCAAGGTAAGAAGGGCTTGGTATTTGTGGGAGAACTGTGGGTCCACGGGCTTCCAGGAAATGAAAAAATAAAGTTGGGTTTTATATGAAAAATTAGAACAAGTTGCATATTACTTAGAGAAAGTGGAGCATGGTGGCTAGGCTGTGTGTGTTCTCAGGTCAGTCCGGCTGAGTCTGCAGCCAGACTCTAGCACTGATTAGCTCACCTAGGAAAGAAGTTGGCAATTTTTTTCCATTAAGGGTTAATAGTAAATAGTTTAGCTCTGTGGCCATGCAGACTTTATTACATCTACTCAATGCTACCACTGTAGCATGAAGGCAACCACCGGCATTGCATAAACCAATGAACATGACTGTATTCCAGTAAAATTTTATTTAAACAAAAACAAAAAAACCCAGATGCTAGGCTGGATTTAGTTCGTGAGCTATAGTTTACCACCCCCTGATCTATACCAATTTACTTAATGCTAATGCTATGGACTGATTGTGTGTATCCCCAAATTCATCCCTATAGGATGGTATCTGGAGGTGAGCTTTTGGGACTTTTTGGATGCTGAGGATAGAGTCCTCCATGCAGATAGAGTCCTAATGAATGGCTTAGTGCCTTTATGAAAGAGACCCCAGAAAGTTCCCTCTCCTCTTCTGTCATGTGAGGACACAGGGAGAAAGATGATTTCTATGAACCAGGAAGCAAGTTTTTACCAGATGCCGAATTTGCTGGCCTCTTTATCTGTGACTTCTTGACCTGCAGAACTGTGAAAATAATTGTTTGATGTTTAAGTCACACAGTGTATGGTATTTTTGTGATAGCAGCCCCAAGAGACTAAGGCATTTAGTCTCTCTGACCTCATTTATAAAATAGGGATAATAAGATGCACATAAATGACTTAGAAGCATACCTGGAACTCCAGAAATTCTATTACTATTGCCATTGTTACTACATAATTTTATACCTAGCTGTGTAATCAAAATTTGCACTTTGTTATCTGATTGACATCTCAAATTTAGTAAGTCCAGAACAGAACTTTTGATCTTTCTTCTTAAATTTGTCCGTCTCTCAGACTTCCCCATTTCAGTGGATGGCAATTCCATCGTTCCAGTTGCTCAAAATAAAACCTTGGACTCAGAGCCAACTCTTTTTTCCCCCATATCCTATATTTAATCCATTAGGGTGTTCTTTTGGCTGTATATCTAAATATATCTAACACTGATGACTTCTCCCTATTTCTACTGCTACCACTTGGTGTCTCTTGGCTGTAATTGGACCTTTTCATGGAAGTTTAAGGAAAATCCAACTCCCATCTTTGCTGACTGGCTAACCCCACGCTTCCTTCTGTGTCTTATTAAAGTTAGTTTTACTTTATTTGCAACTATTTTAAAATATTAAGTAAAGTCAATGGGCATTATTTTCCTGGCCAGTATATCAGCATTGGAGAATCTCAAGCATTAAACTTAGGGAATAAAATCATTCCAATTCATGCAGAAAACCTGCCAAGTAGAACAAGAGGAGGGTGACTTAAATTTTTTGTGGTTAGTTAAGTTCCTGTACCTAACCAGGTGCCAGGTAGAAGACTGTTCAATAGGAAGTGGTTTAGTTACTTCTACTTCACCGAGAAGCATTAAGTCTGGGTGGGCTGGGACTAGGGTGGAGACAATGAGGTATTTACCACTGCTGCAAGATTGAAGAGGGCGCCAAAAACTCTGTGGTCAAGAGAAATACTATTTTAATGCAATATTCTAAAAGAATCAAATCAGCAAACTATGACTCTTGGCATAGCTCCTGTTTTTGTCAGTGAAATTTAATTAGAAGAGACCTATCCATTTCTGAGGGAGATGGGTCCCAAGGCTGGAGAAAGAGCAGCAGGGAGTTCCGTGGGCAAGCTGATCAGCAAGTCTTCATGCCTATAGTTGCCTCTCGCTAATAAGCCTCACCTTCCACATGACCCTGGTGCAGTGGGAAGGAAATTGGCCTGGGGAGCTGGTTGACCAGCATTCTGGTTCTAGAATTGCCATTGGCCCTGGGCAAAACTTGTAATCTCTCCTTGTCCATGAAATTAAAGGTTTGAACTTCATCATCCTCAAAGGTCTTGTACTTCTAAAATTCTACAAAATGCATTTGCCCAACTTTTTTGGTACCAACCAGGTACCTGGTCATGTATGTTATTTATCTTGTTGTCTGAGTCCTCTGAGCTCACATTTCGCTTTTTTCCAACAAAGTTCCTTTCATTCTTAGCTTTGAGATGGTGAATTCTGATACCAGCGTAGTTAAAGTGTACCCTGGAGCCACCTCCAAATCCCATATAGTACTGACTTATTAGGATCTCCCCCAGAGCACTGTGCTCTCCTCTGGGTGCAGATGACGGTACATGCTAGAATTCTCATTCTGTTGCTTTCATTCTGCAAGTGCTTTTATACCCTGCTCATAAATCTGAATACTAATAACTTTAAATTGGAGGCTGCTGGCTAGCAGCCTTTATTCTTCTCTGAAGGTGACACCAAAGTGAACAGGCACATAGCAGACACATTTACAGGAATTAAAAAGAAGAATGTGAGGGGCGCCAGGGTGCCTCAGTCATTAAGTGGCTGCCTTCGGCTCAGGTCATGATCCCAGGTCCTGGGATTGAGCCCCGAGTTGGGCTTCCTGCTTGGCGGAGAGCCTGCTTCTTCCTCTCCCTCTCCCCTTGCTTGTGTTCCCTCTCTTGTTGTCTGTCTCCCTGTCAAAAAAAAAAAAAAAGAAGAAGAAGAAGAAGAATGTGGATAGCGTTCACTCATGGAAGTGAGACAGTCCTTCTTTAAAGAGCTCCAAGCCTGGCTTTGATGAGTAGAATGAAGGCAGAGAGGGACAGAAAGGATTCTGGAAACAGGCTCAACGCCCTTGGGCAACTGCAGCTAACAAGGGCCCTTCAACCACCCTTCAGCCAGTCTCTGTTGTAGTGCAGCTGGCTTTTCTACAAATCATTGTTAATTTACCCCTGTTATACCCATGGATTAAAAAGTACATTTAGGGGTGCCTGTGTGGCTCAGTCTGTTAAGCAACTGTCTGCCTTTGGCTCAGGCCCTGATCCCACATCTGACTCCCTGCTCAGTGCAGAGCCTGCTTCTCTCTCTCCCTTTGCCCTCTACTCATGCTTGTTCTCTCTCTCTAGTGCTCTCACTCTCAAATAAATAAACGAAGTCTTTGAAAAAAATAAACAAATAAAATAGAAAGCACATTTAACTAGCACTGATGACACTATAAATTGAGGTCCCCATCCTCAAGCATATCAATTTTTCTATACCTGTAAGTCTATTTCCTTCTTAAATATCTAATGAATTTTTGTGGACACTAATATGAACCATCCCTCTATCTCTCTACTTATTTCATTTCCCACGAAAAAAAGAAAAGCAACCATTTAACTCACATTAAATTTTTTAAAAGATTTTTAACTCTTTATTTGTGAAAAAGAGAGAGCAAGAGAGCAAGAGAGAGAGAGCACAAGCCAGGGGGAGCAGCAGGCAGATGCAGAGGGAGAAGCAGACTCCCTGTTGAGCAGGGAGACTGATGTGGGGCTCCATCCCAGGACCCTGGGGTCATGACCTCAGCTGAAGTCAGACGCTCAACCGACTGAGCCATCCAGGTGCCCAATCACATTAGATTTTGATCGAGCCAATAGCAATCACTATTTTTCACACTTTTTCTGGTCAATGAAGAAATTTTTCACTCACCACTGAAAAAGTATCATGACAGCCTGGGACTGACTACCAGAAAGACATACACCTTGTAGAAAATCCAGTGGCTAAAAACTGAACAGTCACTCTGGCCAGCCCATGCATCATTAGGGTTGGTGTAGGAAACATCAGTTCCTTTCCCCTCAAAATGATTCCTGCCAGGTCGTTAGTTTTCAGGAACCATTTGCAAGCACCTCTGCTCTCCCTGTGCTGTCCCAAGCTAACCCCTTCTTAATGGATGTGGAGCCTGGCATCTTTGCTTTCCATGTGTACCCACTCATCTTCTGCTTACACCCTTGCTGTTCTCTACATGGTTCTGGCAGGAAGTTGATTTCCCCAGAGAAGCCAGAATCACAAAGGACCAAAGAAATTGTCCTAGAGAACTCAAACGATCAGTAGATGGGATTGACATGTCACAGGTTTTCTGAGAGTCATTTGCTTTTACTGTTACTGGAGAACCCACATTGCCTTTCAGTGAATGTTGAGCATCATTTTTAAGGGTCATTTGCTCACCAAAATGATGCTTTACAAAACAAGAGTGTCTTTTATTATCTATGAAAATGGTTTTTGATGTTTTTTAAGTATATAAAACTAATTTAAAGTCCTTTGTTTTTGTAAAAACAACATTACAAGACTAGAATAATTTGTTTTTATATATTTTATTTATTTATTTTAAAAGATTTATTATTTATTACGGAGAGAGATAGAGAGCATGAGCAGGGGGAAGGGCAGAGGGAGAGGGAGAGAGAGAATCCCTGCTGAGCAGACTCCCTGCTGGGCCTAGAGCTGGATGCCTGCATCTCATGGCCCTGAGATCACAACTTGAGCTGAAACCAAGAGTCAGATGCTCAACAGATTGAGCCCTCCAGTCACTCCTAGAATGATTTTTTTTTTTTAAGAAATAATTATCTATAATCCCACTATCTGAATATGGGACTGTTTTTTTCTTAAGTATCTGTTTCCAATCTTGGTCTCTATGCCTAAGTCTATATTTGAAGTTACAGTATTCATGTATATTCAAATTTACTTCCCTTCTGTCACAGGACTTTCCCATGATGCAGCCCCCATTGATAACATTTTTAATAGCAACTTAAGAATCTACTAGAAGAACTAGACAGTGATTTTTGATAGTAATGCTTTCTGTTGCTCTAATGATGGGTAAGTACCTTTGGGGGAGGTGGTCTCAATGTCCATTTCCATCTACTGTCTCTCTTACGAGTGCTTATGGCAGAGACTCTTTTTTTTTTTGGTTCCTTGTAGCTTGGATTCCACAGTAATCACGTGAAAAGTAAATGGAAGTCTTTTGGTGTCATTTCTTTCTCTTTCTATTCTTTCCATTCATTTTCTCTCTGAGACACAAAGGTGAAGCTGGAGCAGCCATCTTGCAATCGTGAAGCTACAGGCCTTGAGGAATACCCTATGATGGAGAAACAGAATGACAGAAGAGTTTGGATCACTGAGCCATTGCACTGGCCCTGAGTTACCTAATTATAGATTTGATATTATAAAGATGGATGATCTCTTATTTTTTAAAGTACTGTGGTCCTCTTTTCTGTTATTTGCAGCTGTACTTATTCATTAATGAAACAACTGATAAGCCATAGGATTCTTTTTGATATAACTGCTCTTGCACCACTGGAAACTCCCCAGTTATGACATAGAGATGCTGCCAACCATGACCCTGATGATGACCCAGCAGCAGCTGCCATGAAGTTTCCATGTCGGTTTTCCTTGTGCAATTAAAGAAGTAGATACTGGTGTTAGAAATGCTTGTGTGAATTCTTCACCACTGATGGCTGACAAGCAGTTAAAATAAAGGTTCCATCTATTACCCAAAGGTTGCTAGAATCAAGATAGAAATATCCAGAGGAGGTCAGTGGAGAACAGCTATTGGGAGCATTTGATGATGTGCTTTCTTTATGTATTTATTTAATAAATAAATATTGAGAGCATGTTATGAACCAGATACTGGGTTACAAGGCACTGAGATGTCCAGATGGTCGATTAAAGAAATTTCTTAGGTGAAAGAAAGGAAAAATTCTTGCTCTGTCTTGCAAGGTCTTCCATCTGGACTAAGAATTAAATTTACATAAGACAGATTAACTAGGAGGAAAAAAAATCAAAGTTTTATTACATGCACATAGAGGCCTGATAATGAAATTGAGACCTAAGAGATGACCAAGGCAGGCGGTTTTTACATTTAAGACAATAAATAAGTGAGGGATTGACAGGACAAGGAAAATAACTTTGGGAGCTTCAATTAGCAAGGAATTCTAATTAGTATGTGGGCTGGGGCGGCCAACTAGTAAAGTAACAAGGTTTGTTTCTGTAGCCTTCTTGGCTCTAAATTTCCTATCCCTGGTGATAAGGATGTCTCTCTATCCTGGTACAGGGAGGATGCTTTTCATATGGAGAATTATTTCCTGCTTGAAGGGGTACAGAGGAGGGTCTGAGTGTCCTTGCATGGGCTGTCTCTTAAGAAATTCTTATTTAAAATAATCAACATGCAAAGGGGCACATATTGAGGCAGCCTGATCTTGGCCCCTATAGATGGTAAGAAATACAGTCAATCAGACACTGATTTTTTAAATAACCAAAACATATATGCATGTGCCACATGTAAGAAGTTATAACTGTAATAATTGTATAGCTCCACAAATTTTCACAAACTGAATACATTTGCGAACCCAGATCGAGAAAGAATATGATCAGCATCCTGGAAGTCCCCCCCCTCCGCCACTTCTTTCTGTCACAATTCCCCTAGGCTTAGCAGCTTTCTTCTCCTCCTCCTCCTCCTCCTCGCCCTCCCCCTCCTTCTCCTCCTCCTCTTCCTTCTTCTTCTTCTTTCTTCTTCTTCTTCTTCCTTCTTTTTTTTTTTTTTAAAGTAAGCTCTATGTCCACATGGGGCTTAAACTCATAATGCCAAAATCAAGAGTCTCACATTCTAATGACTGAGCCAGCCTGGAACCCCTCTCATTTATCACCATTGTAAGTTAATTTCGTCCATTTTGTTACTTTGTAACTTCATATTAATGGAACCATCCAGTAGGTGTCTAGCTCATTTTGCTCAGCTTTGTATGAGAGAGGGTCACTCATAATGTTGCATAAAATCAGCATTTGTTCTCATTGCTGTGTAGCCTTCCATTGTGTTGCTGGCCCAGAATTTCTTTATCCAGCCTACATTTGATGGTTATTTGAGCCATTTCCAATTGGGGCCATTGCGAAAATATGGGAAAAAAAGAAGTCATTTACTATGAGTGGTATATTTCGGTAAGCATTTCTCCTGGTTGTAGAAACCTAGGAGTGGATTCCGAGTCATAAATGCATAAAAGGTGTATTTTTCCTTTTAGAGGAGTGCCAAACATCTTCCCCAACATTAATCTACAAATTTATATTCTACAGCAGTGCCATTGCAGCTGCTTCACATTCTTGCCAATACCAGGTAGTTTGCATTATTTTCAACTTAACTGCACAGCACCCCTATGATGGGTATATGGTAGCTTCTCATTGTGAGTGTGTTTTACGCTCAAATGCCTTAATGAAACAGAGATATAGTAAAATTGCACAACTTTGAGTGTAAAGCTCAGTGAATTTTTACCAGTGTAAACACCCATGTAACCATCCCTCATATAATGATCACCACAACACTCACTGTCCTCTCTGAGGCATTCTTATAATTTCTACCACCAAAGATGAGTTTTGTCTGTTCTTGAATATTTATTAAGTGGAAACATAGCATGCCCCTGAGATGTAGCTTCTTGAACTCAACATGTTGAGGTTGATTCATTTTATTGACACATTAGTAATCTGTTAATTCTTCTTTCTGGGTGGCATTGTATTGTATGGTACTTCTTCAAGGCAAAAGGCCAGGCTCACCCAAACTAAACTTGGTCTGTCTCCCAGGGATCTGGGCATCTGCATCACTTCTAATACGAGTCTTTACAGCATCATAATCTATTGGTGTAGTTGCATGGTCTAACTTAGCCTTAGCCTTAGCTGATTTTTAAAATTGTTTCTTTCTTGAACAATCTCATTTTGGCAGAAGTAGCCTGACATGACCCATTAATATCAGAATGCTTATTCAGTTCTCTTATTCTCGCCTTCCTACTTTCACATTTTCCTTGCTACTCTCATTTCAAAATGTTTCTTTCCACTGGATTTAGACATAACAACATTTAAGTATGAATGTCCATTGAAAATTCCTAATGCTCTAGAAGCTTTTGGAAATTTGACCTAGGTATAGTTGAGGTCTTTAGAATGACAGCTACCCTAAGTGTCCCATCTCAGGGAGAAGTCATAGTTCCCTCTGCTTTGTTTGCAAGCACTTTGTGAAGGCTTCAGAACAGCCCTCCCTTCTCTGTGGAATAGCCAAGAGTTGGACCTATTACGTCGGTAAGTTGGTATAATTCAACATACTCTTTCCAGGAATATCTTAGTGGCAGGGACCAAAAGTAGAGAGATGACAAAACACCATCCTTCAAGGACTATGGCTCAAGCTGGTCTGGCACCAGGGAGGAGGAACGTGGTACATGTAAATAATTTTTTCTTCAGAGACACAACCTTAAACTACATTGGACAGGAAGATTCTCAAATTGTGTTTTTCAATGATTGTGTTCTAGCTGGATCAACATATATTTTAAAAGTTCAGAAAATAGAAATGGTAGAGTACACAAAACATTCTGAAACTTTTCTTTATTCATTTAAAACAAAAATCTTTTGGAAGAAAACTTAACACAGAGTAATCTTCAGCAGCAAATTAGATTACTAAATGTTGACTTAACCACCAAGGGGGGAAAAGAGGGGAGATAAGGCAGAGTGCTACTATCCTCACAGTGGCTGCCAAACTGAATTAGTCTGATTTGTTTGGGGAATGTAGTCTCTATTATGTATATGTGGATATCATGTTTTCCTGAATCAAACGTCCACCTCTGGAGGGATGAGAGGGTTAGGTTGGGATATGTGGCCCCCGATAGGCCAAAACTCGGCACACCGTTCCAATGAATATGCTTTATTTTTTTGTCTACCATTTATTAATGAGGAGGTAAATGTCCACTAATAAAACTGTATACCCCATTCCACATGTTCAAAATAAAGCACTTATTATATATACTAATATAATACAAGGCTGTGTTTTGTTTGAATTACCTTTTATATCTTCATATTTTGGCATTCGTAACTGATTACAGATGGTCATTTTCACTCACTAGGAGCAGACATAACTTGCATGCATAAAGCAGCAAAATATCTTCCAAAATACTTTCATGTAGGTTAAATGCTTACCACTTTTCTGCAGTACTTGTTCTCACTCCAGTTTTCTTTTTTTGCAATGCGTATATAAAACGGCTTGACATTTAGCTCGGAGGATCAACCACTCCCCCGGCGTGCTGGGATGACACTTCCGGGTCATGATTTGGTTTCTGCTTGACTGAACTGACCTCTTAGGCTCAACTTATCCAACTGGCTAACTTTAGTTCAGGGTTGGTGATTTTTGTCTTGTATTTGTTGTGTTTCATTTTTCTGTTGCTGTTTCTTTATGTCGTTTTATTTTATTTTTATTTTTTTCTCTTCTTAGCTTCCTTTATTGCCCCCCTCCAAGATGGTGGGCATTGTATACTCCTGAGGGAGATTACATTTACTCTCGGTGCATTGTACACAACATTGTGTGTGTAAACCTAAATTACCTGCAGTCATTTTCCTGATGTACTCCATGCAGGTTTTGAGTCCTATAATTTGATGCCTTATGTGACTGCCATCTAACTCCTGAATCCATTCCTGAAGAGTCACCAAAAGAAGGATGAAAAAACTAGGTATGAGGAACCAAGACCAGATTTGGGGCTCCCTGGGAAAATGTTAATTAACAGAAAAGATTGTCCAGATGTTATTCAACTTTTAATATTAATATGTAATTTATTGATCAAATTTATCAATAAATAATAAATATAAAATATAAAAATATATAATATAATATAAAAATATAATATAATGTTAACAAATATTATATATAAATATAATGTAATAAATATAACATATTGTATTGATATAATAATTTATAAGAATATACATATAACAAATAATAATATAATATATAATAAATAACATAAATATGATATACAGAATAAAATATATAATATAATATATTATAATACAATATAATATATTAATATATGACATATATTAATATAATGTAATATAAAACATACAGATAAATAATAAATAATAAATATTAAAATTTGTTGATTAAATTAATATTAATCAAAATAAATTAATTAAATTACCAATTAATTACTGATCAAATCATATTGCTTTCATTTACTCTTTTATAAATAATAAGATTTATAAATTTTATTTGTTTATTTTATTAATTAATAAAATGAATTTAATCAATCAAAATTAAATTGTTAATATTAATTAAAATTAATTCAATTTTCTATTTTTTCTTATATTAAGTTCTACTTTAAAATACTTTATATGCTTAAATTTATCAAAATCTAACAGATTTAAAGAGACTTCAACTAATATTCTGTCCTATTTCAAAGTTTTAAACTCCATTGAATATTTTAAATTAAGTTTATAAATGTAGTACATTAAATTTATTTTTTAAGAACTTCAAATAACTGACATGCAAAAAGAAATATTTTTGAACACCTAAATCATTTTTTCAAATCTAGAAATTAAACATAAAAATAGAAATTTTAAATTTGTATTAAATAGTTCCATATTATATATATGTATAGTAAAATTTCAAACTCAAATGTCACATCTAAATCAATTACTCAGCTACACATTCCACACTGGAATTGTAAAGCTGATATGTTTTCTCAAAGGGAAAATACTTTCAAATATTACAATTTCTGAAAATATCAAGCACAAATTTAATAAAAAAATTAATACCGTAATTGTTATAAGCATGTCCAAATTTTCTCAAGGTTAAAAGATTCTTATTCACTAACAAGAGTGATAATATTTAAATGACTTTGAGGTTATCTTCTCACCTAGTGAAGGTTACATAAGAATTAGGACACTGTCTAGGGCCTTCATTAAACTTTACTCTCCAGTTTTTTGTGATCACCGTGGGAGACACTCAACAACATATTCATGGCAGATTGCCCCCCAGCCTGTATGTGAATACTTACTGTTTTGCCTTTTCAAGAAAATGTGAAACCCATGCTATTTTACCACATGATTGAATTCAACTGGTTGGTTCTGTTCTGAATTACTTTTATCCTTTGGGCTACCTGTTTAGCTCATAGGGATTCCACATGTCTCTAGAGTCAGACATGTCCTTACAGTGACATGAACAGTAGGCATTGGGATGCACCCTCTGGAAAAACACAGAAAAAGACTCAAGAGAATAAGGCATCAGAATCTAGTTAGCTAGTGTACCCAGGATGCTTTGCAGTCAAGCTCAGAGCCATTACTATGCACTGAAGACCCACCCTCTTTTACTCATATAAACATTCAATAAGCACTTATTAATATCTATCATTGTCCAGTCTTTGGAGCTAAGAAAGGAAGAAATAGGCAAGAGGAACTGATTGCTTAAACATCTATTAGGGACCAGACATTTTATTTGTACCCAACAGCTCCATGAAGCCGGAAACATCAGTTTTATTTCATGGGTGAGGAAAATGAGGCTCCCAGGGGATAAGAAATTTTTTCGTTTTCCATATTAACACAAGTGACCCAAACTAGATACAGACCTGCTAGTGGCTGGATCTAAAATGTATTGACTCTGCCTCTGGAGAGGAGCTCATCATTTAGGGGATGGGAGGGGACCGTGGAGGCACCAGAGGAAATGAATGGAAACAGTAGAGCCTGGAAAATGGAGAACTCAATGGTTAGAGATCTTGCCGCTGGAACCCAGGTTGAGGGCATGCACACGTGTGCGCATGTGTGTTGGAAATGGGGATGTTGGACATGAGAACACTAGACACAATAATAAAACCTTCTCAGAGCAGGTCTCAGTCTCTGAAACAAACTTGAGAATGTTTACCACTGCAGATCAATACAAAGTGAATATGAAAGAAGTTGGCACATAGCACTCAGATAAACTAGTATTTTAGGTTGTTACTTGTCATATCCCTTGGTATCTTAGGGAAAACATTAAACGATTGTGTATCATTGCTTCATAGGCAAGGGTGATTTTATTGACAGATCATAATCGGCATAGGGTTGGGCATCAAACTTCCAGCTGTCTCTGATAGCTGTGTCTGGATCAGTCTAACACAGGCTGCCAGCATAGGAAATTCTCCAGCCTGTGCATGGGGGTTAGACTGCCTAGACTGCAGGAAGAAGTCGCAGTACCCCTTGGTAGAGTTAGTGCTTTTAAAGGATGACAAACAATACAAGCTCAAGCCCTGTCTCAAGTGGGCTCCTACCATATGTTTCAAACTCATATTCTCAACTTCTTGTTTTCTGTATCTCTTTTTTATGTCTCCAGCCCCCTTACGATGTCCTTCCTTCCGACTGCTTCACTATTAATTGCACTTTCCAACAAGAAACAAAAAAAAGGAAAAAGGCCAGTTAGTTAACTGTGCCAGCCAGCTAAGAGCCTCTGTTGTAAGGTTGTGTTTTGGGTTTTGGTTTGTGTGACAGTTGTCACTGATTTGGTTTCAGCAGGATCCACTACCCTCTCCACACCCCACCCCCCATCATCCTCCCTCCCAGTTCCTGTTCTACTTACTCTGCTCTTTCTGTCTCCTTTCCTAACATATTAACCTTGAAACTGCCTCTTTCAAAAGTCCTGCCATTTTCAAGATGGCTTTCTGGGAAATCTATTTTATTTGAAAAGGCTTTATAGACTCGTGGTCAAAAATGGAAAACATGAAACTAGAGTCCCTGAGTACAGAATCTATGTTTATCAATTCCTACTTGTGTGACCTTGTGAAATCATTAAAACTCTTTGTGCCTCAGTTTCACACTGTCAAATGGGGACAAAAATAGTATCTACATCATACATTTACCATGAGGATTAAATGAGCAAATCTATCTAGAGCATTTGGAAGTATGCAAGGGTATAAGCAGTGCTAGAAAAGCATTCATGACCAGTTTTATTTTGCTAGAGCAAGAACAAGAGCAAGGGCTGACATAGTTGAGTACAGAATGTAAACTTTGGTGGATGGGTGCATAGTGGATTTTCCATTGGCCCGGCTTTCAAGACCCCGAGGCCATGATTAAATGAAAGTCAGCTCTGGATTTAGTTGCACTCCATTAGAATGAAAAATGTGTAGGGATTATTTCCATTTGGACTGGAGCCCTATATCTTTCCAACAGGGCCCCTTTTTTATGGTCACAGCTCTCTTTGACTCAAAAATTAAAAACCCAACAACCCAGTAACAACCAAGAGCTGTGTCCAAGGAATGAAGAAGAGCTAAATGGCAGAAGAATAGAAACTCAGGACCCAGAAGTATCTTGATTTGGTTTGGTGAGTGCCAGGTTCTGAGGCCCAGAGAGACAGTGCTGAGTTGCCTTTTCTTCCTAGTTTACCATGAAGTTGAATCTATGATGCTAGTTTCTCTAACAGCAGATTCTTCTGGAATTCAGCTCTTAGAGGGTTAACCAGGTTCCAAATGGTGAATTATTTTGTGTCAGCTTGTCATTGGTGAGCATTCAGTAAAAGCCCTTGTTCTCTGAGGACTGGGTCTAATATTTCTGTCCCTTTCTGAGGTTTGACCAAGTGGGAGGTTTGGGAATGGAAACCCTGAAGTGCCATCTGGCCAGCCAGCTCTCTTTCATTCCCCTTTAGTGGGGTTTTCCATTGTGTTCCTTGCTGCATCTGCTTAGTGGGTGAATGCTGATCCCAGCCAGCACCTCCCCACTCTGTTACAAATGCCACACTCATTATCATGTTCAGCAGACAAGGGTTACTGTTCTAGGGCCAGAAGTCCATGCCTTATAATCCTGATTTACACAGATGGTATGTGGGCATGGGTTCAGAAGTTTTGAATTAGAAAAGACCACACACATCATCTCTACCAGCATTGTACAAAGGAACTTTCTGTGATGATGAGATGGTTTGTAATGTGTGTTGTCAATATGGTAGCCACTAGCCACATGTGGCACTTAAAATTTGACTGGTGTTACTGAGGAGGTGGATTTAATTTCATAGCTAAGCACTATCATATTGGACAACTCTGAACTCTTTATAGAGAAGAAAGCTCAGGCTCAGAGAGTGGTAAAGTGACTTGCCCAAAGTCCCAGAGTTGGTGCAAAAGAGAGCTGAGTTTAGAGATTGGGTTCACACACTCCCAGTCAAGAGTTTTCTCCATTTTATCATCCAGAAGCCAGTTCTAGAATCCCATTGGCAACGAAGACACCAGAGTTCATCACAGTTGTGATAGCCAACTCCCAGGAGACAATTTCCAATCTTTACCACCCTCCTAGCATGTTTTCTTTCTGTATCCATTAGGTAGTCTCAATTCTTCCCATGGAAAGATTTCACTAAAGGCTGAGTTAGGTGAAACACTCAGTAACCTATATAACCATAATCAGCCTGATAGTGTTTTCCTTTTTCAGAGATAATGGGAGATCCTTCACACCAAGCCCCATATCTGGGTCCCTCCAGATGACTCGAGACAGTAAGATGAAAAGATGAAATCTTATTCTTGGAAATGTCCCTCACAGCATTTTCTGAGATTTGTCAATAGCCTTAGCAAATCCCATGATGAATGAGATCCTGAATATTTGGCAGACTTCAAAGTAAATTTTTTCTTGTCAAAGTTTTGCTGGCCTCTGGGTGGTTTCTGATGAGAATATTAGTGTTTATTGAATGATTCATTTTAAAACATTGGAAACTGCCACATAAGCAGAATGTGGCTAAGGGCTGTAGTCCAAGAGAATTTTTAGCTGCAGGGTGGAGATGTGCAAAATAAATACGTAAACTCACTAATTAGTTAATATTTTAACAGATCCCTTCCTGTGATGAGACACGTATCCACCATGAGGTGAAATATTTCTCAGTTATTCAGCTCTGTGGGATGCTAAAGCATTCATCTGGGGCCTTTGACCTGAAACGAGGAACTCTGCACTATGTCAACCCACTGGTAAGAACCAAAGGGCATAGGAATCATGTCCGTGTACATCTATCCCCCTGGCTTCTTGCTCTGCTGATGACATAGCATAAGAGAGTCCCTACAAAATCTGTTTCTCTCACATAATTTTTTCTTCCTGGAAAGATGTTTATAGCCAAACCTTTTTTTTCCCCCTTGACATACAATAGGTTCTTGATAATACATTTTTTAAAATATTAACCTTACATGATTATCCTGTATATTTTTTCTGTCTATTAAGGAGGCATGAGGAATAGTAAACTTGCCATGTGAAATTTCTTTCTCAACAAATAGTTCCTTAGCTCTGTAGTAGACTCTGAGGGTATCCCTCAAATAACCAGGAGCAAAGGGGAGGTCTGCAAAGGCTCATGTATGGGGAGATCTTGTTTGGTGCTCAGACAGTTGCAGTTACAGAAGATGAATAAGTTCTAGAGATCTATTTTACAACCTAGTGTCTATAGTTAATACTATGCTGTGTACTTACAAATTTAAAAGAGTAGATCTCTGGAAGTTTTCTTAAGGCTTCCCTCTTTACGACACAAAACAAAAACCAGAGGGACATAAGGAGACTTTTGGAGGCTATGGTAATGCCCATTACCTTGATTATGGTAATGGTTTCAAGGGTGAGTGTATGTAGATGTCCAAACTATGTACATTAAATGAAATATACATTAACATCAAATTGTATACATTAAAAATGTGCATTTTTTTGTATACCAATTTACCTTAATAAAGTTTTTTTTTTTTTAAGAACTTCAAAACAATTAGACAAAGCAGGAACCCACAGTTAAAAGGAAACAAAGTCTCTTCTCAGTTAAAAAGAGACAACATATTTCTGGCCCTCTTAAGTGTGAATGGTAAAATCCTCCTCACAAGGGTGTGTATTTATAAACATGAATCTATGTTTTGTATTTGTAAAGTCAGGGCATAAGACTTCCTACTTATAATAATCTCAATTTTGGATTCAGATGCAAAAACTTGGTTATCTGGTGAAGGGACAAATGGGTACCACAGCCCAGGGATCACCTCAGTGGGCCAGTGAGACTCCAAAGATGAAGAGACTTGAGACAGATTCGATCTGAAATTTAATGGAAATGTTACAGAAAAACGGGACATGCAGGCAGTGAACCAGAAGGCTGAGCAGGTTCTGGATAATTTCAGCATGGATAGCAGAGGAGAAAATAAAGGAGCAACAAGCTCTCTCTTCTCTGCAATCCAGTTTGTGGTGCTGACATTATGGTCAATATGGTCTACACAGTAAGTCCAAAGATCCCTGAAGCAGATACCTTAATACCTCTTAGCAGGCTTTGGAGTCAGTCAGGCTTGGGTTTGACAACCTCCTGGGTAATCCTGGGCAAGTTGCTTTTCTTTCTTAGCCTCTGTTTCCTCATTTTAATTAATAAATAAATAAATTAATTATTTTTGTTTTGTTTTGTTTTCTCATTTTTAAAATGCAGATAACAGTATTCAGTTTGAAGGGTTCTTATGAAAAACGATATATACATATGTATGTATATGTATTATGTATGTATGTATGTAATGGTAATGTCTGTATTTTCCCCTAAAATTAATAAATAACTTATAGTAATGCTATATAATATTACTTGGCATTTCTTCAAAATCTGGGCCATATCTCCTTACCTTCACAGAACTTTTCAGCCTGTGGGTGTGCAAAAGGAAAATAATAGTGACATTCAAATTCAAATTCCTCTAGTCCTTGCCCCTTTTGTTCAGGCCCTGAGAAGTATGGTTTTCTCAGAGCCCTCTGGGGAAGGCTGCTATGCATTCCAGAACTAGCCTGCACCCCCAGGCATTTTCTGGAATCTGTCATCTACACCAGACCCAGGAGCACTCGGAATGTCATGGCTGACATGACATGACAGGGCTCAAGCTTTAATACATGGATAAAAATAATATCTCACCTCCCATCAAAATTGCTCAAATGGATGCAACATAATCAAATAGTCAACTCATTTTGGGATATAGTTTTAAAAAGTGACACACTCCTTTCCTCTTCTGATATGCTTCCCTGAAGGGATGGCACTGCCTCTGGTTAGAATCACCTGCTGTCTGCTCTACTGTGGTAAGGGAAGACATGTCTGTTCCGTGTTACACACTTTTAGACAGAACCTCACATAGGACTGCTTGGGTCACGGAGCATCTCAGAAATCAGCCATTTCTATACAAGGCTCATACATAAATCTATGATCTCTGCTGGACCACTAACATACATAAGATTTAACAGACAGTCCTAGGAGGTGCCATTCCCATAGGGGATGATGTGAATGGAACCTGTTGGGTTGTGGAATACACAACTTACCAGCTCTGCAGAGGGCTCCTGCACAGAGGAGATAGCAAGTTCATCTCTCTTTTGCAAGATCCATCCCTGGTTACCAGTCCACAAACCTCCTTCAGAATGGTCTTTCTAGGTAGAAATGAGCCCATGCAAATAGATGCTTAAGGACATCTGACATCCCCAGTGCATCAATAGACTCAGAAATGTTTCCCTACCCTCCTCTAACAGTAAGGGTGATGAAACACATTCCTTCTCCCTTCCACCAGAAGAGACATCTTAGCTGGTAAACCACAACTGAATGTAGCCTGTAATCATGTCTTTTTTTTTTTTTTTATCAACATAATGTGTTAAAAATTTGGAAACTGATTTTCTTAAAATAGAGCTTCATTTTTACATTTTTACCAGCACTCGGGATTCACCATTGCCTTATTCTATGTGCATTTATGTTACCTATCTAGCCCTTGAAACCTTTGAGTCTCCCTGAACCACACATGCACTCTACCCTTTTTCCTCTGGCAATTGGTCTATGGGGTCTTTTGCTGAACTGTATCACTCCATAAAATAAGAATGTCGATATAACATTTGATCAAGGTTCTAGTTTTGAGAATCTATGCTTTTATAACTTGTTCTTTGGAAATATCCTTTTCAGGCTCAGCACTGGATTTATACCCAAAAGAGTCTCCCTGCAAAGAGATTTAGGATTTATTAGAATTTTCCAACCCTCTATAGCATTGTAGAGTGGAATAATCAAAGTAAAACTTTTCATGAAGCTGTGATTTATTTTGTACTTATTAAGAGAAATAAGAGCTAATATATATTGAGTATACACTGTATGCTAGACCCTTTATTATCATATTTAACCTATGAAATAACTTTATGAGATACGTACAACCTTGTTCCCATTTTATAAAAAAAAAAACTAAGGAACAGAGATTATGAATGTAACTAAGTTCACACATTAAATGAAATATCAAGCATATAAACCTAGACAGCATAACTCCATGGAACTCACATTTTATTACTACTAAGTATCAGACCCTATTTTTATATCATCACATTTATCGTCAGTACAATCTTCTAAGGTCATATTACTGTACATAATTTATACTTTAGGAAACTAAAGTTTAGGAATACTAAATATGTATTCAAATTCTATGTAGGTAGTGCTGAATCAATATTGAAATCTAAGTCTATTTGATTCCAAAGTTTGTGCTCTTAATCATGGTGAGGTGTTCCCTTTTTAATCTCTAGATCTGTGCAGTTATGATTTCAAGTCTGCCAGGAAGGAGAGGACTCTGTCTCATCTAGAATCTTCTCTCACATAGAGAATCAGAAGAGAAAGATATATTTCTTCGTTCTGTCTCTGCAAAACCATTCCACTAGACCCAGGGCTATAGAGGGAGTGTCTCTAAAGGACCTTGAAAGAATTGGTACATAAAGGACATTTTTTTCTTATGCATGCCCCATAGAGTTATACAGTAGGGGAAGTAATCTATTTAGAGCGTGGCAGATCTAGTTGTGAATCTCATTGTAAGCAGTTACCAGTTGTGTAATGTTGGGAACATTTTCTAATGTTTTTGAACTTCAGGTTCTGTATCAGTCAGCTATTGAATCTATAATAACGCTTTGTAACAGAACTCAGTTACAATGCAGACATTTCTTTTCATGTTTAGAATCTGTGCGCCCACTGCAGATTGGCTGATCTAAACCAGGCTTAGTTGAATGGCTCTGCCTCAAGTGGTGAGCTGGGCTTGTCTCTTCACTGTGGATTAGAAGACTCAATTTATCTACCTAGGTCAATTCTGGGACCTAAACTGAAGGCATTGCAGCTGTTTGAGGAGAATCTCTTCACCTGGCAGTGGGAGAGACAGGGGAAGGCACACCCAACATCACACTCTTGATTCATGCCTTTGGTGCATCACAGACACTAACTATTCCATTGGCCAAAAAACCTCACATGACCAACTCCAACATCATTAAGGATGAGGAAATATACTGAGAGATTAAGGATTTGACAAATATTCAAATAATCATGGTTTTCCTTATATAAAATGGGAATGAGAACTAATTTTAAGACATGAGATGAAAGCATGAAATAACATAGATCAGTGATTTTGTAAGGTTCAAAGACCCATCCCAAAATAAAGAACTGTAATTACTTTTTCCAGGGAGACGCATGGATAATCCACAGAATATGTTTCTATCTTGAGAGGAGTTGATATTTTCCAAAACAATAGGCCAGCGAGTGCTCAGGGGATGCTATAACTGCTCAGCCCTTTAAAGTAACTGGTGAAAATGCCATTTACAGATAATAGGCTGTATCTGCCAGGCTTGGCATTTTGATAGTTATTTTAATGTCTCAGGCAATTAAATGCTTGCAGTAAATATTCATACATTTCGGTGAACTGGCTTGGTGAATCGAGATTTAAAATTAGCATTAGGTTAGGAGGCAGGGAGTCGAATCTGACAATGAGCCTAGGTATGCTGAAGGGGATCAGTAGCTAGAGGATAAAAACTTGAAGTCAAATGGTCTAAATCAAGTCTTAGCAGGGAAGGCAGAGTATGTGGGAATAATTCACTCCTTTCCCCATGAATCAAATGACAATGACTCTTCTATACTCCAGACCAAATTCTTTGAACCATCATTCTGCTGGATCATGGTGTACAAACCAGGTCTTGCTACTCAAAATGTGGCCCATGAGTGAGTATCAAGAGAATCACCTGGGGACTTGTTAGGAGGACGGGTCTCTACTCTTCCACCCCCCAAAAGCCTATTGGATCAGAATCTGTACCTTCACCAAGTCCGCAAGTATTCATATACTCTAAAGTATACGAAACATTGAATTATTTTGTTAAGAAGCAATAAAAACTGTCTCTATTCAATTTACGTTTCCAGGAAAAAATATTAAAAGATGTTGAAAATCTCAAGAAGAAAGAGTCGACCAGCCAAGAGTCAGAAAAGGCAGGAATCTCAACAACATGAGAATCAGGAACTTCTCCCTAAAATGTCACTGTTAACAAAAACAGCTCCACTTTACTTCCCCTCCCTCCCTCCCTTCTTTCCTTTCTTATTCCTTCCTTCCTTATTCCTTCCTTCCTTTCTTCCTTTCATTAAATAAATATTAATTGAGCACCTACTATATGCTCAATGCCATGATAGGCAATAGGGATTCAACGAACAAAACAAACAGTCCCTAACCTCCTGGGATTTATAGCCCTGTAAAGAATATAGATATTAGGGGCACCCTGGTGGCTCAGTGGGTTAATCCTCTGCCTTCAGCTCAGGTTATGATCTCAGGGTCCTGGGATCAAGCCCCAAGTCGGACTTTCTGCTCAGCAGGGAGCCTGCTTCCCCCTCTTTCTCTGCCTGCCTCTGCCTAATTGTGATCTCTCTCTCTGTCAAACAAATAAATAAAATCTTTAAAAAAAGAATATAGATATTAACAAAGTAATCACACAGAACAAGCCTAATTACCACTATTCAAAATTTAAGGAGAGGTATATGGTTCTACTAAAATATATATAATAGGATAACCTGTTTTAGGAAGGTACCAAAGTTACAGTTGGGAGTTATAATTAAAAGTGGACTAGAGGTCCCAGTTTTATATTCTTGGGAGAGAATCTGATTTTCCCCACATGGATCAATAATCTACCTATGGGTCAATCAGTTTTGACCAAGGATCACCATTTCCAACCTAGAACAGGTCCAGTACAACCTCAGCCCTGCGTAACTTGGAACCATTCCTGAAAATGAGGGGAAATTTGTGGGCCAAGTAATTGCCCCTAGGGCTTTCTCCTATGACATCCATACCATGTGTTAAATAGATTTCCAAGTGAAGTCTCGAGAGGAGGAAAAAATGATTCAAGCATAAGTGAGGCACCTTTCTGATAGGCCAATGGTCCTCAGATTGTGGTCTCATACCAGCATTAAATTCTAATTTCAGAAATGCAAACCCCAGACCAACCACAGTCTGAAATTCTGGGAGTGGGGTCTAGCTGTCTGTATCTACCATTAGCAAGCCTTCCAGGTGGTTCCAATGGATGCTATTGTTTAAGAATATTTGTGCTAAGGGGCGCCTGGGTAGCTCAGTGGGTTAAAGCCTCTGCCTTCCGCTCCAGTCATGATCCCCGGGTCCTGAGATTGAGCCCCACATGGGGCTCTCTGCTCAGCGGGGAACCTGCTTCCCCCTCTCTCTCTGCCTGCCTCTCTGCCTACTTGAGATCTCTGTCTTTCAAATAGATAAATAAAATCTTAAAGAAAAAATAGAATATTTGTGCTAAGCTGACAACAGTAATGAAATGAGAGAGAAAAGCGTGTGTAAGAAGTTGTCGTTTACCAAACCATTTGCAAATATATTGTCCCATTTTAACCTCACCAAGGTCTCTGATGACTCTTCTGGCCTTTTCTCCCTACCACCCCCCCAACCCGCTCTTAAAGTAGTGGGGTTGTAAATATTTTCTGGAAGATTAGACTGAAGTACAAATAAGTGAAGGAAACTAACTTCTGAAAGTCTTAAAGAAAATGGGCAGGTCTTTGCAGAATAAAACCCGGGGGACCCTCCCAAACGGGAGGAGAGAGTGTGGTCTCTGTGGGTTCTTCCACCATAAAGATTTGCACCTCATGCTGGCTGAGACATTGCCCTGCCTCCTTATCCCCAGAATCCACCTTATCCTCCATCTCATTTTCAACTGAACAATGGAGTCTTGTCTAACCTCAGTCACCTCCCAAAGGCCCCATCTACTCACACCATCACGTTGGGAGGGAGGGTTTCAACATATGAATTTTAGGGGGACACAAACATTTAGTTCATGACAGGAATTATCCTCCATTAATGGATATGGAGCAAATTCATTCTTAATGGCTGCATAGAAGTGAGTTTCTCACTTTCATTCTTAGCTGGTCTGCTGGATATAAATAATATTTATTCTCTTTGCATTTTCTTAGTACCACTGAGCTTGAGCCTCGTTCCATGATTTTGTAGACACTTTGGAGTTTCTCTCCATGATATAAACTTGCTCACTGCACCCTTTGTCCATTTTCCCTTTGGGTTGCTTCAGGTCTCCTTTCTTATGCATTGAGAACAGTTTGTATCTTCGTAAGTTATATGCGAAGCCTCAGATGTCATCCGCAATATTGTTTCCAACTATATTATGTTTCTGTTGATTCTGTTTATGGTATCTTTTGCCAGTTAAAGTTTAAAACTTTTGTAGTTGGACATGTACATCTCCTTATAGCCTGTTTTTGTGCAATTTATATTTTTATCATATTAAGCTATCTTATTCAAGAACATAGTATATATTTTCATCAGCTTAAGTTTTCTATTACTTAATAAGCTCTTACATTATCTCTGTGGAAGTCCATGCCTTTCTTTTAATAAATTATCCTAAATATTCTTCAGTTCTTGTCAATATCAGTGCTTGCTTCTGCAGTACTTACACAGTGCTTATCAATATCATAAATGTAATATTTTCTTTTTTTTTTTCTAATTCTTTTAACTGGAATAGAGCAAAGCTACTGAGTTTTGTAAATTGACCTTCAATCCAGATATAATCTTAGTGTAAACAATATAAGAATTTATAAGCATTTATAGGTTTATTGATATGTTATTAGATTATATGTCATTTCATTTTATTATCTTATTGTTTTCATAAGAATTTCCAGAATCCTATTGAATAATAATGCTAACTCTAGCTTTGCTGTCTTGTTTCTGTTTTTAATCAATATTTTTTGGTGATTCATCATTAAAATAATATGATGTTGGGTTTGGGTAAAAATGTTTAATAAGTTTAAGTGTTTATGTCTATTCTTATTTAGAATTCTATTAGAGTAGATAATGGATTTTATTAAGTGTCTTGTCTTTTTTCTTTGATTTTTGTTTCATTTGATAATATGATTGATTGTGTTGATAGATTTTCTGAGATAAACTCTGAATTTCAGAAAGAAACTCCATTTGTTTATACTCTAGTCTTCTTTTTTAATGCATTGCTGGAATCTTTTGTGAATATCAGACTTAAAAATCCCTCAGCTATAGTCTTGGGCAAAACTGGTCTTTGGCTGTGTTAATATGATGAATTAGTTAGTGTTTATTGTTATTTTGATGGGGACAATTCATTGTGAGATATCTTTACACCATGAAGGATATTTAGCTTACATGTTCCCCTTCCACTAAGTCCCAGTGCTGCCCTCTCTCTCTCTCTCTCCATATACATATATAGTTTCAATGTTTGACCCATCCCTTTTTATTACTCATTATTGGAGAAACTTTCCATTATCACATACTGAAGATTTCTTCTTTGATCCTGCAGAGACAGGCTGTCTTTTCTCAGTATGGTGGGGTTGGGGTGGCAGGGTGAGGATTTTCGCCACTAGCCCTGCTCACTTCAGTTCAGACAGTGGATGCTACAAACAAAGAATATTGCCTTTACTATTCTGATTGAGTCCTTCTTCTTCAGGAAGTCTCCTTCCTTCCTTCCTCTCTTCTTTCTTTCTTTCTTGATTTTATTTATTTATTTGACAGAAAGAGAGAGAGCACAAGTAGGCAGAGAGGCAGGCAGAGGGAGGAGAAGCAGGCTCTCCACTGAGAAGGGGGTGGGGGGTTTGATCCCAGGTCCCTGGGAACATGACCTGAGCCAAATGCAGATGCTTAACTGACTGAGCCATCCGGCTGCCCCAGGGAGTGTTTCTATTGTGTGTTCTGATTTCTGCCTTCACTTCACCAACTCACCACTCCCGGAACTGCTTTTTCCTGCAAGGCTTTTGGAGCCCACAGACTTGTAGTTTTCCTGAAATTAATTTTATATTTTTTTCTTCTGTTACTTTTGTAAGATATCCAGGAGAGAAGAGGAAGGCTACTAAAGTATTTCTACCAGAGTGCTGTACATTTTAAAAATGATCTGTCCAACTCCTTGGTAGCTCCTGGATCATTACTGCTTTAGTGGAGAAGTTAGAATTCACCATTTTTGTGTTAAAGATGACTAAGGAATAAGAAATCAGTAATAAGAAATGATACTCTGTGCATTGTCTTGATTAGGGTCTCTATAGCTTGGCTCAGACTTGGTAACCTTCATTGGTGTCTATTTGGCTCAAGGGAAACACCCATGTTTGTCATGTCACATCATGGATTTGGTATCTCTCCAGTCTTTTCTCTCATTGTTCAAATAGAGAAATTAAAATGGTTGTGGAGGTGATCAACAATTTAATCCTAACAATAGTTATTTTTTGTTTGTTTTTTTGTCTTTATTGAGAGAGAGAAAAAGAGATGATGGTGATGGGGGAGGAACAGAGAAAATCCAAAGCAGGTTCCATGACTAACATGGGGCTTGATCCCTTGACCTGAGATCATGACCTGAGCCAAAATTAAGATTTGGATGCTTAATCAAATGAGCCACCCAGGTGCCCCAATCCTAATAATAGCTCTGATTAGAAATAAAAACTTGCTCTTTCTAGCATTTATCCATCTTCTTGTATGCAAGATCTGTTTGGTTTTGTTTGTATCCATTGTTTTTAAGGCAGGTGGACCGTTGTCACAACCCCCATGATGCCAATTCGTGACATTAATCATTGTTTTCTCCCTTATTTCTCTTCTCTTTTCATGTTCTTCTGCTCATTGTCTGAAGGAGGGCTGATGCCCATTTTTGATCAAGGTTATCAGAATATTTGGTACTTGGAGTTTATTTGTCTCCAGCCTTGGGAACTGGCTATCATTTCTGAGACAACAGGTAATGTCCTACTCAGTTTTCTGTAATGCTTACTAAACATTTATTATATGCTGGATGTTGTACTATGGACTGTAGTTCAAATGTGTATCAGGTTTCCAGTGCCAAAGGAATAGCTAATTTTGCTGGAGAAATAAGAAATAAGAAATACTAAATAGCCTAATGAAAAGTGAAATATCATTGATCTCCTTGTAGAAGACACAATTTGCTATGGGAATTTAACCAAAGAATTCCAAGTGGTGAAACCATGGAGAAAGCAACATTTGAGTTGAGATGTAGACAGTGAACAGATAGTTCCTAATGAACCACTTGTCTCTTGGGATTATAGGATTCTTGTATTAGAAGGGCCATTTCAGGTCCTTTAATCCCAACCACCTAGCTTCCCAGATGAGAATCAAGTTCAGAGATTAATGTTTCTCTTTCAAGATTGCAGTTACTCTTTGAGCCAAGACTTGCTAAAATCCCAGCTCTTAGGTTTGGGCTCCTTCTTTTACACTATGGCGTCACCAATATTGCAACACCACCAAGTTCCAAGGCCATCTTCTAAGCAAGTACTGACCATCCTGACCTTGCTCTGCTTTCTCAGTCAGATGCACCCAGGAAATAAGGTCTGGTGAGTGCTTGAGTCTTACGTAGAAATATGTAGACTCTCACCTGTTCTTGATCACTTGTCAGAAATGAATAATCATAGCCTGGTAATTCCTTCTGCCAGCTCTTTCAAAATCCAAAGATAAATAATATTCAGTCCTTAACCCCATGTGTTTATCACACTATACATTGCTTTCCATTCCCACATTTTTTTTTCAACATGCCAAGTCTGCTTTGGCTATTAACTCTTTCTCCTTTCTGATGTTTTAATTACAATTATGCATAAATAGTGATGAAAAGTAGCAAAAGCTTTAAGACAGTTCTTCCCTAATATTATTACTTAACCTTTACAGAAGGCTGTATATTTACAAAACGTTTGTTTTATAAATTATCAGCCCTGTTGGAAGGTGGCCAGGCCATTTATTTCAAGGACTTGAGTAACAGACTTTGATAATAGTGGCCCTGTAGGATGGGAAGGGACTTTCAGGGATCACAGAACTCTATGCCCTGTTCTCAGAAAGTCTTGTATTGAAATGTCCTGGACTATCTCTCCCATTTTCTGATGTTCGTTTTGCTCTTCATATTCTATTCTCCTAAATTAATCTCATATGTAGAAGCTAATGGTGCCAACAGTTACCTTTAATCTGTTCTGGTCAGTCAGAAATTTGAAGTATGAACTCTTTGCATTTTAATTTTGGTTTCTCAAATGCATCCACTGGAAGTCCCCATCTACAAATTGTCACATTATGAGCCAGGTGGGAAATCACCATGGCCTCAGTTCAACAGAGCTCCCAGGAATTGTGTTCTGTAAATCTACTTTGTGGGATTTTAGATTTAGAATGTCATAGAAAAGAAATGGAAAGGAGAAGGAACTTAGATTTATTGAATGCCAAGTGTGGGCCACTCATTTTCTAGATACTTTATATACTTGATTTCCTTCAGTCAATATGATAACTAACCAAAGGAGATATTTTTATCTCTATTTTTAGCAGGAAGAAAACTAAGGCTCAAAGACATTCAATAACTCACTCAAGGTCAAATATCTCTGAAGTGGTAAGCTAACACTTAAAGCAGGATTATGTTAACTTCAAAGCCAGAACTTTCTCCGTTCAATAGTCACAGGGGTCTTGAGAGCACCTTGGGATTGGCAGTTGTAGAGGATCTTTCATTGCTGTCTGCCCAGCATTCAGTTCCTCTTAATATGGATATAGCATCTGAGTTTCCTGTAGAGAACCAAACTATCTCATTTTCAGTCTACATGGTATGGCTGGGGCTACTTTTCTTACTACCTTCAAGGTAAAGGTGAACATATGTCTCAGAGAGGGCCAGTCAGAGCACCCCATCATTCTAACCACAGATTTTAGTTCATTTAGAGATGAAGAAATGGTCCACTCAGGACCAATGAGAGCCTGTGGTAGACAAAACAATGCCCGCCCCCATATGTCCACATCCTAATTCCCAAAACCTGTGAATATGTTACCTTATATAACAAAAGGAACTCTACAGCTGCGATGAAATTAAGGACCCTGGGGGAGATTATCTTGGATTATCTGAGCAGGCCCAATGTAATCAGGTTTTTGTGAGAGGGAGGCAAGAGGGTCAGAGTGTATTAGTCTTGTTCTCCAAAGAAGTAATAAGAGATGCATATGTATGTATTTAACGCATTTATTATAAAGAATTGGCTCATGTGATTATGAAGGTTGAGAAATCCCAGTATCTGCAGTATGCTAGCTGGAAACCCAAGAGAGCCAATGGTGCAGTTCCAGTCTCAGTCTACAGGTCCAAAAACCAGGAAATTCATCAGTCTATGTCCAAAAGCTGGCAGACTTGAGACGCAAAAAGAGCCAATAATTCAGTTTGGGTCAGAAGCCAGGGAAAGAACAATGTTCCAGCTCAAGCAATCAGGCAGGAGCAGTTCCCTGAAATTCAAGGGAGGGTTGACCTTTTTGTTCAATTCAGGAGTTTAACTGATTAGATGAGGGCCACCCACATTAGGGAGGACAATCTGCTTTACTTAGTTTATGGATTCGAATTTTACTCTTATCCCAAAACATCCTCACAGACACACCCAGAATAAAACCTGACCAAATATCTGGGTACCCTATGGCCCAGTAAAGTTGACACATAAAATTAACTATCACACAGAGAATGTTATAGGGCAAATTAATTGAGACCATTAATGCAATAAAGCTATCATGGGAGGTAATGGCTCCCCAACACTGCTGGACTCTGATGGTTTTCCCTCAACTTTTCTTGCACCTCTGTAAAATCCACTCAAGCCATCTGAGAAGAATCCTGTTTCCTCTTAGGACTCTGAATGACATATGTGGTAGTCTAAAAGGATAGTAAAATTCAAAAAGAATCCTTCCCCTCCTCCAGATTAAGGAATAACTGTCACCAACATTATCTACCACATTATTCTTGCTATTTGGTCTTCATTTAGTAAGTTGTGAGAATTTTACTCTCTGACTTTGATCCACCACCTGATCATGATGGAAATGGGTGAGAACACACAGTAAGTCTGCTAAGTAAAGGTGTTACTTAGATATAGCAAGCTTTGTCCCTTCTCTAGTTGGATAACCTGCAGAGAATCATGTCATCTCTCTGGGCTCCAAATTCCCATTTCTGAAATGAGAGAGTTCAATTAGGGGATCTCTCAGGTCACCTCTTCTACCAGAGACAAGACCTTTTTCTGAGCCACCTATGAGGAAATATGCTGAAAGCATTGCCCAAACCCTCATTCTCTGTGGACATTTTGTAAGACTAGGAAGAAAGTATAGATGAACAGCTCAAGAATGTGTTTTCCATTCAACATTGATGTGGATTTTGGACAAGACTCTAGGAAACCAGTGAAATAGAAAGGCTTGAGTCCTGACCTCTGAAAGCTTGCAGTCTATCTGAGAGGCAAAAAATGATATATGAATTATATCCAGTGTCCTAGCAATATAAAGGGGAAAGTATAAGGTAGGAGAAGTACCTACCTTAGATTTGGATTGCTGGGAAGGTCTCCTGGAGGTGGTGATATCTAGACTGCTTCTTGAAATGCAAGTAGAATATGATAGACATGGGGACGGGTGAGTGAGACAAAGCACCAAAGTGTCTGTAACAGTTTAAATATTGGCCAAAAATATTTTCTTCTTCTCTTCACCCATTTCTTCCCTTATAAATGGAGTGTATATCCCTTCCCCTCAATTCTGTGTGACTTCCACTGACCAATGGAATATGGGCAGAAATGACAACGTGACAGTTCAGGGTCTGGGTCTAGGGAGGCACCACACAGTTCCACTCACCCTTTCTTAAGTAAGAAAAATCACCCCAATTAGGGTTATTGAAGGTGAATCGCATGTGGAAATGACTCGAACCCAATCCAGCATAAAGAACCAAGTGTCCTGGACCCACAGGTTGAAACAGAGCTGCCCAACCAATTGGATTTTTATCAGCTGACCCCTAGGCAACCTGCCAATAGATGAATGAGCCTAGGTAAGGCCAGCAAAGCCAACTCATGGATGTATGAGAAAAAGAGGCTTATCTTTGGATATCACTAAGATTTTGTGATTGTTAAGTGACATGATTATGGTAAGAGTCCACTGATACAGGAACTTTCTTTGTTTTTTCCTGCATTCTGGACAGAGGGAAAAACACATATAAAAATCTACAACAGAAAGGTGCATGGTCACTGTATTAATTTCTTAGGGCTGCCATACTAAATTACCACAACAGGGTGACTTAAAACATCAGAAATTCAGGATAGCATAATCCTGAGGGCCAGAAGTCCAAAATTAGGTTGTCAGCAGAGCCATGATTTTCCAATGCAATAGGGAAGAATCCCTCTTTGCAAATTCTAGCTTCTGATGGTTGTTGGCCTTCCTTGGCTATGGCAGCATAAAACTCCAAACTCTGCCCCTGTCTTCACATGGGCTTCTTTCCCATATCTCTGTGTCTCAAATCTCTTTTTTTCCCTCTATAAAGATCCCAGTCATTGGCTTTAGGGCCCACCTTAAATCCTGGATTATTTCATCCTGGGATCATTAACCTAGTCATGGCTGCAAAGACTAGTTTCATATAAGGGCTGTTCAAAGGTGCCAAAGGTTAGGACGTAGACATGTTGTTTTAAAGGTATTATTTAATCCACACACAATGAGAAACCGAAAGCAATTCATTCAAGTGGGACTCAGTTTCTCACTTGTTAAATGGGGACATCAGCAATAAACTCCCCATACAGTCATTGGGAGGATCAAAGAGGTCATTATATAAAAAACATTAAGAATAGTACTTGGCGAACCAAGATGCCCTTCAACAGACGAATGGATAAGGAAGATGTGGTCCATATAAATCATGGAGTATTATGCCTCCATCAGAAAGGATGAATACCCAACTTTTGTATCAACATGGACGGGACTGGAAGAGATTACACTGAGTGAAATAAATTAAGCAGAGAGACACAATTATCACATGGTTTCATTTACTTGCAGAGCATAAGGAATAACACGGAGGAGATTGGGAGATAGAGAGGAGAAGAGAGTTGGGGGAAATCGGAGGGGAAGACAGGTGAGAAACTGTGGACTCTGAGAAACAAACTGAGGGTTTTGGAGGGGAGAGGGGTGGGGGATGGGTGAGACTGGTGATGGGTATTATGGAGGGGATGCATTGCATGGAGCACTGGGTGTGGTGCATAAGCAATGAATTTTGGAACACTGAAAAAAATTAAATTAAATTAAATTTAAAAAACCAATAGTATCTGGCATATGGTAAATAGTCAATAAGCATTAGCAATCATCACTACCATTATTCGTTAAAGTTATTTAGTATTGTTCTTATTGTCGTCATGGTTTAGATAATTATTACTGCCTTCCCAACTTCAGAAAATTATGTGAAAGTGTTATAAGAGTCTAGCATTTTTGGAAAGCATTTTTAAATATTGAAATAATTTAAAATGTTATTACTTCTGAAAAATTTTATGCATATATATTTTAATAAAGCAAATCATATTAAACATGTAGTGAGCCCTAAATGGAGAGACATGGTAAGGTCAATCTTTTCATAAAATGAAAAATACCTCTGTATGATTTTTTAATGGGTCAGACTTTGTATCAATCAGTTGGCTAAAAGAGAAGCATACTTGCTTACGTTGTTGTTCATGGAACATGCTGCAAAACTGCAAAACTGATTTAAAAGTAAAACTTTTTTTAAAATTTAATTTTATTTTTTCAGTATTCCAAGATTCATTGTTTATGGACCTCACCCAGTGCTCCATGCAATACGTGCCCACCTTAATACCCACCACCAGGCTCGCCCAATGCCCCACTACCTCCCCTCCAAAACCCTCAGTTTGTTTCTGAGAGTCCACAGTCTCTCATGTTTTGTCTGCCCCTCCGATTTCCCCAATTCACTTTTCCTTTCCTTCTCCTAATGTCCTCCATGTTATTCCTTACACTCCACAAGGAAGTGAAACCATATGATAATTGTCCCTCTCTGTTAGACTTATTTCACTCAGCATAATCTCTTCCAGTCCCATCCATGTTGATACAAAAGTTGGGTATTCATCCTTTCTCATGAAGGCATAATATTCCACTGTATATATGGACCATATCTCCTTTATCCTTTCGTCTGTTGAAAGGCATCTTGGCTCTTTCCATAGTTTGGTGATTGTGGCCATTGCTGCTATGAACACTGGGGTACATATGGCTCTTCTTTTCACTACATCTGTCTCTTTGGGGTAAACACCCAGTAGTGCAATTGCAGGGTCATAGGGTAACTGTTTTTAATTTTTTGAGGAATCTCCACACTGTTTTCCAAAGTGGCTGCACCAACTTGCATTCCCACCAACAGTGTAAGAAGGTTCCCCTTTCTCCATATCCTCTCCAACACGTTTACTATCTTGTTAATTTTGGCTATTCTAACTGGTGTAAGGTGGTATCTCAATGTGACTTTGATTTGAATCTCCCTGATAACTAATGATGATGAACATTTTTTCATGTGTCTGTTAGCCATTTGTATGTCTTCTTCGGATAAAAGTATCTGTTCATGTCTTCTGCCCATTTTTTGATGTGATTATCTGTTTTTTGAATGGTGAGTTTGAGGAGTTCTTTATAGATCTTGGTTATCAGCCCTTTGTCTGTAGTGTCATTTGTGAATATCTTCTCCCATTCCGTAGATTGCCTAAAAGTAAAACTTTTTATTAAAATAACAAGATCCGGGACAAGAACACAAGCTAGTATTTTTCTTGGCTGGAATCCTTGGGAGCCCTGAATACTCCCACATAAATATACTATTGTCAGATTTTCTTAAGTAAATGCTTGTTTACCTTCTTCTGAGTTACCTTTCCTGTACAGTATGTTTCTGAAAACATTTTAAAAGCTCTCCTATAATTTTTTAGTTAATCTTCTCAAATGAGGATGAGAAGTATCCTTTTTGATAAACAGTGGGGGGAAAAGACTTATTTCATCTTTTAAAATACGAACATTAGGTTTTATTGATAAAAAAACAAACTAAATAGGACTCAGGGTTGTTTTGGGTTTCACTTATAGGCTCAAAAATTATTTATTGAAGACCCATGATGTGCTGGGCCTTATGCCAAGTCCTGGGACAGAAATTTAAATGAAGAATTTAAATAAGATATTGTCTTTACTCAATACAGTAAAGTGTAAGAAACATTAAAGAAATGAGAAACTCAGCAAGCAGAGAACAGTGTAATGAACATCTTAATGGTTCTATTAAGAGAGAAGCATAGGAACATGGGACCAGGCATCCTGATAAATGAGGTGGGGAGAATGACTTGGTTAGAGGATAATGTTGTACAAATTGAGCTCTGAAGGCAAAGGAGCCAGAGCCCTGTCATGAAAGGGATAGGGAGATGTATGCACATATGTATGTAAATGTGACATCCAATGAGGTCAAGGCATTTTCTTTGACCAGTAAATATCTGTTGAGAGAATTTCAAATGTTCCATGATGTTAGAAAGAGGAGTGTGTCAGAGAGCAGAGGGAGACAGAACTATGGGGATGTCTCCTGGCCTATATAACAGATTCTGTGTGATACAGTGAGGGCTGAGCACTTTATCCTGGATATGTTCTAAATAGGAGAGGATCCAACAGTAGGGGAGAGAGAGAGGCTGGAAGGGTGGTATTGGTGAAAAAGGGAAATTGGTTATAAGTCAGGCATCAGTTCAGAGGATCAAAAACCTTATCTATGATGGGTAAAAAAGAAGGTGAGACTGTGAAGGCAACAAGGAGCTAACATCAATGATAATGGGTGATTAATGGAATGTGTTGGGTAGAAGGTCAAGTTGGAAAGAGTCTACAGCTCTGCTGTCTGATACAGTGGCCACTAGCCATGTGTGACTGATGAACAACTCAGACATGGCTAATAGAATTTGAGATGTGCTCTAAGTATAAAATACACACACCTAACTTTGAAGAGTTGGTATGAAAGTCCATATAAACTATCTCATTAATAACTTTGTACATTGATTACATGTTGAAATGATAATTTGGGGGTATATTGGGTTATGTAAAATTTATTATTAAAATTAATTTCACCTGGTTCTTTTCACCATTTTAATGTGGCCACTAGAAATTTTAAAATTACACATGTTTCTCACATTTGTGGCTTGTGTTACATTTATAATGCACAGCACTGATCTAAAGTGATTCCTCAGGTGTCTGTCTTGGGCTATTTGAGAACTGTGTTGTCATTGAACAAAGAAGAAATGACAGAAAGTGGGAAGTTCTAGAGGGATGACAAAGCATTTTATTTCTGATGTGTTGACCTCAAAATGTCTGTTGGACTTTCATGTGGCGCTCTCCACTTTGTACATATGTTAAATACATGGGTTGGAGGCTCAAGATGGAGATCAGTTGGAAACAATAGATTTGGAAACTGTGTGGTCATCTAAGCACCAATGTTCAATGGGCATTTACTGGGGACCTGTTAAGAGCTTTATATACATTTAATTCTCAACAATCTTTTCAGTCAGGTATTATTATTATCATCATCACTCTCATTTTTCAAATAGGAAACTGAGGTTAGCAGAAACAAGATCACAAAGGTATTATGTAAATGATAACGGTGCTTAAGCTTTGGGGCCTACTCCTGCAGGTCCCATTCCAAGGCTTAGGATGATGCTCTCTGAGGGTGTGGACAGGAAGCTGTAGCTCCATCCAGTGCCAGGACACTGAGCAATACCCCAGTCTGAGGATGACTTCTATGCCCTGGAAGTGGTCTTGGGGCAGCTCAAGCTGTACATCCTCTCAGCCACACTGACATCTTGCATCTTACGCAAGCATCAAGCAACTGGACTCTTCCTTCACTCCAAAGAGAAGCATCCGAAGGAGATGCTTTCCACTAGGGACTACTAGGACTCAGGTTTCATGCTTGTCCCACCTCCAGGATCAGCCATGCAGGTTTGAGGAGTGCAAGAGCAGGGTCCAGTGAAGACTTGACTGAAGACAGTGAAGACATGACTCTTTGGGTGCCATGTTGAAGGACATCAGTTGTCTATAGACACCCAAGGATGCTCCCGAGAAAGAAGCACCTTTTTGGGAAAAACTGCATAAGAACTGACAGATATGGCATGACCAACAGCGCACCGAGAAGCTGAAAGGAGCACCTCTAAATTATCGAGAATAGAAAAGCAAATTTCATGTATTCATGCCATAAGAAATATTGAAATAACTTTCTCGAGTTCCTCTAGAGAGATTACAAGACCTTTGCCATATGAGGAGGTGTTAAAAGAGTAGATAGTCAAAGACATAAGGAAAATGTATTATAGAGGTATTGTCAGATATAAAGATAGTAATAAAAATATATTTTTCTAGATTTGGAGATACTTCTATTTTTCATCTTAAAATGTTAATTTGCTGAAATGTCTTAATTCTAGTAATTATACTTTATTTTATAACTTGTTTAAGTTAACTTTCTTTGGAGATAATTTGCATAAAAATGCATCAATCTAAAATGTACAGTTTCCTGAGTTTGGCAAATCTGGACAAGAGTCACCTCCTCGGTAGTCAAGATTTAGGACCTTTCCATCATTCCAGAAAGTTCCCTATGTCAACGTTGTGGCCAGTCACCTTCTACCCCAGCCATAGGCAAACTACTTTTCTGCTTCTGGTACAGTATTTTTACCTGTTCTAGAACCTCATATAAGTGAAATAATACACTATACTTTTTTTTTTTTTTTTGGTATGGAACTTTAACTCAGCGTGTTCTTTAGATTTCACCAGGTTTTGTGTGCACCATTAATCCATTCCTCTTCATTGCTGGGTAGTATTCCATTGTGTGAATGTACGGTTGTTGTTTTTAATCCATTCGCCTTGATAGAGGTTTGGGTTGTTTCCAGTTTGGGTCTATTTTATTTTATTTTTTTATTTTATTTTATTTTTTCCAGTTTGGGTCTATTTTAAATAATGCTGCCATAAAACACTTGTTTTACTCTTTATGGACATGAGTTTTTACTTCCTTTGGAAATGCTTTGTCACAGGGTAGGTGAACGGCTACTTTAATAAAAAACTGCCTAGCTAATTTCCAAAGTGTTTATATGTTTCTCTCCTTCTACCAGCAATGTCTGAGATGAAATATGGACATACTTTTATATGTTTTTTTTTCTTTTTCTTAAAGAAGGCCCCTCAGATTACATAAGCATTAAACCTTACAAAACCTGGCCTTTCCTGTTAAGGTGGGAGAGTCAGATCCAATACTCCAGACCCCTATACTATGGAGAAAAAGCAGAGGAGAGGGAACAGAGCCCCTGGAAAACCAGCCATCTTTTGGATGAATCTCACAGAAACACTTTGAGGTGATTAATTTTGTGTCAACTTGGCCAAGCCATGAGACCCAGATATTTGGTCAAACATTATTTTAGAATTTCTGGGAAGGTATTTTTAGATGAGATTATCATTTTAATCAGTAGACTTTGAGTAAAACAGATTACCCTCCATAATGTGGGTAGGCCTCATTTAACCAAATGAAAAAGTACCGTCCTCCTGTGACAAGAGGGAAATCTGTCAGCCAGGAGCAGACTTCAGACTTGAGCTGCAGTATGAACTCCTCCCCTGGTCTTCAGCCTGTCAGTCTAACCTGTGGATTGTGGCCTCGCCAGCCTCACAATTGAGTAAACCAATTCCTTTAAACCCCCCTCTCTTTCCCCATGTACATACATGCACAGATGCACACATGCACACATACACACATACACACACTCTCTTTCTCTCTGGAGAATCTTAACATGAGCTTTGCCTCTCTCATCCCAGATCTTGAGGGACCATGAACATTCAGAACAGATGGCTCTCCCAAGTTCCTCTCTTCCTCAAGTCTAAGTTACTACCCCGCTCAGGAAAATGTCCTTCTGTTAGTGTTTTGAACACTCCCAGACATAGTAAAACATTTTGTACCTCAGAAACAACCTTTCATTCTCACAGAGGGAAACCCTTCTAGAAGATTGTATGGGGAACTTTTGTTCCTCTAGCTTTGGGCTCATCAACATGCTTTTCTACATGGGACAAGCTCTTCCTTTTTACTCTCTGGCCCTTGTGCCCTTCTCCTTATCAGCTTTTAAACTAAGGTGTTTTTGGTCTTTTTTTCTCTACTCCTCACTACCTTGTCCACACAGTAGAGTCTGTACAGACAGCAGTTGAAGCAGAGAAAATAGGAGATACTGTTAGCATTATGTAATGGTTTCCTCTGATCCTTGATACAAAATTGCCCCTAACAACCCCGGCTCTGCCTAACAGTGGAGCTTTGGAGCTAGGCGGACATAAAGGGACCCAGTGCAATCAGATATGAGGTCCAGCTACAATGATCTCTGCCTGGCAGGGCTAATGAAGGCATGCCAGGAAGAAGGCCTCTTGGAAAGGAAAACCCTCCCCTTCTCTGCAGCCGAATGGTGAGCATGCATCCAGTTTCCCTTGGCTCAAAGTTAAGAGCCAAGCTAATCACCCAGTGCGGGGCACCCAAAAACAAAACGATGGATTCTTTTGGCTTCTTCTCCATGGCAGGAGTGGTGAGGGTGGTGGGGAAGCTATGTGACCCTCCAGCATTGCTTTGAGGGTGTAGGAGCCCAAAGCAAAATGCTAAGGAATGCTCACACCTAGATGAATATTTTTTAGCATGAAATCTATCTCATGTTTTAATATGTCAAAGGAGAATATAGACAATGTAAAGACTATGGTGGGAGGTTCAGTGACAACCAGAGCTTCCCCAACAGTGAACAGTCCTGTCATGAAGACAGGACAAGCTCCTGGGGTAATGGAGGTCAAGGAAGAAACATCCTCGGCACTGCAAACAAAGCCAAGGGACATTCATGTTCTTCCAAGTTCTTCCTGTTCCCTAAAACCGGAAATAATCCTTTCTGAGAGTGATGGGCTATCTATCTCTGCAACACAAAATGTAGGTTCTAGCCTCTGTTATGCTTCATTTTTTTTGTCTATTTCTTTCATGTTTAGGTTTTGCTCTGTAGGACTGTGTACATTTTCAGGATATAAAATTCTCTGAAAACTTTCTTGAATCCTGGCTTTGCCCCCTACCAGGTCTGTTAGTTAATCTTTCTGAGACTTCCTCATCTATAAATTAGGGGAAATTATAATTGTGTCTGAAGGAGTTTCTTTGAGTGAGAAAATCTTTCTAAAGTGGTTGACTATGATGATTGGTAGAAGTAGCCAGTGATCATCTGTGGTTTATGTTCCCCCTTTCACAGGAATTGATGGAAAATGATCACCGGGAACTACATTTCCCAGGTGCCTTGTGTCTAGAAAATGAAATGACCAGCTCTGACTAATGGTATGTGAGTAGAAGTGATTTTTTAAATCCTTGGTCCTAGCTGGTTAACCATCCTGGCATATCTTCCTCCCACTTTCTTAACTCTATCTTTGACTGATACATGCCCAAGGACCCTTGGAGCTCCCAGGTGGAAATAAACATGTACCTGAGTCAATTCTGGTATGATAGTTACCCAAAAGAGCCTCACCTAACAGAGGTCTTTTCAGGAGAAGAAAAACTAATTAACTAAAGAACATAACAAGCATTGAAACAGGAAGATCATCTTTGACATTCTTCAAAAGATTGCAGTCCCCTAGCAAAGTGATTAGGTTTAAAGAAGGTCTAAAGTCTAGATATTAAACAAGAGTAAACAGGACTCCAAATTAGAATAAAAAAAAAAAAAAAAGAAATGGCACAAGTGTCTGACTACTGGACCTGGAGAGTAATGTGAAGATTCCCTTCCTTCCTTCCTTCTTTCCTTCTTCCCACCCTCTTTCTTCTTCTTTCATAAGAATGAGGCAGTAGCTAGTTATTAGAATGACCTTTGGCTGGCTCTCTTGACTAAAATAAATACAAGTGTCTGCCTCTCACATTTCTTCTAAGACTCAAGCCATGATTTAAATGTAGTGCCTAAAGAGCCTGAGCCTGAAAAAATAACAGTCCTCCAGCAGAAAGTCCCCAGAAGGGCAAAATATGGTTAACACTGTTAATTTTATAAATCATAATTTAAAAATATCTGTGTTTGCTAAGGAGGAGGCTTTCCTAAGACTAATTAAAATAACCTTATTAGCTTTTGGCAGGCAACTGCTGTTCTTAATTTGAAGAAAACAGATTTAGAAGAGAGATTTGAAAATATTAAAGAAAAATAGATGATACCCCCAAAACAATTTTATAACTATATAAGCCTTGCAAACATATAGCATTAAATTGACTACAATCATAGAAAAAAAAAAACTCCTAATTCTCTCTCTCAACTTCATAATATAAAGGTTATGTAAAACTAATTTCAAAATGATGACACCTCTTTTTTACTTTTTTTTCTAATTATTTGGCTAAATCTCTGAGTGAAAGAAAAGAACCAGGAGTTCTTTTCACTCTCATAGAGATGCCATGATGGCATATTCTTGATCAGGGTTGTTAATCACCGACAGCAGAATCCACTTTAGCTCTTAATAAGAAAGAGATCTGAAACGGTATTAAGCAGTTCACAGAGAGTCAGGCCTGGACACTATTCAATGAAGAAAAATGCAGCCAAATATAACAAAACATACCATGGAGCTCTCTACCAGATACATAACTGCTGATACCGCCTACCACTCAGCAACATGATACCAAAGCCCAGTCCTTAGAACGTTTCCTAGGGCCCGACATACCCATATACTTGCTGGCCAAAAATTGGTTCTTCCCAGTGTGAGGTATAGCTTCAATTTTCTCCTTTGCTTTCTAAGACATGTGGGGTTGTAATTGTGTGGTGAAATGTAAGTTCTCCTGTGGATTTCTACCTTCCTGAGAGTTTTAGAGTGTAATTTTTAGTTTGGCAGATTCTATAGCTTAGGAAAGCAGGCTAGAATTTGGGTTGTCAAGCAATCCAAAGCCATAAGTATTGGGCTTCCCTCTTTAAAGTTTTTTTTTTTTTCCCCTAAAAATAAAGCATTCATGGAACATGCAGGGACATGTGTTTGGCATCGAATGCCAGGATGGAAGGTCAGTAATAAAAATTACATGGGGTGTGGGTACTCTCAAGCTCAGTCAGATGCTCAGTGATTCTGTGGCATCTCTGGGACTTGCTACTGCCCCGTACCAGAAGATTCTACCTTCATTTCAGTGCAACATCGCATTTATCCCAGTCTTGAGTTTCAGAAATCAGGAGACAAGTTTTGTCTACAAATATTGGAATCTACCTGTCATCGAGTGAGTGAGGTGAGCAGTCTGTGGCCGCACCCGTATTGAAAGTTTGAGTGTGTTCTTTTTCCTTCTGATCTCTTGTTGCCAGTGAGGACATGAATCGGGTTGAGACCTGTCAGGAACTTGGAGGGAAAAAATCCTATTAATACACACATTTATGGAACACTCATACATTTACAAAGCACTTCTTTATACACTCCTAAGAGTCTTGGGAGGTGGGCAGTTGCAAGGGAAAGGAGGTATGATTGTCTGCATTTTAGTCAGAGAAACTCAAGCTTATACTGAGTTGTCTGAAATTCATGAAGCTAGCAAAAGCAACCATATATTTTGGCTACAAGCTTACTGCTCTTTGGATCACCCAAATTTGCCTTGTATTAAAGAGAAAAGGTGGCTCCTGTGACACTTACTTAGGATCTTCTCTGCACTAGGCACCATCTTGGGTATTTTTCATTTATTATCTTACATTTGGTCAAAACAATGCTCTGCAGTTAGTGTTATTCCAGTAAGGACACAGCTCGGAATATCCCACAGATATCCCACAGATAAATCCCAGAGTCTGTATCACAGCCAGTCAATCTCCATTGAGAAATTTGCTCCCATATTCTTATTAAAAATAACATGGCTATGAGATGGAGAAGGAAAAGTAGAAATTCCAAGAAAATGCAAAGGAAGAGAGAAAAAGGAAGAATTGTTAACAGATCATCCAAAGATTGGTACCTGCCTGTCTATGCATATTAGTCACAGGTCCCATTCCCTGAGATGACTGCTGCCTTGGCTGACATTTCCTGCCCCACTGATTTCTGGAAACTGGCACCATGATCTCCAGGTGTGTGGGGAACAGAGATGTGGTGAGGCTTCTCCCATCCATGCTAGTTCATTTTATGCCAGCTCACGTCCAATTTCCTCCTCAGTGTCCCTGCTACTGACCAGGGATATCACTAAGTTGCTTGGTTATAAAAGGAGAGGGGTAAGCTAGAACTTATCATTCAGGAACAATATAATTAAAATATGATGATACTTGTATATCCCTCTTATACCTCAATTTGGGGAATTCTTCCACAAGTTAAAGATTTCTTGTCTGACCTAATTTTCCTCCTATGTATATACCCAAGAGAATTGAAAACAAGTGTCTATACAAAAGCTGTACATATTCACGGCAGCATTATTCATGATAGCCCGAAAGTAGAAACAACCAAAATGCCCATTGACTGATGAATGGACAAAATGTGGTATATTCATGCAATGGAATATTACATAGTCATAAAGAGAAATGAAGTACTGATACATGACATACTACAAATGGATGAACCTTGGAAACATGCCCAGTGAAGGAAGCCCAACACAGAAAAATATCACATGTTCTATGATTCCATTTATATGAAATGTTCAAAATGGGCAAACCCATCAAGACAGAATATAGTTTAGCAGTTGCTAGAGAGTGGATGCAATGGGGTATGCTAGATTGAGGATAACCAGTAATGAATATGGGGTTTATTTTGGGGATGATAGATATCTAGAATTAGATAGCAGTGATGGATATGTAACTCTACGAATATATTAAAAACGTCTAAATTCTACCCTTTAAAAGGGTAAACTTTATGGTATGTGATTATATCTCAATAAAGCTGTTATTTAAAAAAATTAAAAATAAATGCTGCATACAAAAAAAGAAATATCTGATATCTTAGTTGCCTAATCATAGGGAATATATCAAGCATATGGCTATAACCCTCTAGTGGCATTTAAAAGCTTTTCATCATCACACTGTATATATGGAATTCTTTCCAGAGAAACCCACATTTTAAGTCTTAGGATAGGGAAGTAAAAATAAAGTCTTGATAAAATATGCTTTGGAGAAAGAAATCTGTGTATTTCTGTCAGCATGTTTTGATTTAATTTAAATGGCTTACTTTTGGAATTGTTCAAAGTTTAAGTATTCATTTATTCATTGAAAATATCTTCATAGAGCAACTACTATGTGCAAGACCCAGAGCTAAAGGCTGTAGATTATTACCAGCAAGCAGTGTGAGACAAGGATAATGTTAGGATCTCAGAAAGGAGATACATGTGTCCACAGACTCCTAGAGGTTAGTCCTAGCTTTAGGGCTAGATGTAATTCCTGCTCTGAGCACAGCAACCGTCGCCAGTCAGACTCTTCCCCACTGATCCCAAGGACTGCCTTCGAAATCTTTACAGAGCCCTGCTCCAGACAGACCCTACCAATTACTAAGCACAAATGTTGAAACTTAACTGAGGGCCAGATTCATCAAATTCCCTCATTAGTTCTGGGGAAGTTAAGAGATTTACTAGTAATTTCTTTTTTTTTTTAAGATTTTATTTATTTATTTGACAGAGATCACAAGTAGGCATAGAGGCAGGCAGAGAGAGAGGAGGAAGCAGGCTCCCCTCTGAGCAGAGAGCCCGATGCAGGGCTCGATACCAGGACCCTGAGATCATGACCTGAGCCGAAGGCAGAGGCCTAACCCACTGAGCCACCCAGGTGCCCCTACTAGTAATTTCAGAGCTGGTCGGTGCTGACTTAAGACAAGAATTTGAGTCTCCTGAGTTCATGCATGTGTTTTTACCTTTGACATATTAAATACTAATCAATAAAAGTTGAATAAAAGTAGACGTGCCAAGCGATACAGGACTTTAGAAGAGGAAAGACAAATATGGGCCTATAGATTGAGAAGGCTTCATGGATGGTACAGGACTTGGGAAAATTAAAGGCAAAGAGAAAGACATGCCAGGCCCCAGAAAATGTTTGAACATAAGACTCGGGCTCAGAATGACCACAGCATTTGGGAGCTACACAGAACATATGGCCATCTAGGAGATAGATGTTCAAGTGCACCAGCAAACTCCTCAGCCTTCACAAATGAGCTGGCTACAAGTACTTGAAAATCAATTTTAAGCTTTGTGCATTTCCATTTACTCCTGGGAGAAGCAGCACATTGTATTCCTTCATTGTGTAAGTATTTATGGAGCACTAATAATATGCCAGGCTCTGGGCTAGCTTGCACTCTCAAAGAAGGAGGAGAAGGAGAAGGGGAAGAGAAAGGGGAAGGGGAAGAGGAAGGGGAAGGAGAAGAGGAAGGAGAGGGAGAGGGAGAGGAAGAAGAGGAAGAAGGAGAAGAAGGAGAAGAAAAGACTTACTCCTGTTAAGGACTTATGTAGGGACACCAACATATGTCATTGGTTTTGTGAATCTCAGGTTGAGTGTATTTACCTCTTGCCTTCTTTAGAATGGATTGTGTGTTGAGTGTGGGTGGGGAATGAAAACATGAATATAGGCTGGGGTCAAAGTCATAAAATTGAACTTTATTTCATAAACCATAGGAAGAAGATAGGACTTAAAAATAGACAATCCATGACCTCCATGAAGGTAGAAGGCTCCAGAATGATAAGCCCTTGTCTCTTGGTTTCATTGAGGAAACTCACTGACAGAGAAAACAATTATTTGTGTGGGGCCACACTACTAATTAGTAGCTATACGTAGGACCCAGGTGCTCTGATTTCTGTTCTTGCTTTGTATCATGCCCTTCACATTATTTCCCAAATGTCTGGTGGTTTGTAGCTAAATTCCACTAAGAGGCAATGTGTCCCAGACACAACTGGACCTTGGCTTCTCACCATTATGTCTATTTCCTTCATTTACTTTTTTTGTTCCATCAAAGCAATTGGCTACAAACAGCATATGAACTAACAAATGAGTGAGCTCCCAAGAGGCTGTCATCACCGCATGGTGTTACCTCAAAATCTTAGCTTCTTTAGCCTCAGAGAACTCTTTGGTTGACAGTGTGCTGGGCCAGTGCTCTAAGGGACCCAGTTGGGCATAGTGTGTTTGATGGTGCTATTTCTCATTCATGTAAAGAAACTACTCTGTATTGCAGGAGCAAGAACACGTCTTGGTGCACAGTTGCTGGGTTTTTGGTGAAGGAACAGTTCCCGAAGCTGCAATCAACATCTGCTGGTTTAAAAGAGGACTTTTGGGGCACTTGGATGGTTTAGTTGGTTAAGCATCTGCCTTTGGCTCAGGTTATGATCTTGGGGTCCTGGGATTGAGCCCCAGATCAGCCTCCCTGCTCAGCGGGGAGCCTGCTTCTCCCTCTCCCATGTCCCCTGCTTGCGTGCTCTCTCTCTCTCTCTGTCAAATAAATAAATAAAATCTTTTTTTTTCTTAACCTGTAGCATGCTGGGCTCTTCCATTTACTCTGGTGCTCTGGTCCCATTGGTCCCTCCACCCAATGGTGTGTCTCCTTCAAGAATGACTGAAAAATGGACTTTACTGAAATCCCCATCTAAGACCTTCAAGCAGAACTAAAAAATAGCAAGCTAAAAAATAGCTAGACACAGGCATCTAGCTAACATGATTTAATGCAATTTTAAAAAATGTTTTCCCCAGGAGAGAAAAATCTCACTAAAATCTTTCACTAAAGAAAAAGCCTAACTCATGTCATGTCTCCTATATAATGGGTATGGGCCACATAGATAAACATAAAGTGGCCTTTGACTTCAATTAATGAACAGCTATTTGAAGGAGAGGGGAAAAAAACCACCCTAGGGTCATGCTCACAGTACAATGTGATAAGTGCTGATGTAAAATTAATAGATAGCATTTAGAGTAACTCAATCAATGTATTTAGTTGACACGAACAATTCCTTCCAGCAACATGGTTTTGCAAAGAGGGACATTGGCTGTAACTGACCCTGAATTGAGCTATAGCTTTTGGGGAAGTTGACTACAGGTGCCAAATTCTATCACGATGGATCTTTCTGGAGATGACCACTTATTTTTCCTGGTGGATAATCTCCAGTTGAGTTACACCAGTCTCCATCCTTTGACCACCCAGTCATTCTGTCAGAAGAATACTGTAGAATCCCAGAAACCTCTCAAATGAAAGCAATTTGTCCCTGAGAGGGCATTATTTCTACACAATTATTCTAATTGCTGTAGATCTTTTTCTTTCAAAAGAAAGTGGATCAGTGGATTTGTCCTCCCGGTAAAAATCACCTACAAGCAGAGGTGGTTGACTAGAAGTTTCACAGACAAAAATAGAAAACTTTCCACCAGTCGCCAGTTTCCATTTTCCCCCTTCATTTCCAGATCCAAAGAAGCTGAGAAGCCTTGAAGAATCCCGTAACCCAAACACCACATCCCATCACAAAGGAGATAGGATTTCATGAGAAGGAGCCATCTCTTTGAAAATTCAGAAAAAAGGAAACATTTCTCAAGAAATTTCATATGGAATATGTGCTAGGGAGGCTCTGCATAGAGAAGCAAAAGGGAAAAAAGGAAGGATAGGCTGGTAAAAGAGACAGCAAAGAGAGAAACTAGAAATAGAAAAGGATAATGATAAGCGTACAGAAGGGAAGTAATAGGGCAAAATACGCAATTAGAGGCATAAAACATTTTTTTCAAACTGTATATGCATATTATTATTGTAATGGCTCCTCTTCCTTGATCTTATTTTTTAATGCAGCAACATTTTTAAACAGAATAAAAAGACTTTAAATCAATGGTGTGTTATGTATCTTGATGGAAAGACGGGTTTTTGAGAATAAGGCAGAGAAAAGCTTCTATGAAAGGTTCCCTTTGTGCTGATTGAAGTTTTGCAAATCTGCTCCTAACAGGAGGATTTGTAGTTGGATTAGCCAGATCAACTTTCTGAGTCAAGGAATGGTTTCTTCTCCTATCCTGATTTTTTTTAAACCTAATGTTTAAACCCAAATCCTACAATGGTCAAGCAGAATTTGTTGACTGGTGATTTAAAGGAGAAAATGTCAATGACTTGGAATCAAATATGGGCTTCAGTAAGAATCCTAAAAAGGCTGGCGGATGGGTGAAGGGTTCGCTATTAATTCTAGTGCGAATGGGACTGTTTCCAGAACAGTAGGACAGTGATTTTAAGGAAAGTAACTTTTTACAACTGGTTCCTAGCATCACTAGAAACCTGCATGTAATTATGATGAGAAATAAAATGAAATAGGATCTCATTAGGAAACTGAACCTAAGCTTCCCTTGCATGGAATGAGTGAAGTATGAAAATGACAAGAAGGATGTTAAAGTTTAAAATCCTTTCCCTTTTGAGTTAGCAGAGATGCTATTTATAAGATGAGATGTTTTCGAAATTTGCAAAAACGTGGCTCTCCCCGCTCACCCGGCCAGCACCAAGCCTTGTCCTCTCCAGAACCTGCTGGGTGGGGGAATTTCAGCACTAGTTACTGGCTGAGATTCACCAGGCCTGTCATTCAGGGAGGGAGGGCATTTCCACAAGCTGTGCTCTCACCTTTCCACTGGAGGGAGAGCAGAAAAGGAGGTTCACTCCTGTCCCCATCTCGTGGGCATGAGGCCCACTGGGTAGTCCCGTGATCTGGGCTAAGCTGATGTGTCTGGTTTTCCAGAATGATTGGATGGCTTCAGTCACAGTTGATAGCAAATGCAGGTGCCTGTGAAACCCTAGGACATTCCGTGGTCTATTTCAACATCCTTTACCAGAACCTCTTCCTACGCGCCATCATCTTCCAGTCCACTAACCCAGGTGGGACAGATCATGTTTCCAAGGCTTTATTTTGCCACTTATATTTTATTTCTCAGCCTCATTTCCCCCTTCAGTTTTACTTGTCACTCCTCAATCCTGATTGGAGTCTCTTCCTGTCAGTTACTCTAGCGGTCCCCTGGAATATTTTACTTTCAAGGCCCTTGGGAAAGCCTATCAATTGTAGCCCACTCTCTCTTTTTCTTTTTTTAAAAGATGTGTAGATTTAGAGCCAAAGAGGGTCTAAGAAACTCGAGAGCATCTTAAATTTGTGCCCCTTGTGTTACTGCCTTTTTTTTTTTTTTTTTAGATGTGTGGGTTTAGAGCCAAAAGAGTGTCTAAGAAACTCGAGAGCGTCTTAAATTTGTGCTTTTCTCCCGAGTATCATATTGTGCTCCTATTCATAGCCATGGTCCTCCCTATATCCTTCCTGACAAAGTGCCAGTCAGCACCAGCCTGATGGTCCCTAGCAGGTGGGAACTCACTGGGTATCGTGAACTCAAAACACGTGTGGTGTGGTATTTTCTGAGCAAATGCCTTCCCCTTGGGGGGCCACTCTTTTCCAAGCCAGATCTGCCTCCTGCTAAGTGACACCCAGTGGCCCTGAGCCATCTTTCCACAGATTCATAAAATTAGCTCCAACCCACTTCTGAATAAACACTCTGCCCATATTTGAAAATCACAGCACAGCTTCTCCTAGGTTTTCCTCTTTTTCAAACTTAATCTTATTTATAGACTTCTTCTAATGGCACCCTCCTGAATATCTATGTTTTGTGAACGTTCCACTTAAGATCTTTGTCCCAGAGATGAACACACTCCAGATGAAAACCAAGCAGTGAAGGAGAGGCAGACAAATATGGCTTCGGCTCTAGACTCCAGATTTCATTTTGTAGCTAATTACGTTAGTTATAACTTCCTCACCGCTAGATGATAAATTCATTAAGGCCAGAGACATTGTCTGATTTTCTGCTTGCATAGAGTTTAGCACTGGACTTGACCTAGGTTTTTTGAATAATTTAATGAATAAAGAACAGCAACCTTACCCCACTGACTTAATTTGAGCTTGCATTCAGTGAAAATATATACACCTTTTACCTTAATTGCTCCTATTACATCAAATCGTCCCAACCAAAACTTGTGCAGTTAATTTCTTGGTCTAAAGGCATGGAATATTCCATTTATTATTGATCCAAATGGTCTAACCCCTTTCATTGGCTAGGCAAGTGTGGACTAGCCATGGTTTGGTGTCCCTCTTCACACAGTTTTATCAAAGAAAGTAGGACATGGGAAGGAGTATGTTCCTGGGAAGAGTTGACAGCTAGAGAACCATGAATTGCCTTTTAATTTCTGTTTTGGGAACCACGTCTCCACTCCTGGGAATCTAACCCTTCCCTTATGTTTGCTATGTACATTTACAAACACCTTCTGAAAGATGACTTCCTAGCTCAGTGCTGTATGGTCCGTTCAGTCCGGTCATTTAAAGAGAAGACGTTGCTCTGTTGCTCACAGAATAACCGGCAAAAGTGGGACCGAAACACAAAAATATTATAAGGACACACAGACCACAAAAATCAGAGTGCATTTTATTCCTTGTAAACAGTTGATTTAGACCTGGTTATGAAAGAGTGTGGTATTGAGAGGGGACACGGATTTTCCCCCCAGTTTTATTGAGGTATAACTGACACATAACCTTCTAATAAAGAGTGGTTTGATAATGTATATATCATGAAGTGGTGAGTTATGTTTCTGTTTCTCTCTCTTCTCTCTCTCTGTCATCATTGGCAAGAGTACAGGGGCTTCTCCAAAATCCCTAAGGCAGTTACAGACTAGTATATATGCCCCCTGGTGGTTTTTTTGTTTTGTTTTGTTTTTGTTTTTGTTTTTGTTTTTGTTTTTTAACAGAGAGAGAGAGAGCAAGCACAAGCAGGGGGAGCAGGAGAGGGAGAAGGAGAAGCAGACTCTCAGCTGAGCAGGGAGCCTGATGCAGGGCTCGAACCCAGGACTCCGGGATTATGACCTGAGCAGACACTTAGCCTACTAAGCCACCCAGGTGTCACCCCAGTGGCTTTCTGACAAGAAAATGGACTAAAGCCTTGCTACTCTGAGTATTGTCCATGGGCTGGCGGCATCAACATTCCCCAGGAGCTTGTTAGACAGAATCATGGGCCCTGGGCCAGACTTAGTGAGCCCGAGTCTGCATTTCATCAGCATTCACAGGTGATTTCACTGCATAGTGAACTGTGGAGAGCACTTGAGCTCAGGAATGGGACTTGTGATAACCTAAGAAACTTCAAAAAGTACTAATGGTTGTCTTCTGCCTCCATAAAATTCTAATTTAACTGGTCTGATCTGTGACCTGAATGGTGGGATTAAAAAAAAAAAAATCCCCAGGTGATACCGATACACAGCTCAGTTTGAGAACCATCAAGAGCAGAGCTCCTGTAGGTCTGCGTGTTACTATAGGTTGGCCCCAAACTCTGAAGCTTCGGAGGAACTGAATCCATGCTTCCTAAGAGCTGTCTGACATGACCGTGCCCCTGTGCTGTGGTTCACACTCTTGGTTTCACACTGGAATCACCTGGACTGATGCCCAGGTCCCACACATCAAAATGCTGAGTTAACTGGTCCAGGATGTGGCGGAAGAATCATAGACGTCTCAGGTTCCCCCAGGTGCTTCGAACATGCAGCCAAGATCTAGACTCCCCGGGCTTTTTCAAGGCCACAGAGCCCAGAACATTTCACCTTAGTCCCTCTTTTCTTCCCCCCACCTCCATTCCCTGTGGAATTTCTGCCGGTGCTGACAAGGTGGACCAGCCACAGAGACTTCTCCCTTTGGAGTAAGGTGAGCACCCATTCTTTGGGCCTCAGACTCACAGGGCCTGACACAAGGCAATTTTCCATTATCTATTTGACTTATCGGTCTTCCTATATACCAGACCCCAATTGATTTCCTCTATTTACTTTTTCACATTGATCCAATCAGTTCTGTAACTGAAAACATAACTGGAATATTAACCACAGAAGGAACTCCTTCCACCTCATTTCCTTGCTCACAGGTTGGCCTTCTAACCGTGATCTGTGGAAAGAGACATTGGCAGGTTGGTGGAAATCAACCTGTATTTTTTTTTTTTAATTTGACAGACAGAGATCACAAGTAAGCAGACAGGCAGGCAGAGAGAGAGGGAGAGAGAGGAGGAAGCAGGCTCCCTGCAGAGCAGAGAGCCCGATGCGAGACTCGATCCCAGGACCCTGAGATCATGACCTGAGCCAAAGGCAGAGGCTTAACCCACTGAGCCACCCAGGCACCCTCAGCCTGTATTTTCTACTGGGTAGTTGGTCTCAGGTAGAAAGCTCCCCTACTTAGGGCTGGCATTGAGGGGGCTATTTCTGCCCAGCAGGGATCAGAATGAAGGGGACAGAGCTTCTCCACTCAGTGGATCCCAAAGAGGGCTTAAATAGTCCTTCATGGAAGGGGTTTGAGGGATTACCCCAAAGGAATAGAAAGCTGAGGTAGGCGGATGGGTGCACGGCAGCCCACCCCACACCCAGTCGTAGGTAATGTACATGTACATTACAGGCTATACATACCCTGTAAGCCTCTGAAAGGAGCTGCTAGTGATGGACTTCCTTGTTCATTTTTGTCTTCTTCCCCCTTCCTAAAGTTTTCCCCATCAACACTTGTTCATTCAAGGGTCTCCACTGTCCGTTTTTTATTTTTGGGAACTGCCAGATTTACCAAGAATCAGATCAAATCTTAGTCTCCATCTGTCTCTCCTAATGTCCCATACAATTTGCAATCTCGGACATTGCTTGATAATGCTCTTTATCCTCTGGTTTTAGTGTCCAAGGCTCCCACAGTGAGGGGCTGAGCTCGGCTCCCAGGCACTCAGGGTGGGGAAGCAGCAAAGTCAGGAGGGGAAAGGATGAGAGAATGTTTTATTCCAAGAATGGCTAGTTCTCTTCAGGAATACCTAAATCCAAATCCGTCACAATACTGAAATGTTGAATTTCCTTCTTAGATTTTTAAGTTTGGACAACTTGAAAACAAAACAAAACAAAACAAAACAAAACAAAACTATCTCTAATAGTAATTTCATTTTGATTTTCTTTCTTATAAACTAATAACTTGGTCTTTTAATGACTAACAAAGCACTCAGAGCTTTCCCTGAGTTAGATATATAAATATATAAATCATCTCACATTACCATGACAATGAGACTTTCTAAACCCAAATCACAAATCCCTATACACTGAAAAGGCTCAGTCAATGCCACACAATGTTAGTCATCTTGGGTTTCTAGCTGAAGAAAGAAAGAAAATACTTCAGATTATTTAGAAATTGTGAGATATTGAGGCATATTCATCACACACCAACAGATATTGTCAGTTTGGTTTAAAAGTGAAGCCTCTATTTCAAAATAAAACTAGGGAACTGTGTGTGTGTGTGTGTGTGTGTGTGTGTGTGTGTGTGCATGCATAGGTTAAAAATGGGTACTCAAATGCTATTTACATCAGCCATAAAACATTTTAAAAATATCAGTAAGTGGCTTGTATCTTTGCTATCTACAATGGAATTGGGACGATTTCTCAAAATATAAAAATTTATCTTATTCTTAAGGTTATCGACTCCTTTTAGGTTGCTAATGTGATTTTGTCCATTAAGCCAGGCTTTTCAGGCTATATTTCAACTTCTGATTCCAATATTTTGACATAGAACCACACCCCCAGAGAGGGAGTGAAAGAATTTGGCTTCAAGCCTTTTCCTAAAAGCATGACTCCTGGTTTCCTATTTCTATAATGGGATTTTTTTTTTTTTTTACCAGTTTGAAAGGTACCATTATTTTCTTTTAGTGATCGTATTTTATGTCACATTTCAACTTCTGCGCCTCAGATATTTGTCATCTCAACATTGCTTTGTCAAGTCTTCATTACACCATGGCTCCCTTTTTTATTCTGCACATAATGAAAAAGAACGTCAAGGGGAAACTGACACTTTTCTTGAATTTATCCTGAAGTAGGGCTTCATTTCCATTGTATCAATGGTATTTTAGTATCACACTGAGTACACTAAATTTCACAGATGAGAACATGCAAAACTGATAATGTTGTCCTTCAAAAGAAAGCTAAATGGGATAAAATTGCTCACTCTTTTCACAGGAAATCCTTTCATTTAATTTGCGTACTTAGAGCATGGCTATTTGTTTTCAAAGCTCACAAGCATTTCCTGCAGGACATCTATGTGCCTATGCCTCTTCCTGTTTTCTTGTTTCTTCTGAAAATAAGTTGCAAGAAACATGGAAGGTATTCCACAAAGAGAAAACACAGGCATCTGTTCACCCCACTCCACCACCAGCTGACTTCTCCTTTTTGCCCAGTTCTCTCTTTTCAGACTCCTCTTACCCCTCAACACCTCTCCTCCCCACCTTCTTCACAGAGCCATCAGCAACTCTTTCTTTCCACATTGAGTTCCTTCTTGCTCCTTGATTCTGGTTTTTATCTCCTCAAGTATACCATATTCTCCTTAAGCTTAGGGACCATATTTTATAATCCTTACAATCTTACCATGTATGAGGTGCTTAGTAAATTCATTTGACTTTTGCATTCATTCATTCGGTCAATAATTCATTCAGCCATGTTTGTTGGGAGCCCTGTCAATGTGGGGCATCGCACCAAGTGCTTTGAAGGCAACAGGAAACAGTGTTGTTCCTCCATTTTATTTAGTGTAATGGTTGAACGCTCAGGGTGAAATGTTTCTTAGGAAGCAGTGGCAGCCAGCAACTGAGGATGTAAGATCTTCAGTTCCAGCTTCCTAAGAGCTCTCAGAGGTCTTCTCTGGCACTCAAGCTTCTCCTCACCCATTGGGCTGCCCAGGAAACTCCCAGGGTGCTGAGATATAGCCAACAACTATGTTGTTGTGGGTCATCCCATGAGTTCAGAGCTGGGCAAGACATCTTAGAAATGTTGAAAGAATTATAGTGACTGCGGAACCTGACTTTTCATTCCTGCTTTCTTTATTTTATGGGTCACACTGAGCAGGAATCATACAGGCCAAAGGCTCATTGGTTTCTTTCCAGCTGTGGTACTCACTCCTCTCCCTTGGTCTCAGTGTCCAAATGTCAGCTCTGGATAACAAAAGACAGAGGATGGTCACCTCTCTCCTTGGAGGGAAAACAACTTAAGGGGTTTCTAAGAGGCTAGAGAACAATGTTAAGGTTTATTTTTCTTGAAAATTATGCCATCATTTACCATTTGTTATTTGCATTGGGTTATATATTTGTTTTGATGGTCTCTTCACCACATTGTTAAGGGAGAGATTCCTGAACTATAGGGATGGCCAAACACAAGACAGCCAACATTGAATAGATAGGGTCAACAGCTACTTATTTGTTGCCTATATGCACACCCAGGGCAGGAGAACACTGTGTGCCATGCAGGGTTACACAGGGTTGTGCTTGGGGAGTAAAGCATCAGGGGCTGTGGGAGGAAGGTTTGGAAATATCAAGAGAGTGAGGTGCCCTTCCTTCCCCTGTGAGGAAGTGATGGCTTGCTTGAATAATTCTAACAGCAGGCAGGAAACTGTAGCTCATTATCTGGGGTAAGCAAGGACTTTGTCTGGTCCCCATGATAAGAAGTGTTGTTTGGCTAGGGGATCTTGTCCTGGGAGTGGAGCGGTGGAGAGGGGAACTAGCACTTAGGCCATTTATGTCCCTCCCCATTTTACCAGATCTCAAAGCAACATACAATATTGAACTTCAATCTTAGGTCTTCTACTTAGGTGTCATACCATGCACTTGACACAGTATAATAATAAGCCCAGGAGATAGTTATTACTATTTCTAACTTTATGGTCAAAGAAACCTGAAGTTCATAGTATTTAAGTCACCCCAAGTGATTCCCAGGAAATGGAAAATTCAGGACTCAAAGCTGGTTCTTTCTTACTCTATAGCTGTGACACACACAGTGACTCAACTTGTGAGGGATACTTTGCAAATCATAACAGTCCATATTTCCAATTAACAGTGAATTTCAACATCAGGATGTGAATAAGAAAGTGAAATGGAAGTTCTTGATTCTCCTGCCACATACTTATCTTCTCAATGAGCTGCACTTCCATGGATGGGAAATCCTTGTGTACAGTGAGTATCTTGGTTCTTAAGCAAAGTGCTAATTACCTTGCAAAACCTCAACACATTTCATTCCCTATCGACTATGTGTCCTTTGAGTTTTATGAACTGTTCAAGCCAATCTCTGGAAGATACTTTACAATAAAATGTAGACATATGATTTGACATGGTTCTAATCAATCTTACATATGGTGATTTTTAGAAATAAGCAAAACACTTTCTAATACTCATCCCTACAGTCATTTGCTTTTATGTGAGAATCAGACTGACACAGGAAGGTGGCATTTTGGTATTGAAGAAGGGTTTGCCCAAAGAATTTTTACAAAGGAAGAGTATGGATTTTTTCTATGCACATCACACACAAAGTGTGTTTCCTCTTAAAATAAAGTATGTCCTCCAGGCTTAGAATGCAGTAACCCTGGTCTGTTTCTCCCCATCGATGTTGAAGGCCATTCACTTACAGCAGTAGACAGAATCTTGGGGGCACTTTTCTGCTCAGCCCTTTACCTGTAGGTATACTTTAAGGTTATTTCTTAACTGTAATGGTCAGCTATTGCTGCCATCTACTGTATAGTAGTATACAGTATATACTATATAGTATATATAGATATATAAGCCATCTCAGTGGCTTAAAGGAGTGTTATGGAATGAATTGTGTCCTCTTGAAATCCATGTGTTGAGACTATATTCACCCTCTCCCCCCAGGGTAATGGTTTGGGGAGGTGGGGCTTTGGGAGGAAATTAAATGAGATGAGGTTATGAGGGAAAGTCCTCATGGATGACATTGGTGTTGTTACAAGAATTCAAAGAGAATGTGCTTCTTTGTGCTCTCTGCTATGGGAAGACACAACCAGAAGATGGCCATCTATGAACCAGGAAGTGGGCTCTTACCACACACCCAATCTGTTGGCACCTTGATCTTGGACATCCCAGACTCCAGGATTGTCAGAAAGAAATGTTTGATTTTTAAGCCAGCCAGTCTGTGGTATTTTTGTTATAGCAGCCTGAACAGACTGAGGAAGGAGGAAACATTTTTGTTTATCCTGCTCACAGTTCTGAAAGTCAGCAGGGTGACTCTCTTCAAGCTATGAGGTAATCTGTTTCAGGAAGTTCAGGAAATCTGTTTCATGGGTCTATCATGCTCCTTAGCCCCATGGCTGAGATATATGCTGTTCTCATGGCAAGTACCAGAAGCACAGGAGGGTGAGGAGAAGCATTTGATGCCCCTTTGAGGCTTGGACTCTGCTACTTCTGTCCAGAAAAAGGTACTGCAAATCACTTAATCCTAGGTAAGATGTGATGGGAGCATGGACCAATCTATTACAGGAATACTTGTTTTCCTCCTATTCGCTCTTGGAATTATACCTTCTAATTCATATATACATATATGAAAAGGCACTTCAAAATGTCATTTAATTTAGGCAGGGCGAAATCTCTAGGGGAAAAAAAAAGACTTAAATCATACAGGATTACTTCATTCCCAAAGCTGTTATTTTTCTTACTTTAAATTTTTTTTTTCCAGATGAATCACAAAATTGTGTTTTGGAGACATCTCTCATGTTTAGGAAAAATAAAAAATCTCATGTTTAAGAAAAATTTACTGCAGGGCCGCCTGGGTGGCTCAGTCATTAAGTGTCTGCCATCAGCTCAGGTCATGATCCCAGGGTCCTGGGATTGAGGCCAACATTAGGCTCCCAGCTCAGTGAGAAGCTTGCTTCTTTCCCTCCCTCTGCCTGCTGCTGCTTCTACCTGCATTTGCTCTCTCTCTGTCAAATAAGTAAATAAAATCTTTTAAAAAAAATTACTCCATACTTTCTTAAAGAGAAGAGTATATATATGGTTAGAGCACCCAACCTGTCATAGAGAAGAAATTGGAACATTCATAAGTTGGATTCAGCATCTACCCATCACATGAAACATTATAATTTATTGTCTTCAGGAAGACCCTTTACCTTGACTATAGCTACTAACTCTTTTTTTCTTTAAGATTTTTTTTTTAATTTGATGCAGAGAGAGAGCAAGCGAGCGAGCGAGAGAATATAAGCAGGGGGAGGGCAGAGGGAGAGGGAGAAAAAGGCTCCCTGCTGAGCAGGGAGCATGACATGGGGCTGGATCCCAGGACCCTGGGATCATGACCTGAGCCAAAGACAGACACTTAACTGACTGAGCCACCCAGGACCTATAGCTATTAGCTTTTAAAATGGTTGGTAGCTTCTCAGTACTGGCAAAGTACTGTAATCTAGGTGATAACCAGACATTCATCTAGCTATTAAATTGCATAGCCTATTACTTATGATGAACAAGAGTTATGAAATCATGGCAGCTTGGATAAGACATACAAATGATTAATTGTCATGACATCCAATGTCCCTTAATGTGAAGAATGTCCAGCTTCATCTCCCCATGCCAGAGGGTAACTAACATCCGGTGTGACAGCCCTGACATCTTGGAATGGGTTGTTATTGGGGCTTAGAAATGCACCTGCAGCAGCACCCTATCAGAAGACTGAGGTCATGGTCCCTGTTCTCTCTTACCAACTCGGGGACCCTGGTCACTCACTGAAGGTTCTTCTGGTATACATTCTTACTTAGAGAATGAGGACCATAATGATGCATCATGTTCTCAGGCTCAGATGAAGTAACCCAAGTGTTAATTATCACAATGATGAAAACACACGGACCGTGTCCTCCTGGCATGGAGCAGCCTTATGAAGCCAGCGCGTGGTTATGTGGCCACCTGTGTGGGGATGGCTTGCACTGATGTTCCTGCTATACATTGGAGGTGTGACCTCACATGAGTTCATTGTCCCTCCATGCTTCAGTTTACTTATCTGTCCAATGTGAATCAGAATAGTGTCTACTTCAGAAGGCTGCTCTGAAGAGTAGCCAAGAAAGTCATGAAAGGTGCTAAGCCGGATACCTGGCACATAGTAATTGCTCAATACATGTTGAGCAATAAATGGTCTCATTATTTTGTGGAGTTAACATGTTAAATTTCCGTAAGACCAGAGTCCCAGAGACTATTTTGTTATATTGAGTCTTAAAAACAACGTATTTCATCTTATTTTTGACAACTTGACAAAAATCCTTTGATAATACAACATTTTTGATTGGTTTGGACCATGATGTGACTTTTGAGTGGCATGGAAAAGAATATTCCAGTTGTTTCCACCCGCCATTAAAGAACATCTCCTTTTGGGAGTTCAGGGTACAAATATCTCACAGCCTAATCTCCTGAATGAAAGTGCAGAGATTGCACAGGCCCCCCAAAAAAAGTTTTCTACATATGTGGAGATGGGGGAGAAACTAGAAGGAAGGAGGTTTGGCTGATTACTATTCTCGTGTCAGGGATTAGACAAGAAATTTAATAAATGACATTAACGTGAGCTGAGTCATTTCCCTGCAAGGGGATAAGCGGTTGCGGTTTTTGATTTAAAGGCTTCACTAAGAAGAGGTCTTCAAATAAAATGAACTTTATCCTTTTCTGACAACCAGAAGAAAAGAAAGGAGGTCATGTCATCTGTAATGAAGTTGAAATCAAACCTATTTTTGGCTACATCAGGTTGAGCCTGACAATGAAACCATGTGGCCTGGCTAGAACAATTAAGCTAGTTTCTTGAAGCTTCGTTAAGTCCATGTATTTTCATTGAGTCCATTATTTTCATGTATAATAATTAAACCTTAGGGATGGAGCACAGCTATAGTAATAAAAGCTACTTGATGATGGTGGGGATGAGGAGGAGGAAGAGGAGCAGGAGAGCCGCATCTACTACCTGATGGAATGCATCTCCCAAACAGCTCTTAAATTCACCTGCTTTCTGGCACTACTGCCACAATACTAACCTGGGTGACTAGCTTTTTCCACCTGAATTTGTACAACAAATATCTGGGTTCCTTGTCTCCGACCATCTCTTGCCGCACCCCCCTCCAACCTCCACAATTCCAGCCTTGCCAGAAATGCAAGGCTGATTACACTCTATACCAGCTTTGAACTCTTCAAAGAGCCTCATGAGAGGCAAGGGAAGTTTTCAGGAATTCGTGAGCTGAGAGACAGGAACCTCATGGAGTTGGGGGGTGGTGATGGAGACAAGAGGACATTCTGGAAAACTGGACAGGATGGGTCAAGAAGAGCTATGTTGGCATTAAGAAGTGGGGGTGGAGGTAAGAGAACATTCTGGAAAACTGGACAGGACAGGTTAATAAGAGCTATGTTGGCATTAAGGGGTTTGGCCTGGGCATTACAGAAGGGAAAACAGGGAGCCGTTCAATGTGTCTGAAAAAGATGCATAAGATATTGCTTTTTTACAGAGTTTTCTATGTGTGTGTAAAGAGAGAGAGAGGTCCAGAAGAAAGTTCAAAATGTTGACCTGTTACTTCTGAGTGGTGAGGTTTGGAGGAACTTATATTTCTTCCTCGTGTTCTTTAAATTACTCTCATTTTCAACATGATTCTGTATTTTCAGGCTTTTAAACATTGAGGTTATTTTCGTCTTGCAAGCAAAAGAAAGCACGTCTTTGTTTTGTTTGTTTTATTTTGTTTTGTTGTTGTTTTTTTAACCACATCACAAAGCCAATTAAAACCCTCGGTTAATTGGACCTCTCTACACATAGGCTTTCACAGTAGCTGAATCTGTGGCACAGGGAACAGTGTTCTAATAGGCTTCCCACAGTCACTGGCTTCGAAGGTTCTTGTCTACCCAAGCCTTTCAAGTCTCTTACTGGCTGAACCACAGTCATTGCTTGCTGAGGGGACCCAGCTGTGTACTGCAGCCACCAAATGGCCAGCCAACTCTAATTACAGTGTTTTTATTGGTCTTTGAAAGGTGAGAGGCAAGAGTCCTCATTTACCATGCTGGTCTGAGTTTTCAGAGCCCCTAATCAGAGAAGCGATCATTGGATTGTAAACTGAGCCCATCTACTGTGAAATTGTTGGAAAGGAATTGATAAAGCCTCCCAGTTTTAAGTTTTACCATAATGGAGTAGTTGAGATTTTTTGCTCTGACGAAAATTTCTGAGGAAGCTAGGGCAGGGGATGGAGTAGGAATTGGGCTGAAGTTAAATATAGGACACGCTGATAATTATATCATTCTTCCAATTAAGATGTTTTATTACCTATGGCCATTTTTCCCCTTTAAAATAGTCTTAGCTGGAAATGAAGCACTATCTGATAATTTATTCATTTTGTCTCTTTTTTTCTCATATATCTACATGAAAGTACTCATTTCTCAGAGTTGTTATACTTACTTTTCAGTATGGGGCATTTCCAGAACTAAGAGGTAGATCCTTTAAAAAAAAAAAAAATTGTTTCCAAAAACTAAGGACAACAAAAAAGATCCAGATATGGGATGGCATTAATTAATTGCATTTTCTAAAATTTTCTTACATTGCCTCATAAGGAAACCTTCCAAAATACTCCCAGAAATCAAGGGTATTAGTATTAGTCCTCTAACTGCCATAACAAAATGCCACAGACTGAGTGCCTGAAACAGCAGAAAGTTATTTTCTCTCAGTTCTGGAAGTCAAGGTGTCTGCAGGTTTGGGTTCTTCAGAGGCCTCTCCCAGATGGGCCGTAGATGGCCACCTTGTTGCTGTGATGTGAGATGGCCTTTCCTCTGGACATAAGCATCTCTGGTGCTTCTCTCTGTGTCCTAAACTCCTCTTTCTTATAAGAACACCAGTCATATTGGTTTAGGACCCACCTTAAAGGTTTCATTTTAACTTAATTCTTTCTTTCTTTCTTTTTTTTTTTTTTTAAGATTTTATTCATTTATTTGCAAAGAGAGACACAGTGAGAGAGGGAACACAAGCTGGGGGAGTGGGAGAGGGAGAAGCAGGCTTCCCGCTGAGCATGGAGCCCTATGTGGGGCTTGATCCCACAACCCTGGTATCATGACCTGAGCTGAAGGCAGATGCTTACCGACTGAGCTATCCAGGCGCCCCTATTTCTTTTAAGTCCCTACCTCCAAGTACAGACACTTTCTGAGATACCCAGGATTAGGACTTCAACATCCAGCTTTTGAGGGGGACTCAATTTAGCCGGTAGCATGTGGCATCGTTTGAAAACAATAAAGGGAGGGGGAAAAAAAACACCAATAAAACACTAAAATATTGCTTATGGTTTTATAATGCCAGCAACAATGATAATATTATCTGCCAAGTTTGAGTAGAGATGAATATGGGATTTTTTTTTTTTATCCCCTAAAACCAAGTGTCTTCTGGAACCAGATTGTTACCCTTCTCCTTACAATTATCTGAGGCCTCTCTAAATGTGTTCATGCCTCATAAATAAGAAGTGGCTAGAGCATGAACTTTGGTGTCAAGAGAACTCCTTGCAAGTCTGAGCTCTTTCACTTATTACCTAGAGACACGCTGGGGAGGTCACTTAGCATTTCTGGGTCTCAGTCCCCACATTTGGAAAATGACATGATCATACACTCCACCTCTTTCTTGCCATGGTGGGAGAGGGGATCTCATGAGCAGGGGCCACTGGAGGCCTGTGGGATTCTAAGGTTTGAAGTTGTGTTTGATCTTGAATCCTGGTAATTAAGGCATAGTTTCACAGCAAAGGATGATTGGGTATCAAACATTTGGGGCACATAAAAGCAAGGGGAAACAAATTATTAAAAAATCAAAACTTAAGCAGTACCAAATAGGAAATGAGTTGGAAACAATCTCTAAATTTGTGGGCAATGTAAAAGGCAGCAAACAAACATAAATGTTTTCCCTGTGTCACTAAATGAAGAGTTTGAGGGGTCTTGAAGACATACTTGGAATAACATAGAAACATGTGAGTAATAATTTAAAACAATCAGATCACCTACTACTTACATGTGATAGCAGGTTAAAAGCAGAAGAAACTAAACTACAGCTAGATAGATTAGGAGATCACATGTGTTACTAAAATAGAAGTGTAGACTTTTTTTTCTCTTAATTTTCTGGCATGTAAGGCAAAAAACAGCAAAAAACAGAAACTTTATTAAGGGTTCACATGACACTCATTTCCGTGAGGGGACAGCTGTTCACTTTCATATGGCAGCAAAGTTTCGCCAAGCACAACGTCTGAGAAGACATTTCCACTGCAGAATGTCCTTTTGGTCAGAGTTACTACCCTGACTGGTGACTCTAGGTCTCTCGGGGAAGAGACCAGAGTCCCACCTTCAAGGATTCTGGTTCAGCAGGTCTGAATGAGACAGAGGTATTTATATTGTTCAAAAACTGTCAGTCTGCTGATCCTTAGTGGAGTTTGGAAAGCACTGATCTAGGGTATACTTGGGGATCTTAGTTTAGGTTTTCCCAGTGAGCAGACAGTGAGACAAGGATTTGAGTACAGAGTGTTTATTTGGGAGGTGAAGGAAACACAGGACAGTAGAGAAATAAGACAAGAGAGGGAAGATAGCAAAGGTAGAGAGGGTGTCATGAAGTCCATTAGCACAGTGGGCCAGGGCGCTTCATCTTTCTGGGGAAATGGTAACACAGAGTGGGACCCATGCTTCCGAGAGCAAGGGAGCTGGGCATTTATGTAGCAAGTGCAAGTAATCAGGAGGTGAGGGCTGCTCCTAGAGGCTGGAGGTTCCCCAGTATCCTGAACCTTTTGTGTGAGTGCCAGCCATGGTGAACCTTTAGGAAAATGCATGCAGGAAGTGCCAGTTGAAATTTGGTGGGTGGACACGAAAATGGTAGGGTTGAGGACAAATATGGTGGCCACAAAACAATGGACACCCACCACACTACCCTTCTGGGAGCAATTGTGGAACTGTAGTCATCATCCCCATGACCCAGAGCTATGTTCACATTGGCCCTGCCTGGGAGCGTAGTTTACTTTATGTATACATGGGATTTCAGAGCTGGGCACAGAGGGATGGGTGGAAAATGGCGATGAACCACTGTAGTTCCCAAACACCAGTGCTGCGACCTGGCTGAGTGAGCTAAGACTTGCTTTTTATTTTTTTTTTGGTACCTCCTTTCTCTCCTTTGCAAATTAAGAAAAATTGACTTGTCCTTTCTTCATTTATTATTGTGAGACTTAAGACTTCATAAAACTAAAGGGTGAAGCGAAAACTTGGCAGTGGGCCTTAGGTAGAGCAAAGGACGGCAGACAGCTAGATCTGTTCCACTATTGCACGTTAGCTGTGAGGACTCGGGCGGGATACATTCTGAGTCTTGGTTCCTTCATCTGTAAAATGGGAACAGTGATAATATCAACTTGGCAGAGCTGTTGTCAGTATTAGGGAAGGGAGAAACGGAGACTGGCACTATGCCAGGTAAATGATAACTGTTATTAGGGAAGGGGACTTATATGACAAAATGTTCTTTTATTTGATAAAAGGGGTTCTTTATCTGTGACTTACACATAGGGATTCCTCAGTTCCTGTTTTAATGAGAAGATAGAAGTTCTCGTGAATGATAAAATGCTGAAAATGTCTGTTTAGGTCAGTCCTGTTTGTTTCCCCAGGGCCTTCTTCCAGGGAGTGCTCTCCCTGGTTTTTCTCCCCGGTTCTTCATTTCACATTCTCCTCTCGTCACTGCAGCTTGCTCCGCAGAGAGCCAGGGAATTGGCAAGACAGTCTGTGAGGATGAAAGACTCTGAGAGCAGACCAGCATCTTTCATATATCTTTCTTCCAGAAGGAATGCGGACAAGTCTAAGAAAGCTGGATTTGTGTAAATTAGCCCCATCCCAATCCCTGGAGACCATTTTATTTTAAAATCTATTCAACAATCAATGCCATTAGCTCAACAGATGGCTTGTTAATCTTTAGAGCAACAGCCAGACTTTAAATTGTCTTCCATTTTGCAAGCTCTTCTCGGAAGGGAAAAGTAAATGAAATAGAAAAGAAAAAAATTTCAATTCAACCCCAGGGAGACCTACAACATATTCATTTCAGGCCTAGCTTTTCAGGTCAACTTTAGCAAATTTTTGTTGGTTCGATGCTCATCTATCTCTAGGCAAAGAAAGTAAATGCATTGATTCTTTTTTGAAAACGGTGAGCAAAATGCAGAACATTTGTCAGTCAAAGAAAGAGCATAACTCTCAAACCTGATCAACTCAAACCTGATCAAATCAAACCTTGCCATTATTGACAAGCATATATGTTTTCTCTGAACTTGGGGACAGCCTTGAAAATACATCTAATAATTTTCCTGGAAATCCCAAAGCTCTGCCATCTCTAGATCAGATTGTGTAAAGATTTTGTTTTTAGTGATCTCACTACCTCTTTTCCTGATGCTTTCAGGAACCAATTCCCCACCATGTTACTCCCATGCACACATGGACAGACAGACAGACACACATACACACACTTCTTAAACAATTTACACTAGCTTCTGATTCTTTTAATATTAAATAAGTTAGAGCCATAAAATAGGGGTGAGTTTTCTTCTGCTGTCTCCCACCCATGATACAGTTGGACCCTAAGTCCATCTTGTGGCCTCAAGATCGTAATTTCCCTGAGTTGGCAGGAAAAAGTGTTAGACCTTAAGGAGTGCCCCCTGACGAATCCATGTGATCCACTAATTCATTTGGTGCATCTGGGACCATCCATATGAGAATGTGGGCAAATGTGGGATAAGGAATTCAGATCTTCCTCGTCCCTAAATCCTGATTCACCTATTTGGATTTGGAAAAGATCTGGGGAGGGCATTTCCAAATCTATGGCAAATGAGTTTGCCTTTGGTCTGCTTTGTCTGCATCAGAGAAGCCAAATTGAAGAATCAGGGGCACCACTTCTGGGAAGAGAGAACATCAGGTAGAGGCAGGGACTCCCCTCCTGCCAACAGGGCTGTACTTGACCACTCGGGTTTGTGCTGCTACTCAAGGAAATACATGCTAACCAACCCTACCTCCCTAGGAAGCTGCACCAAATCATTTTCTCCATCTCTCCCCGGAGAAGCCAGATCTTGCCTAGTGTTGAGCATGTTATCTGGGGGCTGTTTGTGAAAGGAAAACAGATGATTTCATCCTATCTTGAAGGAGCAAGAAGCTTTTTGGAATCACAGATATTCTTCATGACAACTCTGTGACAATGTAGGAACCTCAAGTGCCTTCTGAATCCTCAAAGAAACTGCTGCTGAGAGCTGGGACATTTTCATGGAATCTATATTGTTACATTTTTCTGTTTCCTGGAAGACTGCAGAACATTGGGAGAGGCAGTTGGTGACCTGTGAACAACACTGAGTGGGGAATATGGGCACGCGTGTGCCAACACCCAAGCCTAAAGAGTTTCCATTTCAGCACCTGTAAAATCAGTGCATGAGATCCTCTCTAGGACTCTTCCAGCCCTGAGATTCTAGGAGTTCGCCTATTTCTAGTAACCTGAACATTTCATTAGGCAGAATTTTCCATTCTCTAGCTGTGCCAGATAGATGAGATAACTTACTGTATGAATTGGAAGTCTCGAGCCAATAAGGAAAACCTACCCACATCTCAGACTGCCTTCTGCTTGTTGATGTCAGAACAAGAATTATTGTGGGTAATCATCGAAGGACGTAAAAAAGAACAACGCGTACCTGGCAGAATTTGTATATCAGTGCATTGCAATTTGCCAAAGTGTTCTTGAAAGTTCTATCTTCCATTACATAACTTTTTATCACTTTCTTAAAAACTGTTCCAGTCGGGCTGGCATTTTTTATGATTTGCCTTGCTTCAGAGATAAGCACATTGTTAATGATGAGACGAAACTTCCCAGGTATTTTTGAAGTGAAGAGGCTGAGATTGGCAGAGAGACGCCAAAGTAGGGGGTTGAGCAGAGAGGCTGTTATTTAAAATATTTAAAAGGCAAGATGGTACAGATACTGCTCCGATAATAAGCTGAGAGTGAATTTCAAAAACCTTAGATTCTTAAAATAGGTAATTCTCCATGTATATAAATATGCACAAGGTTCAGAAACTTAAGGAGTGTACTGGGATTGAAACTGAAGTAGGCATTTTAGGGCTTTTTCTGTTCAGCCAGCTGTGAGCCTTAGGAAGCCACCCCTTGGCATCGTGTGCTGTTGGTCCAGGAGGATGGAATATCCCTACAAACTGATGGGAAGTGTGTTTCCTTCCAGTTCTGCTCATGAAGGTGTCTTATAGCCTGTTACTGGTTTGTTTTTAAGAATTAATTTTCTCCTTCAGTGGCGTAACTACTCTAATTCATGGCAACCTGCCTTACAGGGATTTTTATTTTGTTTTGTTTTTAAACTTAACTTGCACTTACAGCACCGTTAACTGAAAATCTACACACAGAATCCAGGCAGGGGAATGATTACTAACAGCTTCTTACCTCTATGTATGCCGAGAGTTACCAATGCAAAAGTGGGAATTTCACATTGCCACCTGTGAACCAGCAGGTGACTATCATACAACACCCTTCAGGGATTCTTTTTCTATAGATACTTTCACTTGACTAATGCAATTAACCATTAGGAAAATAAACTCTTACTAATATGAATATAAAGGGTATTTTGGAAGCAGCAAACTGAAATGGATTATGTGATTTGTGAACGCTTTCCTAAAACGTATGTGACTCACATACTCAAATAAACGCAATTAATTTTTTAAAGTGTTATCTTAGCAATGGCTCTACTTTCCTATTCCTTAGGGGAATAAAAATGTGCTTTCAGTTAGGCATCTCTCTGTGGTCGTGCTTACCGAGATATATTCTAAAGTTGTCCTCCAGGGGGCGTTAAATCTTCAGCAAAGCTCTGATTTCTCTGGAAGTTGTTCAAACCCAGTTAGCAAAGCAGACAGTCTGGCTTCTTTCTCACTGGGATGCCGAAGTGCCCATATTCTGAATTTCACATCCCAGACTTTCAGAAGAGGGCTTACATTTTTTCAGTAAGGATAGGGTGGGTCTGCCAATCCTTTGGTCCTGGGGTATATGCCAGTGTAGTCTAGCCACGTTGCTCTGAATGCTCTACTGAAGGTCTTGGATTGGCCGACTCTCATGGTCCATGCCAGTAAGCTTTTAAGAGATTATTGATATGCACAGGAGCTGCTGTGCTTTCCAAGGGCAGAAATGTGATTCCTGGAGGTTCCAAAGACAGCCTGATGTGGGTTGGAGAAGGATCTGTGGGTCAAAATTGCCAAGGATCAATCCTTCCTAGTTAAGCCCCATAAAGGGCTATTTGTGCTGTTAATGAAATCATCACTTCGGATAATCTGCAAACCTCTTGGTCTGGGGAAGCTGAAACTTCAGTAGTAAAGTGTATGATTGTAAAGTAATGCAGCACAGTGGTTAAATCTGATGGACTCGATTTCAGTATCTGCTCTACTTCTTATAAGGCAAGGATCCTGAACTCATTACCGAAACTCCTGTGTCTCTGATCCCTCATTTGCAAAAGACTATTTCATAAGGTAATTGGAAGGATTAATTAATACAACCCAAAGAAAGTACTTGGTGTGTCCTGGGTGTTCCATAAATTCTATTAGTCATTCTTACTCCCAAGAATTGAGATCCTTCTGATGGGCCTCCAGCTTTGTCTCTCATTACTCCCCTACAAAGACTTCTTCATCCCAAATACCAGCCAACACTTTTTACCTCTTTGCTCCCCCTGGTTCAGCTACCTTCCTTGCCTGTATTACTCTCTGATGAGATCCCACCCAAGTTCCAAAGGTTATCTGTAATGGTACCTCAAACCCAAAAAACCCAAACAATTTCCTACTCAAGAACTGAATGAGCTTTCTCCTATTTCTGAACAGTAGCAGAATCATGATATCTTGATAAACAGGAATATACATTTGTCAAAACTTGTGGAACTATACACTTAACATGACCACATTTTTAGCATGTAACTCATACCTCTACAAACCAACCTAGTAGGAACATGAGAGGGTCCCAGCTTTTGGAGAGAGAAAGATATACTTCAAATTCATGTTCTAGTACTTTCTACTTGGTAGGCCATTGAACTCCTTCCAACTGTAGTCTCCTTTAAATGGGGTAGTTGTCACGTTCTCCTTTAGTAGTGAGGGTTGAGAGCCATAATCATAGTATAAAAATGCCTTACACACAGTGGGTGCTACACTCTTAGCATCTTCCTTTTCAGCATCTCTATTTCTGTGTTACTCATATACCCCTGCCCACAAAAGGTGATCCTAAGGACAGAATGTGCGCTGTCCTCTTCTTTTACATGTTTCTAGTATAAAGTAAAAATACTGTGTTTAGCTAGGTATATATAGATAGATATGCATATATCTATATGACATATATACATATATATATTTATGTAATATATATATTCAACTGTTGGACAGTAAGCACCTAGCAGCATCCCCACTGAAGTCTCTGTAGGGTGCCACACTGCATTATCACTCGGGTTTGCTAAGGCTAGTATTTTAAAGTCTGACAGATACTTTCCTTGGTCGATAATTCAACTATGGCTCCCCGGTGTAGAGTAGGGCTTAATAACACATCTTTCATTATGATAGTTCTTTAGGGTCATAAGGGTTGTCTATTTCTCTCGAAAGCAACCGAATGGCCATACTGTTTTCTGGACCAATAAGTCACTCAGTTTTCCATGGTTCAAAGTTAAGCTTTTATTTGGTTTTAAATTAAAAAAATAAATTTCATTATTAAATAGTGAGATGGATCTAACTTATGTTCAGAGAGTAGCTTACTCAAGGAATATACCACTGGGGGTACAAGGAAGGGGTGGGTCACCTAAACTAAAATGATTCGTTATGTTGTCATGTTTGTTAAAAGTTCAACAGTGGCATAAGTCAAAAGAAATGGATATACAAAGTTTTAAATGTTTACAATGGATGGGAGAAGTAAACCACTTATCTATCGCAACTGCCAACAAATTTCTTTCTCGGCGCTGGTCGGCTCGGACGCTATACCACAGTGCTAATGTCGTCAGGCTCATCTGCTTTCTTCTGCCTGCTCGGCAGGGATTTCAAGTATTCCAGGTGTCTCCGGGCATCCTCCTGATTTTGCCTCACGTAATATACCACATAGGAGATCACCATGGTGAACCAGCCAAACATGGTGACCAGCATGGCATAGTCAGTAGTCTTTTTAGGGAGGTTACAGAGGTCAGCGTCATTGGCAGCATTGAGGAATGGTCTCCCGGCGTGCTCGTCCAACACAGAAGTCTTACAGATCACGTTGTGGGCTGTTTCGTGGTTGGATGCCATGCTCCTCAGAACTTGCTGTAGAGTACAGTCGCAGTGCCAAGGATTGTTGGCAATTCTGGCCCTGGCCTTCAGGTTATTGAAGGCATTTTTGTGCACACTTTGAATCCGGTTGTCAGACAAGTCCAGAGTCTGCAAAGTTTCAGCCACGCCTTTGAAGGCATGCTCATCGATAAACTCAATGCCGTTTTTGGACAAGTTGAGAACTCTCAGTTGATGAAGGTCCTTAAAAATCTCGTTGGGGATAGAGGTGATCTGATTGGAGTCCAGATACAATAAGACTGTTTCAGGAGGAAGATCTCTAGGTATTTCCTTGAGATTTGCATTGCTACAGGTGACATTTAAACCCCCAGAGGAAGAACAGAGACAGCCCTTGGGACACATACTGGCAGAATGAAAGCACAGTATCATAAGAACAAAACTTTGTAGGAGGAGACACATGGAGAGGGAACGGGTTAACCACAGGTCTACCAGATTCATGCTGAAATGTCAGCATAATCACAAGCCCATTCCTCATTCACTCCAACAAGCAAGCGTGGCAACGGTTCCAGCCCTGTCCACACTGTTGATTTCCTCCTTGCTTGGTTCAAAAGGTTGTAACTAACACACGTGTCTCTTCATTATTCCTGTCCTTGCTTGGGTACCTAAAGGAAAGGGAAGCAGATGTAATTAGCTTTTTTGCAGAGGGAGGTACACTGCAATTAAAAGTGCTCTCAGGCGTCTGGTGTTCTATGTGGGCAGGAGAGTTGGTTATGTAGTTAATTTTCATCGATAGCACTGGGAGTTATCTGCATAATGGGAGTCTCTTGCTCAAATCCCAGGTGTTGGGCAAAAGGACTGTCAATAAATGACATTTCCGAATCCTGTTGCCTTGGTTATAGTTCTGCAGAATTACAGCAAACAGTCCAGATTTCTCTTGCCTCTACTTGTCCTCTCAACGTCCTGAACCCCTTCTAAATTAGACATCAATAAAATTTAATTAGACCTTCCCCCCTTTCTATAGTAACAGATGCATTAATGCAATTTAGACCTGCTCTTCAGCAGCAATGAGAAATAACACCGATATTTCATGGTTAATGACCATAGATAGCAATAATTGTCATGGTTTTTGAATGGATGTCCAGTTGGAATATTTTCTCTAAAGAAACATCTTACTTGAATTAAGAAAGGAATAAATGCATTCCAACTTTCACAACAGAATGTCCCTAGGGGCTGATAGACCAGGTTCTCCGAAAGGGCTTTCTCCCTATTTTTCTCTGTTTTCTAAATGAACTATCCTCTCCCCAGTAGATCTTCAAATATGACACACACCTCCAAGGCTTATTTTTATCCATTTATTTATTTGTTTTTAAGATTTTATTTATTTATTTGAGAGAGAGAGATGGAGAGCAAGTGGAGAAAGGGGCAGAGGGCGAGGGGGAGGGAAAGGGAGGGACTCCCAAGCAGATGCTGCGCTGAGCACAGAGCTGGACATGGGGCTTAATCTCACAACCCTGAGACCATGACCTGAGATGAAAGGAAGAGTCTGACGCTTGACTGACTGAGCCACCCAGGTGCCCCTTCAAGACTTTTTAAAATAAAATATGAGATAAGAATTTAAATATATTAGCCTCTAAAACTTTCCCAATAGCTTATTTTTTTCTTTCTAATCATAAATATATGATTGTCGAAATATATATATTATTCATAAATATATATGTATATATATACAAACATACAATATTGTTGGCAAGGCTTCTAAAATGACAAAAATTAAGTGATATAAGTAAGGATACAAGCTTATTCAAAAACAGAGATGAGAATATAAGTGAACACTCAAACCTACTTTTTCATGTGAGAAGACAGGCATCTTTGACACCAGTTCACAGAGGAAGTGAGCAGATTTTGGAGAGATTATGAGATTCGCCCAAGGTCATATAGCTTGTAGGTGGTAGAGACAGGACTCAGGCCAAAGGCTTTGTTCTGACTTATTAATCTCCTAACACTCTCCACTACCCCCACAACTTTCTCCCGATCTCGTCCATTCTAAGGGTCCTCCTAGGACTCAGGATCCATGGAGCATTGCTTGTTGTGATTTCTGATGCTGTTATGTTGCAGCTCAATCCCAAACTGAGTAACCTATGGAGTTGGAGGGAGCTCCATGTATGAATTCAGAGGGTCCTCTTTCAGGATGTGAGAAATAAGGAGAATGTTCCTTCCTCTCATTGCTGTAAGTAACAAATGACTCTCTGCAAACTTATCTTCTCTAAAGATCCCAGATGGATAAATACAGAGGGAAATGATTCCAAATGTTACCAAACTCACAGAAGAGAAGATTAATGTGAGCTGAAAACATAATGAACGGGGCTGTTAATCATGGAAAAAATGAGATTAGCACCAGCAGAATGGAGTGGATGTGCTTTTGGAATCCTGAATCCCTTAAATGCCAGAGAACGCTAAAGAAGGACCCCTAGGCTTATGAAGCCATCCATCAATGGCTCATTTCATTTGCAGTGAGTTTCCCTCCCTTCCATGTTTTCCTTCAACAGTGCATTGCATGATATTTGGGCACTCTAGTGATTTTCTAGATAGGAGAGAGAAAAAATAAACAGGTGTGGAGGGGAGGGCACTCAGAGAAGAAAGAGGGTGGGCAGAAGGATAAAGCAAAGGATGCCAGGATGAGAACATAGAAGGACACAGGAGATGGGAGACATGAACTTGAACAGAGAAAATAAAAAGAGTCTATGTAATCAACCAACTCTCGTCAACAGCACAGATCCTGTTGAAAAGTGAAAGGCCTTCTCTGGGAGATACTCCACATCTCTCCAGAGACAGATTTAGAGTCTATCTGAAGAAAAATGTCCACCAATTGGGACTAGAAGTTCTAGGAGGGCAGGATCTTATTTCTACCTCATGAAGAAACAACAGCAAACGATTAAAAAGTGAAAACTACACTGGTTTGTGTCCCAGCTGAAATCTTTGTTAGCAATGTGTTCCTGGGCAAGTTATTTAACCTTGCCAAACCTCATTTTCCTTATCTTTGTATAGAAATTATAAAATAACCCAATTACAGAGTTGATTTGAGAATCATATGAGATAATCTACATAAAGCGTTTAGCCCAATGCCTCAAAAAGCAGTGGGAGTTCAAAATTGTTGGCTATAGTTACTATTATTATTCCAGATATATTCTCAAATACTACCTTAGTTCTTGGCATGCAGTAAGGGCTAAATAAATGTCTATAGGATGAATGGTCCAATAGAATATTGAAGGATCCAGCTATGCTTTTACTTCCTTATGGTGACTATTTTTATTTTTAATATATACATTGGTTCATCCAATGTCTATTGATTTTATATGTTGACATGGCAGTCTTTGGAAAAAATCATTATGCAGGCTCTTAGTTGATGGAAGAAAGAATGGAGCTTCTTTTCAGTAGGTTCCTTGACACTTAATCTTGATTTCTCCAGAATGACCAGTCCAATGGTCATGGTAACAGCTGAGAAATGATTAGGACACACCGTGAGTTCTCAACATCAGAGTGTAATACCTCTTCATGCCCAAATGATCTATCTAGACAATGAGTAGAATGCCTATGAGGAACAAAAATACAGAGTGTCTCTTGTATTCAGAGAGGTTGGACTCAAACTAAGTATCCTTTTTCTTTCTATGATGTTTGATAAAAGAGAAATAAAAGCTCTGGGATTGGCTAGATGACTGGGCTGCTATGACTCAGCCCCTAGAGCCTCCACCCTCAGCCAAGACGAAGTGAGAAGAGAGATAAGAAATAGAGAACTGAGCCCTTCAATTTCCAGGAGGCACACAGAGGCCCAAAGTTATTGAGTCAAGGTCACCTTCAACAAGAAGGATGGAAGAACTGCCTTTCCACTCTCTTATGCTAAATTATTATTTTCCAAAGGGATTTAGCAGCTTGACATTGTCTTATATTGTTCCTAGGTCAAGAGGGTTTCTTGGAAAGGGAAGACATGGGGAGATGTGCCTCATAGTAAAAATGTGGGTATTCATGGGTTATCACCCAGCATAGCACAGGTCTAAAGAGCAGCGAACTCTGAAACAAACATTCTAAATCTCAAACATCCTCCTGCTCTGTTTCAGTCAGGTCTATCCACAAACGCAAAATAGCAAACAAACTATACTGCTGGGAAAAGAGAGGGCCTCCTTACTAACTTCAGAATGAAGATACAGAGAACAAAGAAGGGCAGGGGTCACACTGGTGATGGCAAGAACAGAAGCAGCATTACTTCCTGTCCTCCTGATAAGGAACAAGACCAGCGAAAGGGGCAGAGCAAATTGAACAGCATCTTGTCTACCTCTTGACTCCTCCTCTCCACTTCTCAACTCATTATACTACCCTATCCTCATTCCCTCATTCCCTTTCAGTATGTCTGGGGCAGGACACTAGGACACTATGGTATTTTTGGATGTGGTGTTTAGGTATGAGCTGTGCTCCCAAAGGGGGCCATTTTATCCCCAGACCCATGCCTTGCTCACATTTCCCTGTCACACAGGTTTCCGAGCCACAGCAATTAATGCCTAGATTGGGTGGCAACCATCAAGTACTGTTTCCAGAAGGAAAAAAAAGTGCATTTAGCAGACAGCCCGAGAAGACAGATCTTTCAGTGGTTGATTAACAACTCTATCTTGCTTCCTGTTCTTTTCTTCCCATCATTAGGGGACACTCAGGGACACTCAGGGCTTCTAACCCAAAGCTTTCATTAACTCTTCTGAGATAAGTGAGTGTACCAATTCAGGAAGAAATACCAGGCACACCGATTTCTCCCAATTACATTCCATGCAACTCTCCTACCCACAGGATTTGATTAAAAAGCAGAACAGAGCAACACAGGGAAGCCTTTCGATTTGGGAGGGAAAATTCAAATCAATGGGAAAAAAAAACAAACCTCATAAATTTAAGTACTTGAGATTAAAACTTACATGGCAAAAAGTAAGACCATACACAAAAAGAAAGGACAGGTGATAAAATAAAGGGTTAATTTCTTTAGTATAAAAGAAGTTCGTACAAAGGGATGAGAACTTGATCCAACAGAAAAATGGGCAGAAAAGCAATATACACAAATGACCAATAAATCACATGAATAGATCTTTGATCTCACTGACAGTAAAATAAATTCAAGTTAAAGTACCTAACATCTTGGTTAAAACGAGGAAGCATAGCCACTGTCAGTGAAGGTGTAAAGAACACTCTCAAAATTTGACAAGGGGACACTTGGGGCTCTCTTCTTGTATGAGCAACTGCGGAATAGCTATTCAAATTTTAAAAGACAAGAACAACTTAGACTGAATTGTACCGACGTAAAGGTCTCCAAAGATGACCTCAAAAAACAGCTTGGAGAAAGGGTTTCCTATAGCATCATCTTATTTGTGCAAAATTTTTAAAAAGAGAAAGTAAATGTGCAGCTATAGGTATAGAATTTATAAGTTTCCATATGCATAGATCATTTCTGAAAGGATCCATATGGAAGGAAATGCATAAGAAACTATTAATTGTGCCTGAGGAGTGGAACTCAGGGTCAACAGGGGGAGAAAAGGAGTTTGTTTTTGTTTTTGCTTTTTAGTACCCTTCTGATGGATTTAACTTTCTGTGGTATAAAGGTGTTTTGTTTGTTTTGGTTTACATAAAAATGAGAAGAAGTTAATACAAAAGGACCAGGGATAAACTGAAAAAAAAAAAAACAATCTGAACATGATGTCTCAGAAGGCAATATTTGAGCATGTGAAACAGTTGGACAACAGTGGCTAAGAAGGTTGGGCAAATAACACGACAAAAAATTTTAAAAAGCTGAACATGTTTCGACATGAGAGACTGAAGATACAAAGGGACAATGGTGAGACTGTACGTAAAAATAGAACTTGAGGGGCACCTGGGTGGCTCAGTGGGTTAAAGCCTCTGCCTTCTGCTCTGGTCATGGTCCTGGGGTCCTAGGATCCAGCCCTGCATCGGGTTCTCTGCTCAGCGGGGAGCCTGCTTCCCCACCCCCCCACTCCCAACCCTCCACCCCGCCCCCCACTCTGCCTGCCTCTCTGCCTACTTGTGATCTCTGTCAAATAAATAAATAAAATCTTAAAAAAAAAAAATAGAACTTGAACCCCCAACCTGCTGCAACCAGCCCAGGAATACAGACTACAACATCAATAGCAATTTTCCCAGTTCAGCCAGATCAGTACCTGCCAGCTTCCCTCATTTTCATTCCTACTTCCTATTTAGGACTAACCAGGAAAAGCCAAATCTGCTCCCCTCGCCAATCGCATGGGATGCTCTAGTTCTAGCTAGACTGCCTCCAACTTCCCTATGCCAGGAGCCCCCAACCAGGGCACTTCTGAAGCCTTCCAGAATTTTTCCCACTATCAAGCTTTTCCACTCCCCTCCTGCCTGTGAGTCTCTGCCAAATGCGGGGGATGGCGGCTGGCTTTGTTGCTATAGAAAGCTTGGGAAAAATGGCCTCTGCTCGTTCTCATTTGGGTAGTTTTCATTTACTTCCATAAAGACAACAGTTTGAGTATGTGATATTTTCAATGTAGTATTTCCAAAATTAGCTTTATAACCCATTGTAGAATATATAAGGATTTCTTTATATGCTCAGGTTTTCTATAGACTACGTATGGGCTGCATAAGACATCAATGTGTAATTCCTGACCGAAAACTTAAGGACCACTGGGATCTGAGTGATTGAGGTGAATGAACTGTATAGATATTTTCTCTATTGCTACTCTTTGAGATCTTGTTCACAGAGACAACACCTTCATTCATGTCTTTTGCACTGAGTCCTGCTAGGAGCTTCAGTTCTACCCTTTCATTTACAACAACAAGATTCAGCCCATGCTTCGAAATGGGTATCCTAAAAGTAAAATTTTCTCCCTTTATCCCCACCCAACTACCTTCTTCCTCTGCCATACACCACCAGTTCTTCCCTCCTGATTTTTTGAGAACAGTTTTCTTTTTCATCCTCCTTGTCCCCCTTCTTTTGAGCTTTGGGTCCCCACTTCCCTGTTTAAACCTCCATCTTTTTGCTCCAAAAGGAAGCAAAAATGTCCTTCCTGGACTGCCCGCATGCAGCTTCTGTTCTTCTTTTAACGTTGGGTTAAAATAACCCTCTGACCATGTATTTCCAGTGGTTGTAAAGCTTTTATGACCCCCTATTGTTTATAACAATCCTCCTATTCCAATCCTATGTCCCACTACGCTTCCTCACCCAGACACAGAAACCTAGCTCAATAAACAGAGATCAGCAATTCCAAAAGTGATGATGAACAGCACTTTGTTGCACAAATATGAGATTAATCAGAAGTCATCCCAAGCAAAGGCCTCTCTAGCCTGGAATCACTTTCCAGCCGAGGAAGATCTGGCGCGGGAGTCCTTTATGTGGCTGCTTTATAAGAGCAGTTATCATCACTTGTTAAGGATATGAACTGATAAGGCTGATGGATACAGGAGGAACTAAGGATCCTTATATTTAGAAGGAATTTAATCTGCTTGCAGACCCATAATGTTTAAAATCAGGAGCTCCTGAAATCTTGAAACTCTTGCTTTTGTAATTAAAGCTATCCGTTTATCTTCGCTACCAGAACACGGGTTTTCAGAGGGTAGGACCAATGTCTTACTCATTTTTATATTCTCTTATTGCCCATGGTAAGAATTTAATAAATTCTTATCAAATCATTAGGATCCATTCTCATTTCATCATTAAAATAGCTATTGTTTACTTGGCATTTATTCCATGCCAAGTATTTATTAAGTGATGAACTCATCTAACATGAATAATGGATGATAAAATTAAAGTTCTGACTAGGTCCTGGGTTAAATGGACATAGAATTCCAAAGTGAGGGGTCAGGTTGCCATGTTGCTGACAATATTCTTTGAGTCTCACACATACGTCCTTGCCCACTTTGAGGGTAAAAGGCATCAAGAGGTACCTATCCTGTCATCTCCCCAAGGAGAGGAGAGAGTTATTACAGGATTCCTGGAGCTTATGTGGAGGTGCAGAATGTCCTAGAACAAGAACAAGGTTGACCCATTGTTTGGCGGTAGAGTTGGGTAATGTTTTGATGTTGGGGTGAGATTGCACTCCCAGAATTTGTCAGAAAAAGGATAGAAAACTATTTCCTATGGGTTAGATTGGCCACCTGAGGGAAGGAGATTCCCAGGAAAAGTATTTCAAGTCCTTTCCATGGTCCCATAGGATTCCTTGGTGAGGCAGAGGGTCCTGAGCAACAAGCAACTGAAGGGCAGATGCTTAGATTTAGGGGAAGTGACTATCTGGAATATATCCACCACGGGGACCAGGAGAGTCATATGAGTAGGTAGGGGGCTTGAAGGAGCCCTGGGAAAGAAGCACCAGGTGCATCTCATTCCACCTTCTAGTGAGCCTCCGAGCAGAGCAGCTGAGACCCAGACTCTGAAGGCCTGGGAGAGGGGTGGGGTGGACGGGCAGAGAGGAGAAATCAAGCTACCCACCATACCTTCTTTTTTTTTTTTTTTTTTTAAAAATTTTTTTTTTTTTTTTAATTTGTCAGAGAGAGAGGGAGAGAGAGCAAGCACAGGCAGATAGAATGGTAGGCAGAGACAGAGGGAGAAGCAGGCTCCCCGCCAAGCAAGGAGCCTGATGTGGGACTCGATCCCAGGATGCTGGGATCATGACCTGAGCCGAAGGCAGCTGCTTAACCAACTGAGCCACCCAGGCGTCCCCCCACCATACCTTCTTTCCCTTTCCTTTATGGCTGAAACAAGGAGAGGGGAGAATTGCTAAATATTAGATGAAATTCAGAGTTCTGGCTAATCTCTTGAATGAGACATTTCCATTACCATATTTAATTTTTACTTCAGTTTAAGTTAATGAGTTTGTGACTTAAAGTAATGGCAAGACAATCTATTACCTGAGACTGGCACAAAATCATGGGGGCTGACTGATGCTTTCATTCAGGGACTAGAGGAAGATGATCATCTGCACAGAACTGAGATGAAAGGAATGGCGGAAGCAGAAAATGAGTTGCATTTTATTCTGGATATACACATATCACCTTGTACAATCCTCAGTTCCATCATTAAAGGTAACAATTATGACCCTTGCACAGATGGGCAAATTGAAGCATAAAGAGGTGATGTCACTTGTCCTCTAGACATAGACACTGAGTTAAAGAGGCACAATCTGAACTCAAGTCCTCTGCCTTCCAGAGCTCATGTGGTCAGACATGACACCACACACCTCTTTAGAGAGGAACTACCATAATTTTTTTCCTCCTCCTCAACTGATTCAACTAAGATGAGGAGTAAGGACCATAATGTGTTTTACACTGGAGAAATATTGCTAGGCAGGAAGACTGGCAGGATGGGAGGAGGGAGAACAGCTGGCATATGCTTCTGAAGGGGTTCAGAACAGGTCTCTCCAGGGAGCACTACTCTGGCGTGATGCTTATCTTGAACTGAAGACAATCAAATCCTAAAAGACCCAAGAAAAGCTTTATACCACCCTCTTAACTGCCTCTAAGAACTCACATAGAGGGCCTGGTTTAGGAAGACAGCTAGCACCAGAGAGAACTACAAAGAGTATGGATGACATGTGGTGAGATAGGTGGAAATTGGCAGGGCCTGTTTGTTCAACTTCCTTTCTGTGTCCCATTGTGTCTTCATGGCCCCACAAACATATGTTTGCTAAACATTTGCTCTTCCCATCTTTCTGGGAATGGTCTTCCTTCCCTTTGAAACCCTAGACCCCTACCCCCTTCATTTTAGCTCAGAATGGCATGCACACCTCAACTGCCTGACTGTCAGGGAGCGTCTCATACTCCCTGTATGTAATTAAAATTTTTTTCCCTATTAACTTATCTTACACCAATTAATTTTTTTATTTTATTTTTTTTAAAGATTTTATTTATTTATTTGACACGCAGAGATCACAGGTAGGCAGAGAGGCAGGCAGATAGAGAGAGAGGGGGAAGCAGGCTCCCTGCTGAGCAGAGAGCCTGATGCGGGGCTCGATCCCAGGACCCTGAGATCATGACCAGAGCCGAAGGCAGAGGCTTTAACCCACTGAGCCACCCAAGCACCCATCTTACACATCAGTTTAATTAATGGACCAGCCAAATGAACCCACAAATGTAGAGAAAAAATTTCCTCCCCTATATTTCTAAACCAAAAGTTCTAAAATTACATTTGCCTTACATTTGTGAACTACCATTACATTAGATGCTTGTGGGACAAGTCCATGGATATGCTCTTATGTAATTATCTCTATCCAGTCCTTTTAGATATACATGATAAGCATCACTGGTTCTATTTTAGTACAGTTGAGGAACTCACTGAATGGAGACTATTTAAAGTCACACAGCTGGTTAGCACAGAATAGATCCCATTCAACGTTCTTTGGTTTATGTATCTTTTCTACTGGCCACTTTTTGATATGGAGAGTCTGTACACACAAGTACCTTGTTTTAAATGCCAAACCAGTCCTCTGTTGATTGCTTCCTACAAACTTGGGGAAAGTTAATAACAAGAAGAGAAACTCCTTTTCCTTTAAGAATCTTTTAAAGGCTATTCATACAAAACTTTTTTTTATCAAAATGACATGATATCCATCTGTCCCAGATTTCAGTCAGTTCAGGTACTGCTTTTCCTCTTTTCAACCTATTTTACAAAATAATTCTTTAAGCAAACCCTCAATTTATTAAGGAAAAAAAAAAAAAAAAAAACAACTCTTATGAACACATTGCCTCCTTTCTACATGACCTAATGCCCATAGGTCTCTCGGTGGACTGACATATTCTTCCCACCAGTAAACCCAATGGAAAAACAGAGAAAAGCAAAGAAATACACAAATAAAAACCACTTCCTTTTTGTTTGTTTTTGTTTTGGACCTAGTATGTATCTCCCTGTGGGACTAAACACAGAATAAAGATAAGACTGTCTTTGCGAACATCTGTATTTATTATTCAATATGCTCCAAGTTTGTAGGGAGATTGAGTGGGAACCTATCCATCTCAGTTTCTTTCTGCTTCTCTATTATTACTTCTCAGCAAGTGCCTATGACATTTAACTGTGAGAGCTTTGAAAGCTCTTGACACATAATCTACATAAATGTAGGCTCCCTAAAACTCACCAGGGTCCTGAAGCAACCTGAAAGTTGCTTTTAGAAAACACTAACTTATGTCGAATTCAGTTGGATTTCTCAGTAGGATGAGTGACTGTTACACCCTTTAAAAAAACAAACAGGGGGCACCTGGGTGGCTCAGTGGTTAAGCCTCTGCCTTTGGCTCAGGTCATGGTCTCAGGGTCCTGGGATCGAGTCCCACATCGGGCTCTCTGCTCTGCACGAAGCCTGCTTCCTCCTCTCTCTCTCTCTCTCTCTCTGCTTGCCTCTCTGCCCACTTGTGATCTCTCTCTGTTAAATAAATAAAATCTAAAAATAAATAAATAAATAAAAATAAAAAAACAAACAAACAAAAAAACCTTGTTTTGATTAACCTCATCCATTGACTTGGTGGGAAAAGTACAGGATTGAGATCCAAACCAAAGTCTAGAAACTGGATTCAAACCCCAGCTTCTGAGGAATGAATTCCAGGAATTTAGCAAATCACTCACACTTCTAAGCCTTTGTTGTCCTAGAACTACAATCAATAATATCCACTTCATTGGTCTCACAGTAATGAGGCCACAATAGATAAATATATGTGAAAGGTGCTTCAGAAACCATCAAGGAACACTTAAAGATTATGTTCTATTGTGGGTTTCAGTATTTGGCTGTTTTCCTCAAATATCAGATCATTCCTTTTCCAGAGATGTACATGTCTTTTTCTTAAACATAACCAACTAGGATATGATTCTCACATAACCTGTAATAGTATGCATGCCAACGTATATTTAGCCTGAACCTAATCAAGAGGAAAGGAACTGATCAGTTCAGAACTTGAGACACTTCGGAGGTGACTGATGAGGATGCTTCTAAGGGTCACTGAAAGGAAACAAAACAAAACAACAACGACAACATCACACACACACACACACACACACACACACACACACCCAAAACAGTGTGCAGAACCATTACTGATTAAAGAACAAAGACATGTGACAACTGAAAGAATGCAAAAGACTGACTTCTGGATGTAAAAAAAAAGGTTAGAAAAGAGCATTTTGGAACAATTAGGGAAAATTTTCGAACACAAACTCAAAATAGATGTTACTGTATCAAATATAAATTTTGGGGGTTTTTCATGATTTGACTCGGAAGGAGAGAATGCTTAAGAGGTACATACTGAAGTATTTGGGGGTAAAATGTCATGACAATTGGAACTTTCAAAATACCCAGGAAAAACAAAACTATATTTTTATGTGGAAAGAGGGACACAAAAGTGGCAAAAGACGAACACTCGGCAAATGGAAAGCGATGAATATAAACGTATTCATTGTACCAATTTTTCAACTTGTTGGAAAGTTTCAAGTTTCTTAAAAGAAAATTTGAATGGGAGATTCTATGCTTAAAAAATAAACAACAATAACAGAACTTCAAGAGAAAAATCCCTTCCTGATAAAGCAAGAGAGTTTTAGAAATACTCATTGGAGTATGACTTATCTCCTTATAGTGACACAGAATAGAAACCCAAGGTGAAATGAGAAACAATTTTTTGAAATTGTATTTCATCTATGCCAGGACTATGAAAGGACTAGCACACCAACTGAAACACAGTGTAGCGTGGGCCTGGTTTTAAACGGGGAGCATGGAGATCATGGCTTAGCCTCTTATAAATTATATAACCTCTCTACCCTACAGTCTTCTCAATCGAGCATGGGGGGGTAATAGTTTCTCTCTCAAAGGGATTTAATGAGGGTGAATTGAGGCAGCAGCTATAAAACACTTAGAAAAATTTCTGTTACATGATAAAATCTCCATGTGAGTTTACTACCACTGTCACTTCAACCACTGCTATTATTGTTACTGTCCTCGCCATCATAACCTTACAGCTTGTCTTCTCTCTGATAGGAGAGTGTAGGGCCAGAATGTGACCCTATCCTTAATGCAATAAAGGGAATAACTCCGATGGTGGTTAACATTTTGTGGACACCTACTATGTGTAAAGCACTGGACCAAACACTTTATTTTGAGGATGGAGAGAAATTTCAACCCAGGACGTATCATGCCCAGCATCTCCTTCGTATTTACTTTGGATGATTTAGATGATGAGATTTGGGGCTTTTGAGCTGATGATATTTAGATGAAATTTTGGATTTCAATTTGATGTCATAACAGGTTGGGAATTTGGGAGATATTGTGATATGAATGAATATATTTTGCATGGGGGAATGGATGTGAATCTTTGGGAGCAGAAGGCAGATTGTGGTAGGCTGAAAAATACTGCCCCCCCACCTCCCCCCAGAAGTATCTAGGTCCTAATCCCTGGAACCCATGGATGTTACCTTTTATGAAAAAAAAAAGACTTTGTAGATATGATTAAGTTAGGGATCTTGAAATGCAGGGATCATCCTGGATTATCTAGGTGAACCCTAAATGGAATCACAGATGTCTTTATCAGAAGGAGACAGAGGTGGAGTCGATATGGGAAAGAAGGCAATATAACATCAAGGCAGAGATAGGAAGGATGTGGCTACAAGTAATGTGGGCAGCCCTCAGAAGCTGGAAACAGCAAGAAAACAGATGCTCCCTCAGAGCCTCTGGAGGAAATGGGCCCAGCTGACAAAGTGATTTGGGTCCATCAAAATGGCTTCAGACTTCTGGCTTCCAGAACTATAGAACAGATATGCATTGCTTCAAACTACAAAGTTTGTGGTAATTTGTTACAGCAGCCACAGGAAATTAACTCTGTAGTAAGTGGAGACTAGAACACAGAGTCAGTTGTGGCTGACTCTCTATTGCACTGGATTAATGATTTTTGCTTCAACTAAAGACCTGGCTTAGCTCTGAGTTTCCTGGGCGTCAAAGGAAGAAGACAAAAATGTCAAATTACAGAATTATTACTAATTAATATAATGAAAGATGATTAGTAAGCAGAGAAAAACGTTTTCAAATTTCAGAATTTTTCAAAGATCTTGTGAAAGGGCTACCACGTGATATGGTGGGCAAGATCTTTAACATTTCACTGTTATATTCTGTTTTGACTTTGGGCATCATGTAAGTCATTGCTCTGTGAAAGACTTCTTAAGCTATAGAAGGCTAACTTATCATATAGGAATGATGTTTACTAGAGATACATGATAAAATTGGGATGATTAGCATCTCCTTTGTAGTGTTGGAGTCCGCAAGGTTTATCATGCAAGCAAAGTCACCTCTGGCAGTGAAAAGCAGGGCTGGTAACAACCATGCTCGGACAACATGTTCAAACAGGAATTGTCCCAGACAGAATGAGACATGCGGTAGATTATCTTGCTTACAGGCAACATCCTTAAAAGTTAGGAGAGAACCTAGTCAAATCTGTCTTTTTAAAAGAATATGTCAATCCTTGACTGAGACTAAAACAGACTTTTTTTTCAAACTTCAGATTCTTCCTAGACAGCCACATAAATTGTCTTCTGTGAACTATTAACTTATTACATTTACAAGTAATATTATAAAATAGATATAATGTTTTATAAGTGAAAAAGACTGCCTAGAATTCAAAGAGCTAGCAAATCAAATATTTTGTTCTTCTAGGTAATTTTTAATTGCCATTTTAGCACAGGTGACAATTTTGTTATTTTTATAAGATTCTAAATTGTCATGATCCTCATTATTTTAATACCAGCATCATGTGCCAGTGAATGGAGTTATATATTAAATCTAGCCAAACATTATTCTTTTGCTAGGTATTTTTATTTTCTCCCATTTTTGCTAATAATTTATCATAAAAAATGTGGAATTGAAATAAATGTTTCTAGCTCATAGATTTTCCCTTTTGGACCACTTCCTTTTTTTTTTTTTTTTAGATTATATTTATTTATTTGACAGAGAGAAACACGCAAGAGACGGAACACAAGCAAAAGCAAGGGGAGTGGGAGAGTGAGAAGCAGGCTTCCCACTGAGCAGGGAGCCGATGTGGGGCTCCATCCCAGGACCCTGGGATCATGACTTGAACTGAAGGCAGACGCTTAACGACTGAGCCACCCAGGTGCCCCTTGGATCATTTCCTTAAGATAAATTCCCAGAGGTGGAATTGCTAGAGTCAAGCTTCTCATCTGAATTCTGTTCATTGTCTACGTCACTGAAAGGGCCAATTGCATAAAACGATGGGCAAGTCTTTAAATGGCCAAGAGTTGGTTGCATCTGTCCATTTTGTGTTGAATATGTGTCCATAGCATCAAAACCAAAATATGTAGAGTTGTTCCACTGGGCAAGAAGAGCTTGAAGAGTCTGAGTCACCCTTTCCTGGTTTTAGTCATTTTGGATCTTAGTCACAGCGGCATCTGATAGAACCACTGGCTCAGTCCATTTGCTTCCTGGGGAGAACAGAGTAGACCAAAGAAGTAGACTACTATATTTGGTCCAAAATTTGTATTTTAAAGACCTTTTATTTACAGCCCCTATAACATTTTCTTGGCAATAGTCCACAATTTTTCCTAGGAGAAGTCACCAGGGGAAACAATGCCTTGCATGGCTTTTTGGTTTTGTTTTCCAATAAAAACATAACTGCAAAGATGTATGGATAAGATTGTTCCTTCATGGGGATGCCTGGGTGGCTCAGTCAGTTAAGTGGCTGCCTTCAGCTTAGGTCATGATCCCGGTGTCCTGGGATCGAGTCCCACATCGGGCTCCTTTCTCCGTGGGGAGCCCGCTTCTCCCTCTGTCTCTGCCTGCCACTCTGCCTGCCTGTACTCTCTCTAGCTGTCTGACAAATAAATAAATAAAATCTTAAAAAAAAAAAAAGATTGTTCCTTCATTGGGGCACTGTTTGCTATGACAGAAAACTTTTTTAAAAGAATAAATTTTCAAAAATAACTAGAAATACTTTTAAAATCCATCACAAAAAAATTGCTTAAAAATAGTACACTGATAACAAAGAAGCAATCTACATACCCTGATTTTAAAAAGAAGATGTCAAAGATATATTAGGTGAAAACTGTACATTTTCCTCTGTGTAAAACAAAATAGATTTACACTCATACATACACACAACAAACATGTATAATTAAAAAGTTATAGGAGAACAATAAAAAATGATAGTCTTATCCTCTAGGGATGGTTCTGGAGCTGAACAAATGGAAAAGACTATTTGCTTTTTATCTTACACTTTTTTGTACTATTGTCAGTTTTTTTGCCATGAGCGTGATCATAATAACTAGGTAATAAAGGGATTGGCCACTAAGCATTGACAGATAACCTCTTCTCTGTTAGGAGTTACAGGGACTTTAAAAGTATGTGTCTCTTCCAAACAGCGGAGTTACCATGGGCAGTCCTTTAAACTTTCCAAATCTCAGCATAATGTAAAGGAAACATTATAGGCCCGAAGTTAGGTAAAACCAGGTTTAACTCCCAGTTATGATACCAGCTGGGGGATTGTGGGCAAGAAAACTAACTGATCAGTTTCCTCAACTATAAATAAAAAGACCTACCTATTTCATGGGTTTCAGATAATGCCTGGTTCTGATAGTGTCCAACTCATAGCAGATGCTTGACCAATACTATTAACTCTGAATACAAAGGGATGAGAATCCAGTTCACCTTTCCCAAGGGTCCTGTGGAATACCAGGTATCCGAGAGTTCTAGCAAGTAAATATTCTATAGTCCCCTGAGTCTGAGAGATATCCTCTCTGAGAGTCACAATGGGCATCAGCCTGTGAAAGGTTCTGAGAAGTTACAGCAAAGTAACGTGTTAGCTCAGAATCTGCCAACATACTTGGTCCCCCTGCCAAAGGCCTCCCCACACTCCATTACTTTTATAGCATAAACACTCACAGAAGTTATTGGCTTGATTCAGATCTAATTAAACAACATTTAATTCTACTCAATTGCTATGACTAATACACTATCACTTTACCCGAATATTTGGAGGGGTATATAGTGACAAGTTTTGCAAATGAAAATTCCATTTGCACTTGATTCCTCTCAGGCTGTATAATATTACTACAGAGAAAGAGTCAATAACGACTAACGTCTATTATAGGCAGAGATGAAGAAATGAATAATCCGTAACTATCACTAGGATGGTTTTATTCAGTTAAAGAAGTGGCCCTTGATTAAAACTATTCATGCCTTTAAGTAAATGAAAATGAGTGGATTATTTTTATCTTTGAATTATATACTGTCCTATTTCCTTACCCTCAGGCACCAACTTCATTTTTGATAAGGTCATTTAATAACATGATCCTTAAAGACCTTACAGAGTGGTCAAAGAAAAGGCTTTGGAGTTAGACATGCCTAAGTTTGCCTAATTTGTCATTCAACCACTTACTAGTTATGAATTAGTGCTAGTAACTTACTACTTACCAGTTTTTAGGGCATGTTACTTAACACTGGACCTCAATTTTTTTCATCTATAAAATGAGCACGATAATACTTAATTTCATGTGCTATGGTAGATTGTTTAAAAAAATGGTCTTCATTATTCCCCATCCTGTCTTATTCATGTCCTTTTGCAAGGTAACCTTAAATTCCTCCCATCAAGAAGTGGAGTCTAGGGGTGCCCCAGTGGCTCAGTTGGTCAAGCTGCTGACCCTTGGTTTTGGCTCAGGTTATGATCTCAGGGTGTTGAAATCAAGGCTCATGTTGGGCTCTGTACTCAGCGTGGAGTCTGCTTGAGGTTCTCTCTCTCCCTTTCCCCTTCTCCCCACTCACACACATTCCTTCTCTCTCTCTCTAAATACAATAAGATAGGATAAGATAAAACCATAGAAGCTAAGATAAGATAAAAAAAAGAAGTGGAGTCTATTTCTCCACTCCTTGAACTAGGCTGGCCTTGGAATTTCCTCTGACCACAGATGAGGCAAAAGTGACCTTATGCCAGTCCCAAGCGTATGCCTCTCCAAGAGGCCACACATGCTCTTGCTTCTGCTCTTGGTACCCTCCATCACCTCAAGTCACCCTATGAACAATCCCTGCCTGGCCTGCTGGATGATAAAGGATAAAGGAGATAAAGGAGATAAAGGAGAGGAGGGGCAGTTGTCCTAGCCTGTCACTCTAGCCTACACCTGGCTATGCTTCCAGCCCATGAGAAAGTCCAGCCTAGATCATCAGAGTCAACTCTCTGATCTCTAGCTGATCACGGACTCATAAGTGAGCCCAGCCAAGACCAGAAAAACCATCCAGCTACCCATGAATTTGTGAGCAACACAAATGACACTGAGTTTGGGGGTGCTTGTTAGCTAAGAGTCAGCTGACTATTTTAACAATTAAGAAAGTTAATATATCTATGTGTCTTATTGTGACAACTGATTGCTATTTTTTACTGTATATATACTGATAACTAATAGAAGAGTATGTTTCTCAGTAAAAGTATCATAGGGACATTTTTCAAGAATGTTATAATTGCTCAAAGCTAAAGAACATCAGCAGTCATTTTATCAATGGAAACTAAATTATGTGATTATATTTGCTGACCCTGATAGTCAATCATATTCCAATTTGTTATGATAACCTGCAAGTAGCCCAGAAAAACTGATACACAGATGGAAGATATCCCTCCCATTCTTAAGTCAAAAGTGAATAATACGTTTTCATATGGTTGGCTCACATATTGCTAGTGCCAGGCCCCCTGACCAGCACAGACTCAGTGCTCGATCAGTATAGCCCTGTGGTTAGGAGCAAGGGCTCAGTCGGAATCCCAGTTCCTTTCATAACTTTGCCTTGCCTCTGTTTCCCCATCTACAAATGAGGATAACAGAAGTATTTACCGCTTCTATTTGCAGGAAGGAGGAAGTGATATTCTTTAGGTGAAGTACCTACATGGCACAATAAATGTTAGTTACTTCTCTTTGTGGAGGGATTTTTGTTTTAGCATAGTCCTGAACCGAGAGTCTGTGTGGCGGTTCTGGGCATATGTGAGTAGCCATCCTAGTATTTGCTGGATCTCTCAGGCTCTCAGAAGCTATCTATCTTGCAAACACCAAGGCAAACATCAAAGCAACAACTACAAAGAATGTGAAGTTTCTAGAGATGCAGTGAAGAATTGCAATGTCATATCTTAGCAATCGTGATGAAACAGAATTGAAATAAATAATGTTTTATTAATTCAGGAGCTGTAGTCTTCATGTAGACACTCTGAGGTTCTCACCTGTTGTTTGGTCTGCAAAAGTTTCCCATGGAATGGAACCCAATCTCCAAAACATAGTGCTGAAGGGCAGAACCCTGAGGCTCCACCTCCTCTAATTTCATTTTGGCCATTAACCCGTTAGGGAGCCTGCCCAGACCTGAGACCTCAAAGACACTCTCACCGGATAATCCAGGCCGATGACCTGAGTCTGACCCCGGACCCTGGTTTGAAATGAAAGATGAAGAGACAATTAATTGACACTCATATTATCCTTCCTTCTAGAACTTCAGGTTTTCCCTTCCAGAACTGCTATTTTATCAAAGAAAGTGGAACTGCTGCTCCTCCTATCTGTTAGCAGAAACTAAGTGGTGTATAAATCAGCCCAATCCTCACGTAATACCCCCGATTTCAGATTTAGATTCTTCATTCCGTGAAGTTCTCTAATGTTCAGTTTCAAATTTCATCTTCTCAGGGACCACCTGGGGATCGTGGAACATACAAATGGCCTCATTTATTTCATCCTGTGATATGTATTTTTCAAAAAACAAACAAACAAAAAACTTAAGTTCTCCCTAAAGAAGAAGACAGAATGGAAAAACAAACCAGTGTTTGTAGAACAATGAAGTCATACAAAGAACTTGCGGGGATACCGTTGATGGCAATTATTCTAACAGAAGGATCATCAGACAGGCTGCCTCCTATTTACCTAATTAGGCCAGTGGATGAAAGACTCAGCCCTTTTCAGATCAATGCATTGTATCTATTCTAGAAATGTTCTTGCCTCTTCCTGTTCTCCGCCTGAGCCCTTTATCTTTCCAGTTAAACATCGGCTTCTCTCAAATGTAAATAAATAAATAAATAAATAAATCTTCTTTTCATAGTTAAAAAAAAAAAAACCCACAAAACAAAACATCAAAAAAAAAAAAAAAGGAAATCAGAACTGAGATCTATGGTTTTCTCTTTTCCATACTGTGTGGTTCATTGAAATTCTACAGGGAAATGTGTAGCTCTGAGTTGGCTTGATTTTCCTTTGGGAATCACCCGGAAAAATTAACAGCCACCCAGGGACTGAGTTCTTGTCAACAACAAACCAAATAAAACTTTCCAAACTCATTTAATTGTCTGCAGGATGCAGGAAGGCTTCCCTTATCTCCTTGCTCAGACATCATATGCCAGTTTAAATAAAACTGAATTGGTATTTTCCATCCTAGTATTTACTCCATCTCAGTGAACCAACCAGCCAGGTTAAGAGAAGTTAAAAAAAAGAAAAAAAAAAGGTAAGAATCAGTCCAGGTGAAGCTAAGTCAAACAGAAAAGAGACAGCCATTCCCAGAAAAAGATAATATAAAATCCCATCCTGTCTCCTCTAACTTCTTGCACAATTAAAGAAAAAAAAAAAAAGGCCATCATGATATTGACATGTAGTCACAAATTTCATTTCCTGCAGCATGGTTTCAGGAATTGTGAGTAAATTGCAATCGTATTAACCAGTTCTTCCACATGTTCGGCTCAAAAAATGTTTGGTCAGGAGAGAATGTATTATTTTTACCCAACCTGTTGCTTTTTGCTTTGCACGGAGTCTCAGAATGTGATAACAGAAGAGGCAGTGAGGCTGGACTGGTCTCCCTGACTCCCTGATTTGGCAACACTTGGTCTGAGCGTGAGCACACAGCCCCTTCACCCCTGCCCCTGGCATTCTTTTTCTGCTTCTCTCTTTCCACTTCAGCAATTCCTCAAGTCACAGATGGAAGGGCTGGGTAGAGCAGAGCCAAACTCCGCTATGTGGTAGGCCTCTGGACCCTATGAGTGTCTCAGCTGTAAGCATCTCTGGGCCAGCGACAGAGGATGTGCTTGGGACATGTTTGCTCAATGAAGGGCCAGACGTTAGCTTCTCAAGGACCTAAAGCCCCTGACACAGGAGGTTGGGCTGGGGGAGACTGGCGTACCGGGGATGAGCCACCTTCCCCTTCCCAGTGCAGACTTTTCCACTTATCTGCATGGCAGTCCATGTGGAAATGGAGGAGGAGAGTAAGAGCCACTAATATGCAATCAGGTTCAGAATAAAAACAGAGCTTCTCACATTGGGGACACGGAAAAGACAGCAACAAGTTCATGAAACCTGACATCTAGCAGGATAAAGGAAGGTGACACCTATACTCCACACAAACCACACCAGAGATGACCCTGGTCACAGGAAGTCAGGTTCCGGGAGGGCTCACTATTGTTGACCAAGTAGGGACAGATCCTGGTGTAGGTCATTTTGTCCTTCTTCACAGATAATACTTTTTTTTTTTTTTTTTTTTTTTTTTTACAAATTGCAGGTTTGTGGCCATCCTGAGTCAAGAAAATCTGTCAGTGATATTTTTCCAATGGCATTTGCCATTTCGGGAACCCTCAATATTTCAAACTTTCTCGTTATCATTCTATTTGTTATGGTGAACTGTGATCAGTGATTACAGCTCTCTCAAAGCTCCAATGATGGTTAGCATTGTTTTTTTAGCAAAACAGTCTTTTTTAATTAAGGCATAGGCATTGTTTTGTAGACACAATGCTCCTGCACACTTATGAAACTACACTACGGTGTAGACGTAACTTTTCTACGCACTGGGATACCAAAAAAGTCCTCTGCCTCGCTTTATTGCCTTGGTCTGGTACTGACTCCGCAGCGTCACAGAGGTATGCCATTCTTGCCCTGTGAGAGTCAAAGCTAGAAGGAAGTCCTAGAAAAGTGTACTCCGGGCAGGGATTGTGCGGGAGAGACTGGAACAGTCATTATCCTCCACTGGTGCTGACAGACACTCCCCAACTAAGCTCAACTTCTCCCCATCCCCCACAGAGGCGCAGCAAGTACTATCTTTTCTCCCTGTTCTCCTCCGCAGGTGAGTGCTTTACTCCTTATCTGCTGACCAGAGAAGGACAGATGCCCAGGAGTCTGGAAAGGGCTGTGGACAGATTTTTGAAGCATCATCCCTTTTCTATTAACCTGTGATTGTAAAACTCCCATGTTATGTCTCCCCAAGTGCACTCATGGTACCTGAGCCTCTTTGTGAGATGACTGAGATGAAAGCTTCAAGGAGGTGTCTTTGTAGTGTCAACAAAAAGGAGGATCGGACAGAAATCTCTCCAGAGGCCACTTGTGGAGTGGATCCTTGTTCAGTGGCTTTGTTCAGTGGCCATCTGAGATAAAGTTGTGGGAGGAGAAGGAACCAAAGCTAACTCTTGAGTCTTCAAGCCCTGGATTCTCACCCACTTCCATCTGTCTCCTAGGTTCTGGGTCATTTTCACTGCTCATTATCATAAGCACCAGAGAGAAGGCAAAGGAAATGAAGGGAGATGAAATTCAAATGAATCGATCCCGCCACTTGGGAATAGCTTAGCTCGCAAGTATACAAGGGGGAGGAGGGTTTCAAATCCTCTGTGCTATTCTGGTCCCTGGTGCTGCCAGGCAATATCGAGTGGGCTGTATGGAAATGATTTGTGGGATGAAAGAAGAAAGGAGGGGGGGAAGCTGCCTCCAGCAGTAGCTTCTTCAAATAAGAGGGAAAGGAATTATATGCTCAGTGGCAGCCTGCCACCCAGAGTAGCCCAAATTTTATTAAACAAACTCATGTTTGGAAGCATCTTTTCCCCTCAGAACTGGAGGAAACGGGATGCTGAGACTGTATTTAGAGCAATTATAATGCTGAGGACGCATGATTGTCATAGCAGCAAAAAGAAAATGAGAAAGTATTCTTGAAAGATGATGCCAAGGACAGCAAAGGCAGAAGCAAGCAAGGGCTGTATGAAAACCTTAATGGATACTGAAAGGGAAGAAAACCACAGTAAGACCTTTAAACCCACTCTCCCCAACACAAAGAGGATGGCAGGAAGAGGATGGAACTCTGTTGCAGAAGGCAATGCCCTCCTCTCTCAGCTTCAGGAATAGGAAGGAGCAGGACTGTGGTTACCAATGCCCTGTCCTGGTCCGTGGTGGGCACTGGGAGGTGCCACCCTGATGTTCCCCTAATGGAGGGCTTGTCCCACCTGCTGAGAGTGCTGGTGGCGGAGAACTCCCCATTGTAAGCCCCTTGGAGGCTCACCTCTGTGGCAGAAGGTCACTCTGCCCTCCAAGAATAGCCCACATCCAGTGACTGAGCAACGTAGGAGGACAAAGGCCTGGCCTTCTCAGCTCTATCTGGGGCAGCTCTGAAGGGCCATTCTAGACTCAGCGCTGCCTGAGGGGTTGGCTGAGGTTGCTGTTGGGTGAGCGTACCCCTCAGTTTCTCTCTCTAGTCCATCCCATCCCATTCACAAATGTGGATCTTCGGGGTACTTCCCAAGGAACTCTCCTATACAGAATCCTCCCTCCAGAGACTTCTACCTGTGCAACTCAGCGTGTAATGGTCACTACTTTTCCTCATCCTACCTGGCACGGAGAGCTGATCGCTCCTCTGAGCTTAAGAGTTACTCTTATGTATGAGATCGGGATGTACAGGAAGAGAAGCCATGAAACACTCAGAGACCCAGGTTGGGGAGGTAGGGGATGTCGGAGAGAACAAGACTACGAATGAGCCAGTGGGAATAGAATAAAGAGATTGGGCTTTGGATTCAATGTTTAAAGAAGCAGTTTTGAATTAACCATACAAAATATTGGACACCAAGGAGTCACAACAACATTATTTAAGAAATATGTACGTCATATCCATACCAGGGGAGCCCTGGGGAGAGAACGGGGAAGGGGACAGCCTGAGCTTACCTGAGCGAGGCAAGAGGCAGAGTGTGCATGAATGAATCCTATACCATAGCTGAGTCCATTAATGGGAAATTTATCTTTTTTTTTTTTTTTCCCCTAAGCCTAAGAACATGGTATCTTCTATTTGGGAGAATTATTGGCAGTACAGTCTCAGAGCATGCTTGCCACTAGACAAGATCATAACAGAGTCTGGACTAAATGACTGATAGATCTGAACACACTTTCCCACTGAATGGCATTAGACACAGTCTTTGGACCCTCCATCTGAGAGGAATAAAGCAGGAAACAGCTCAGTGAGTAGAAATTCATAAAACCAAGGTTTTCCCGAATTGTCTCATAGGAATTTTTCACCACTTGAACTGCCTGAGTGAATTGAGATACAGCCAAAAAAAAAAAAAAAAAAAAAAAAAAAAGTAACTATTTCTCTCATTTATCAAACCTGCATAAATAAAGGGTTTAGGGGTTAACTAGGGGTTAGTTTAAAAAAAAATCTCTCTCTCTCACCTAACTGAAGCTGGACCTTGCCGGCCGAGAGAAGTATAATGATATCATCTGTATGGGTTCATCATGGGCTTTCTGGAGATGTGGCTGCCTTATCAGGGCTTAATAAAACTTTCAGGGCTCCTTCTTCTGGAAAGTGGTAGCGCTGTACTTCTCCACCCTGAGGTTAGCTGTGATCATGTGATCACTTTGACTAGTAAATTCTGAGCAGAACTTAGGTGAGTTTTCAGGCCTCCCTGCCTCCTACTTCCGTCTTCTGGGGTCAGTACAAACCCCCTCTCTGACCCATGCTAGACACATGGTATGAATGAGAAATAAACTTCTGTCTTCTTATCCCACTGAGATATGGGTTTATTATAGCTGCTTATCCCCCTTCCACAGATAAAGAAACTAAGGCTCAGAGAAGTCTCATGCCTCACGCAGTCACATACCAGGAAGATGGGAAGCACTTTGACAAGCAGAGAATGAGAGCCAGTATCATTTCAGAAAGGAAGACCAATGTTAGCAGTCAAGAAGGTAAAAAAGTATATTTGAACAACTACAAGTATTCCATTTTTTTTGAATGGAGAGAGATTCTGACTGGAGGAAAAGTAAAAGTCAGAGTTCCGATTATCACTTGAATAATGAGTTCATTTCGAACTTATTAGATAGCCCAGTTCCTGCCACTGCATGGTCCTTTCAATGCCACGTGGACTGAGATTCTGACTTGATTTCCTGGGAACCAGCTGGACCCACCAGTTTCGTGCAATTGGCTTTCACCTTTGATCCCTCTGCTGCCATCAGAAAATGTAAAGCCTTCCTAGAGAGAGTTGGAACTTTCCTGACTTTGTTTTTAAGTGGGGGAAGCTTCCAGGGGAATTGTTCATCTAGCCGTGATCCTGCCTGAATAATGAGCAAACCATCCGAACTGGCTGATGCACCAGCAGAAACTAGACAAGGCCACAGTGGACAATTCAGCCAGAAGGATCTTGAGGAAATACTGAGAGGGACAAGCTCCGAGGACTGAGGGTCCGCTTCTGTCAGACATCAGCATGTTTTACACTCAGGAAAGTGCCCAAAGAGCAGGCACCATGGTTTGAATTCAGAAGAGGTTTATTCACAAGAAATTCTGCCACAGGTGTCTCAGGAAAAGTGAGCAGCTCTGCACAGAGAAGCAGAGGGTTACAACATGGAAATGTGGAGAGGCTGCTCTCTTGAGCCAGAAGAACAGATAACTTCTGGGCTTGACAGACAGACTGGTGGAAGTTGTCTGCTCTGAGTAGGCAGTATTTCAGGGATGGAATCTGGAATTAGTTTCCCTGCTGAGCTGCAGTCACGTGTGTGTCCACACTGTCACTGCCCTTCCGCGTTGGATCAGGCCCTCGAAAACTGCTGAGCTTTCACTCCTGATCTGCATCCTACAATCCCTGGTGGGGCCCTGCCATGAACCTCTCTGTTTCTGGGGGATCCAGCTCCATGCATATCCTTGCCAAACCCTTCTTCATTTCTCTAGACCTTGCTAGAGCTTCTGCTTAGTCTAAACGGTGGGCCCCCAGGAACTCTAATACCGCAACTGAAATCTGGCTTTGCCGATGATTAGAGATGCCAGCTGGGTATTGGTGCTATCTATACCAAGCCAGTTTTTACCATGCCCATGGAAGTGTGATTTGAACAGCTGTCCCCTTCCCATATGGGGTGTGGGAAGCCCCATCGCTGCTTTAGCTTCACTTTCCTGGATCCCGACCTTTCCTCCCTCCTCCCGTATCCACATGGTGTTTCTGTAGTTCCCACGGGCCTGGGAGCTAAGCATGACTAGAATACAAAAGACCTCAGAGTTGAGCTGCTCGGGTTTAACTGGTATTAAAAAATGCAGACAGAATTGTTTTTGTGTGTCATTCTTAATACACACTGCGGAATGCTTGTGCAGAGAAATACAGGGTGTAAATTAGGAAATCTCAGATGTTGCATTGTTTTGGGTAAACACAATGGGAAAGTGAAATAGGAAATACAGAGCTCATTGATGTAGAAGAAGGAAAAACAGCAATCTTTTGATGCTATCGTTCTGTGGGTGCACAAGGGGAAGGGGAAGCACCATCCTACTTCAGTCATAATGCCCTGGGGTGAGAGCCCCAATGTGGGGGCTGCTCAGAGGTCCAGCGGTGCTTTGAAGTGAACAATGTCACCACCAAAAGGAGTGTTTGATTTTTCTCTAGGCTGGGGACTGTCTTTCCAGTGGCACTCGGCCAAGAAACATGTTTTCCCGTCTCCATGACAGGACTTCCTGGGGGTAAAGAAATAGCTCTGCCCACCAGGAACAAAAGCAAATGAAACGTAGTAAAGGAGTAAACCAGATGACAAGAGAGCAACCAAAGACGTCTCTTCTGCAGGGTACAATGTGTGTGCGCTTGGTGGGTTTGGAGCATAGGAGCAGAAAGAGAGAGTGAACCTGAGAGGGAAGGGTGACAGTAAGGGAACACACATTATATGTGCACAGGTCTCAATCTTAGGCAGTGTGCAAGAAGAACAAAGTAAGTGTGAAATAAGTGGCTGGACAAAGAGGACATTCTGGCTATACTGTGCTCGGCGAGTCCTGAGTGAGAAGGGTTTGGGGGGGTCCCTGTTTGAATTGGCTATAGAGTAAAATGGATCTGGTTAATGGCTCAATCTGGTGAATACACTGCACATGGTGATTTATTATATGAATTACTTTGTTGGTAAGTTTTCAGTTCAAGAGCCTTTGCCCATTGCAGAAATACTTTTAGTCACACCAAGTTCATCAACCATCTGGTTGCTACTCTAGTGTCTGACAGTGATTGACGTTAATGAAAATATGGTGATAAGAATGATGATTGTAGTTGGAGTAGCTGACATTTCGTTAGCCTTTACTTGGGGCTATATGCTTTGCGTACATCATATCATCTTATTTCATATGCCACGCTACCTAGAAATGTGGGGGCCGCTATGGTTCCCTTTTACAGAGGAGGAAATCAAGGCTCTGAGAAGCATGCCTGAGTCAGGGGCACAGTTTGGATTTTGACCCAGGTCTGCCAGTTCAAGAGTCTGAGCTCATCAACATTATGGGACCTCATTTCTTGCTGGGCAGAACTGATGGGGTTTATATCTATTCCTTCCTTCCTAGAGAAGGAAAACCCTGTGAGGAAGGGTTTCATGTGCCACAAATATGTTCTCATACACATATTTAATTCAGCTTTAGTTTTCAAATAAGTTCCCTGCTACAGCTACATATTTAACATTACCCTTTCATTAACCATAATGGGAACCAAAAGGATTGGTGTTAGATTACATAAGGCAAAAATAACTTATATGAACACAAAAGAACAATAACAACAAAAAAAGGACAAGTAAATGCCAATGGAAACAGAAACTATATATTAATTATCTCACTTTCCAACCTTTCCCTACTGCTTTCTTGCTCTGTCAAAAGCTATTTTTTTAAAAGCCTGACCCAGATCACAGTATTTAAACTGTCTTGTGTATTATGTATGTGACAAAAATACACATCTGGGAGAGAAAAAGAACAGTTTTTCTTTTCTCTGTCCAATAGAGCCTTTGGGTTTTAGCTTCCAAAAGTAAATCCTATGATTAATAATGAAATAGGAAAGAGAAAACCATCTTTCTGGATTAGGATACTTGCTTGAAATATTTGGAAATCTGTGTTTTAAGATATACCAAGATAGGACCCCTCTCTGGGCTGGACTCTACTTTGATTCTTTTAACCACAATAAAACAAAGGATGTTGAGCCCAAGAGGGAGAAGACAGCTACCATTTCCTCTACAAATCCCAAACCCAAACAATTTTTGCATATTACCCACAGGCTGTCTGCATTGTTTGAAGGTGGGAGAAGTCAATTGTTGAAGCAATTCTGGGCTCCAGGGTAGAAACTGCACAATTGTGAGTTGGGGTTCAGGAACTACAAAAGTGCCTCATGCATGACATTTCTGGGATAATCTTCCAACAACTGGATAAGACAGAAAATCCTGTTTCTGGGTCATTGGGAAATTTGTAGTTTCTGCCCATGGCATTAGACTTCATCCAGGGGAAATCCTATTAAAATCTTCTTTTGTTTCACTTGTGAAAGAAAGACATGGTCCATTCCTAAGTAGATTAACAAGGCCTATATTTCAAAAGTTCAACTTAGCGGGATTCCTAAACCTAGAAACTTCAAGAAAGTTTATTGTATAATTTTTTTTCTCTCTCAGAGAATATTTTTACTGGGAAAGTTCTTGAAACTTTGGGACAATTCTCACAATTTATTGGCAACTTTGGATTAACATAAGTAGGAAAATCTTTGATATGGCAAGAAGTAGGAGATTCAGCTTTTTATGGAAATTTTTCCAAGGATCTCCCACCAATTACAGTTAATACTAAAGCCCTGTGCGTTTATTTCTCAATTAAACAAAAAAAAAAAAAAAAGAAAGAAAGAAAAAGATAGGCTTAACTATCAAGCACATTTGACATTTCTTCTATAAAAACAAAGTTGTTTAAAAAGTTGTTCTGTACAGGGGCGCCTGGGTGGTTCAGTGGGTTGAGCCTCTGCCTTCAGCTCGGATCATGATCCCAGGGTCCTGGGATCGAGCCCCGCATTGGGCTTTCTGCTCGGCGGGGAGCCTGCTTCCCCCTTTCTCTCTGCCTGCCTCTCTGCCTACTTGTGATCTCTCTCTCTCTCTCTCTCTGTCAAATAAACAAATAAAATGCTTTAAAAAAAAAAAAAGTTGTTCTGTACAAAGTTGTATAAAAACAAAGCTGGTTATCAACTGTAATTTTCATCAAGTTGCTTTAACCTCTCTGTAACTCAGTTTCCTTATCTATAAAATGGGGACATTGATTGTTCCTACCTCAGGATTGGCTTATCTGCTTCCATAGTCTCATTCTTCTCTTCTCCATCTGACTATTAGGTGGAACAGTAAGGACAGGTGATCCAGGCCCACAGGTGAAACAGAAGAGAATGTCATGCTGACCAAGTAACGTTTGATAATCTAGCAAAGATAGTGTTCATAACACCCTTCTCCCAAAATGGAAAAAAAAAAATAACTTGCAATGAGGGGTGCCTGGGTGACTCAGTCGGTTAAGATCTGCCTTCAGCTCAGGTCAGGATACCAGGGTCCTGGGGTCGACCCTAAGCCAGGCTCTCTGTTCAGTGGGGAGCCTGCTTCTCTCTCTCCTTCTGTCACTCCCCCTGCTTGTGCTCTCTCACTCACTTGCTCTCTCTCAAATAAATAAATAAAATCTTAAAAAAAAAAAAAAAAACTTGCAGGGCGCCTGGGTGGCTCAGTGGGTTAAAGCTGCCTTTGGCTCAGGTCATGATATCAGGGTCCTGGGATCGAGCCCCACATTGGGGTCTCTGCTCGGCAGGGAGCTGCTTCCCTCTCTCTCTCTGCCTGCCTCTCTGCCTACTTGTGATCTCTCTCTCTGTCAAATAAATAAAATCTTAAAAAACAAAACAAAACTCACAATGAAATGGATCTTCAGGGCAGCTGTTCTCTTCTGCAGCTTGCCAAATATAGCACGGTCATTACCTGTACTGATGTAATACATCCTTAATGTTATATAAATATGGACTTTCCTGCTGGATTGTGATGGGTAGGTGGTAGACTAGTGTCTGGTTCCTAAATTCCAGTTTCTAAATCATTCATAAGGTATGCCTTGCTTCTTCCATGTATCTGATTGGGGAGCGGTGGTGGTCAAGAAAGGGCCAGAGATTTCAAGTAAGGGGTCCTGGATGAGGATGCTGGGCACAACCTTGTGCCTCTTGAGTTGGGGGTAGAGAAGAGAATAAACCCATAGAGGACAAGGAGACAGTAAAATCCTCCTGGAGGGAAAGAAGATGACTAGGGTAACATCCACTCTCTCATTAGCACAGATGTTACCACATCCTGGGAGTCCAGACAAGTCTCCGCAAAATGGACTGCTCACCTTAACAAAGGGTAATGACATGCAGTCATTCAACAGCCATTTCCTGGGGGTCTGTTATGTCCCAGGCACCGATTAAAGGGCCATGGATGAAGGCATTAAGACAACAGAAGGAGCCCCTAACCTCACAACAAGGACTACAGACACCATGAGAGTGAGATGGACACACCTCCCTATTCAACCATGACTTCTGATGTCTCAATCTTAGTGACAACAGGGGCCATGGGGAGGAAGAAAGAGTTTGAGTCCAGGGTCAGCTGTGTGATTCTGGGCAGATGACTTAACCTTTCTAAAATTCTATGAATTTATTTTTCAAATGAAAGTAAAACCATATGGCCTCTAGTGTATCTTCTTTAGTCTCCACCTGTTAATTTTAAAAGAAATGCAGAGAGAAGTGACTTTCTTGCTCTGACAAGAAAATCTTCAGGAGGACTGTCAATATAGGATTCTTAATACTATCCAGCACTCAACCATCATTTCTTAGAGGAGATTACCCACCATCATATTTCACTGGCTACCTCAGGACTCTGAACAGTTTAAGAAATTATCTAGTCATGCTAGCATGATAACAAATGTGTAACCAGTCTGTCACAGTGGGCATCATTTCCACGATCAGTAGAAACAGAGTAAAAAAGATAAATAACTCTTTATAAATTGTTATCAAAATGCATTAAAGAACTAAAAAGCTCAGGTTATTTTGACTCTTCAGCAAAGATGAGACACACAGAAATTGAAATTATGCAATTCATAAGGGAAGAGGAGGAGGATTTAGGACAAGCAAAAGGGCTTTTTTTCCCCTTGAAATGCAAAACAACACCTGGGAAAACATGGTTTATTTTTTTTTTAAACACATAGAGTTAAGAAAATGTAAATCCCACAATTCTGGCTAGTTTGAGTTTTGTTATTTTATAGTTTCCTTGACCTTTAATAACTTCCTTAAAAATCAAAAAGAGCATGGAATGAGATCTTCCGGAGAACTCACTTGGAGGGATTTTACCTTAACTGCCCTGGGGTGAGAAGCAGATTCCCACCATCCTCAGGTTCTCCCTTTTGCCTTTTACTGCACAAGACTCCACCTCACTGGAAACCCAAAGGTGGGGAAAGGGGGTGGGTGGTGGCAGGTCAGTAGGACCTGTGGCCTGGTGTGGAGGAGACAGCTTTGATGACCCTTGGCCTCCCCTGGCCTATGGACTGGCAACCCTGGCAGCACCTGTGAGATTCTTAGAAACGCAGAATCTCAGACCCCAACCCAGACTTCCTGCATAAGGATCTACCCTTCACAAGGTCCAGATGATTTTCTTGCCCTTGATAGTGTGACTCACCCTGCCTCAGCCTCGCCTGCAGACTGATGGAGAGCACATGAGCATGGCAGAGGGGCAGGTAGTGGCCCATGGAAGAAATGAAGTCCAGGGACCCCCTTCTCTCCTGAAAGTGGCATTCCTTGGCTTTTTCGCCACCCCTGGCCTTCTGTCACTCACTTTCATTCATGCATATGCTCATTCAACAAAGCAACAAAGCACCTACTTTTCTAGGAGACTCCTAGGTGCCAGGCACTGTCCCTGTCTGCACTGAGGGTACAGCACTGAATACGGCCAACCAGGTCCCTACCTTCATAAAGCTTCAGTGAGGGTGCAAGAGAATAAGATGGACAGGAGGCAAACATAAACCATGTCAGGGAGTAACTCTGAGTAATAATAAAGCAGGATAAGAAAAACATGTTGCAGTGCAATGGGGCTATTTCAGGTAGGGGTTGGTAGAAGCCTCTCCAAGGAGGTAACTTTGGAGCAGAGAACTAACAGAAGTAAGGAAACCCATCTCTGAAGAGAGTGGGGGAACAGTGTGCCAGGCAGAAGGAACACCATGTGCCAAGACCTTGAGACATCCTCAGCTACTTTGAGGAAGAGTGAAAACTCTAGCTTAGTTGAAGCAAAGCAGATGGGGCACAGTGATAGAAATAGGTTTGAAGAGGTCAGCAGGGGCCAGACCCTGGAGGTCTTCAAAGACCACAATGGGGGATTAGATTTTATTTTAAGCATGATGAGACACCACTGGAGGGCTGTGAACAGAGAAGCAAGACAGTCTGGTTTATATATTGAAAAGATTACTCTGGCTGGCTGTGATCATACCAAGGCCGCTGGCCATCACCTCTCCTGCAGAAACACTTACAATGTCCCAGACTGTCCATCCTTAAGGGTTTTGTATCTTCTTGTTTAAATATTTGATGACTGGGTCAAAAACTGAATGAATAAGTGAGTGAAGGGTTCTGATTGCCCCAGTTTGGGCTACCCCAAAGCAAATAACTGTATGCTGTATTCATGAAGATCTTTTCTCACCATATCTATTTGAATTTGCTGTAGGATAACAGACATATCGTCAGCAGAAAGCCCACCCAAATATTCCTGGAAGATCTGAGGTTTTTAAAGAATTTCAGATTTCCTTTTGTTTCTAATTGGAGACTGTAGAAAACAAACATTTCTCTCATAGGCAGAACTTAAGAAATTCCTCCCAAGAAGGTTGTCTCCCCTCCTTATCTCAAAGACATTCACAGTAACCTTCAACAGAATGTGAATTGGGTATCAGATGACTTTCAAAATCATTTTTATTTCTGGTTCTATGAATCCATGATTTTATGTTCTCTGATTGTGGTGCTTTTCCAAACTTTCTCCCAGAATAAGCTTCAAGAATCAGCATCATTATTGGCATGTGGCTTTGAGGGCCCCCTGGCTCTCAGGGTAAAATCTGGTTCCTCAGACACCAACACTGACCAACAGTCTCTACTTCTGCCAGACATTCACAAGTTTCATCAAGAAGCCCTCTCTGGTGCATTGAATGTCCTTAAAACATATTTTAAAAATCCTAATCTTGCCATTGATCATCTTGGTAGCTAAATTTTGGCTAACAATGAAAATGTGTTCCATGTGTACCTGTGTTTCTCTGGAATTATAGCATTACTGTCCATACATGCTCTAAATAACCTGTACATTTTTATGACATTGGCACAGGGGTGCTTCCAGCGTTCCTCAATCAACTGGCCCACTAACTAATCTGCTTTGACTCACATAGACTATCTCTTATTCACATATAAGCCAATGAGCTCCTCCAGAGTGGGCCAGGACCATGGTGGAGAAGCCTTTCTCCTGGCAGCAGTGCTAGCTCCATGATAGGCCCATTGCCCACCCCCAACCACCCCCACCACTGTGACCATTGCCCATCACTGGCCCAACCTCCCTCATATTTGCCCTCATGTGGAAGCTGACAGGAAGGACAGTCTCTGCAGAACACAGCACTGGGGGTTAAGTAGTCTCAAAATCAACTTAGACACCTTCCCACTTCCCCAGAGGAATATATGGCTTCCCTGAATGATGCCTTATTATTGTATAGTCCCATAAAATTTTCAAAATCCTTCATACACATTATTTTCTTTGATCATTCAACATCCCTGTGGGTAAGGTAGACATAGTTTCTATCTTCATTTTGCAGATGAGATTAATGGCTCATCTTCATGACGAGTCAGTGATGGAGCTAGACTGAGAAGCCTGCTCTCTGACCCCTAGACTAGTGCCCTTTTGGTTCCACCATGACACTGCCCCCAAGTCCTACTTTAGGCTGTGATTCTGAAGCACAAACATCTCCATTCCATATGCCCATCTACTCAGTGCCTGCACTGAAGCCAAGATTCCCACCTTCCAAACCATGCTTCTAAACCAATGCTCATGGATGTGCAAAATATAAGCATGAAACAAATCAAGGATTGATATAGTGCTGTCACATTTTATCGTGCCAGCTACCACCATTATTTCATAAAAGAAGTGACATGTCCACCACAAAAATAGAAAGGAAAACATTTTAGATCAAGAGCTAGTCTTGCCTAAAAAACAACCATTAAATCGTTTTATATGACTCCACTCTATTTTTAAAAATATAATTATATTTTCATATTTAAAATGCAGAAAAAATGAAAACAATTTTCCTTTAACTATACTTTATATGTAATTATTAATTGACACAGTTTGTCAATCCGAGTGTGTCTCTCTCTAGATATATTCAACACTGCAAGGAAAACCAGTTATTTCAATTAACTTCATTTCTGTCAATATTATCAAACCTCCAGTTTCACATACTATTTGGTAAAAATGGGAATGACACTCACTAGGGCTTCTTCACACAGTTTGGAATATTTTTGGGCAAACTGAAAGAAGTTGAGAATTAATTGTTTTTATGCCACTAGCTGCTTTTCTGACTCTTTCTCCCCCTGGAACTCCAGGAAGACAGTGGGAGGTAGTTGGCAGGGTGTGCATCTGGCTGAAGGTAGCAAGCACTGCAGGAAGGGGGCTGCGGCACCTGGAGCCACTGCTGAGACCCAGAGCCAAAGGCACAAGCCTGACTCACAACCCTGCCTGCTCCAAATCATCTGACTGGGGTATCGCAGGCATTTGCACTGCCAATCTGATTTTAAGAATCACTGGCTGTGTTTACATGCTATTCCTGAATGTCTCAATTTTATTTTAAGAAAATGACATACGTTCCTACCTACATGGTGTCTATCTACCTACATGGGTATCTTCCTATATGCAATAGAAATTAGGTGGGAAAACTCCATAGGGAAGACATTCTATAAGAGTATAGAGAAAACATAAGTCAAAGACTAGAAAACATTAAGAGAAGGATTTCTGGGCCTTCCCGCTTGTGATACCCCAGGGTGTTTCCAATGACCTCAAGTCAAGTCATGGAATGTCAACACAAGAGTCCAATATAAAATTATGTTAAATCCATTTTATTTTTTATTTTATTTTTTAAAAGATTTTATTTATTTATTTGACAGAGAGATAGGGAGTACAAGTAGGCAGAGCAGCAGGCAGAGAGAGGGAAAAGCATGCTTCCCGCTGAGCAGGGAGCCCAACGCAGGGCTGGATACAGGAGCCTGGGATCATGACCTGAGCCGAAGGTAACCGACTGAGCCACCAGGTGCCCCTAAATCCATTTCAGATTATATTTAAGCACATGCTATTTGAGAGACAATCAGGAGGGATGATGAATAGGTTGTCAAATATGTTGATAGTCAACATGTTTCAGGTCACAGGTCACAGGTTGAACCTGGTGACTCTTCACTAAGAAAGAAAATATGAGAGGAGTAATTTGTAGGTTGGAGCAGGTAAGGAAGGGGTAAATTTGAACTCCCTTCCAGGAATGCTCAGTTTGATGTACTTGTGAGACTTCCAGGTTGTGAGATCTCATACGTACTTATAATCTATTTAATCATCTAAAACTATTTGTTAAATACAGGTGACCCTTGAACAACACAGGGTTTAGGGCTATCAGCCCCTCATAATTGAAAATCTGTGTGTAACTTTCGACTCCTCAAAAACTTTACGAAAAGCCTATGTTGACCAAAACCCTCACTGAGAATATAATCAGTTGATTAACACGTATTTTTTATGTTCTACGTATTATATACTGAATTCTTATAACAAACTAAGTTAGAGAAAAAAATGCTAAGAAAATCATAAGGAAGAAAATGTACATTTACAATACTGTGCAGTATTTACCGAAAAGATTAACATATAGTTGGAACTGTGCAGTTCAAATCCATGTTGTTCAAGGGTCAACTGTGTGATTAATGACTGGCAAACCATGCCCTAGGTTCTAGGGACTAAAACAAGAACATGGGCTCTGCTTCCACAGAGAATCTGCATTTTTTTAAAAAGATTTTATTTATTTATTTGACAGACAGAGATCACAAGTAGGCAGAGAGGCAGCAGAGAGAGAGGAAAGCAGGCTCCCTGCCAAGTAGAGAGCCCAATGCAAGGCCCGATCCCAGGACCCGGAGATCATGACCTGAGCAGAAGGCAGAGGCTTTGACCCAATGAGCCACCCAGGCGGTACGAGAACCTACATTTTAATAGGAACAATTTCTGAAGTAACTGATTAAATGCTTTTACTCTTTGAAAAAAAACTCGTTTTTAAATACATAATTTATTTGGAAAATTTTAAAGAACATTTTTTTTTTTTTTAGTAATCTGTACACCCAATGCAGGGATCGAACTCACAACTCCAAGATCAAGAGTTGCACACTCTACTGACTGGGCCAGCCATATGCCTTATTCTCTTCTTCCATTTTTTTTAATAAGAAAAAAGGAATAGAATCAAGTACTGTAACATTTGCATAATCCTAACATTTTACTTTTGTTATTTTGATCTGGCTAAATTAGTCAAGAGCCTACATTTTATTTCAGTTCATTTAATTTTATCTTAATATTTTTCACATTCATGAGTAAATGTGTTTGCTTTTGTCCTATGACAGTATGACAAAATATATTTACCAAATATTCATAGTAACCTGTTGAATCGGGTGGTGCAACCTCCCACAGGCTTCAAAAATACCTCCATAAATTAACTTCGGGGTGAGAGTCACAGCCATATTTATTTATTTTTTAAAGATTTTATTTATTTACTTATTTAGAGAGAGAGAGATCAAGCAGGGGAAAGGGCAGACGGAGAGAAAGAGAGAGAATCTCAAGCAGACTCTGTGCTGAGCATGGAGCCTGACACAGAGCTCAATTCCATGACCATGAGATCATGACTGGAAATCAAGAGCCAGATGCTTAACTGACTAAGCCACCCAGGTGCCCCACAGCCACATTTCTGATAGGGCTCCATCATGAATCCACTAACTACCCCAACACAAACCTCTCTTGTAAAATGCAGAGTATGCTTGTTTTGAAAATTCAAGGGGTTTAAATGAATTTCTATTAAATCATGGAATTGACTTAGTCCAAAATCTCATCAGCAGCAAACCTATTTATTTCCTTGTTACTTATTTATTATTTGTTATTTATAATCTCCACTACACCAGAAGATGAGATTGGGTCCCCTGCAGCCTGCCAGCTTTCCAATGTGGTACATAATCCATGGTTCATTTTCAGGAATGTACTATACCGGCATGTCTCTCTTTTATTTTAATAAAATGGCTTAAATTTCTACCTCTATGGTATCTATCTACCTATCCAGGTGTCTTGTATGCCATAGACACAGTAGAAGGCAAAGCAGCCAGACACATCCACACCGGGAAGCAAGACTGAGGGCATAGCTTCTACCCCATCCTGTGCCAGGGGACTAGCTCCACTGGAATTCTCTTCTGTCTGGATTACACGCTGGGAATAGGTGTGGAACAGGTAAGCCCCCACTAGTAAGTGTCTCTATCCAACCCCTAGCCCCCCTGCACTGTCCCATTTTTTAAAACTGTCCCTCAAAATCTCCCTACACAGCTGAGAAAACTTTAATAGAAGTACAATTTCATTGTACTGCACCTCAACTCTGTTGCCATTTTTCTCTCCTTATCTACATATTTTGCAATTACCCCTTCAATATCATTGGGTTTTCATCTCACTCAAGGACTATCTAAAGATGTAGCACTACAGTTGCTGCTTGAACTGAAAACCTTAGCATAAGAGAAATAAAAGACAGCGTAAACTTAGTTTCAGATCCTTTGTGTTCTGATTTTTTAAGGATATGATTTCTACAAAAAAGTCATCCATGAACGCTTTAATTTTTCTTGATTTGACAATTGTGCAAAAAATACTGCAACAGAAAGTTGCTTTCCAGCTATTCAAGAGCGATCTCTAAGATTCATTTCTTGTGGCAACGTTTACATTTGTTGAAGCTAGAACTGGAATTCCAAATGCTTTGAAGCTGGGCAAATGGAGTGAAACTTTAGAACAGTGAGTAAACCTAGCCTGCCACCCAGCATTCTCATCTCATGAGCAGCCTTGCTGTTCCTCACAGTCACCTTGTACAGTTACTGAGGTGAAAAATGATAAAGAATATTGCTACGTTTCCAAAGAGTGGCCCCTAAAAATAGTATGAAAAAGTTTTTTCTGAATTAAGATGTTCAAAGACAATGTGGATATATTCTATTCAAAATGGATTGATTTCAAAGACATGATAAAGGAGAAAATATCAAATACGTTGAATGTAAAAATCTTAAGTAGCTACTAGTACGGCTACAGTAATTTGAACAACAGACTTGAGGCCGAGGTTTCAGCCTCTGATGGAAACTGGGTAATCAATTTGAGATTTTATGTCTAATAATAAAAATGTTAAAACCAGGCTGACAATGTTGGGAGTTTGGGAGCAGAGACTCAGTATGAGTTGCCCATCTAGGAAATGCATGGCAAACCTAATGTTCTTTTTTCAAAAGGTGGGTGGTCTTCCAAATGTAACCACCCAAGTAAAGAGTCTTTTTCTTCTTCTCCTTCTTTTTTTTTTTTTAAGATTTTAATTTTTTATTTGAGAGAAAGAGAGAGAGAGCGCACGAGAGAGAAAGAGCATGAGTGCGGTGAGATGCAGAGGGAGAAACAAACTCCTCACTGAGCAAAGAACCCAACATGGGACTCTGAGATCATGACCTGAGCAGAAGGCAGACGCTTCATCAACTGAGCCACCTGGTTGACCCAGGTCTTCTTTTTTTTTTTTTTTTTTTTTTTTTGATTCTTCACAGTTAACTGGACATTATGGGAAGACATTTCCATATGCTTGTATCACAAGTTTTATCGAAGAGTTAAGAACTCACCTTGTGACTGAACAATGAAAAGAAGAAATCAGCTGACAACTGCATGGCATATTGCAAATGACTTATCACCACCTTTCTCCCTCGAAATTACTGACTGTGATTGCCAGGATATCATATCATTAAAAGCTGTGTTCCCTTTTCCTTGATATATCTTCAGCTTTGCCTTTTGAAAAATCAAGAATATTCTCTTCAAAATACATTTTGTCTTACAAAAAACTTACTCAATTTTAAATTTAAGGATTCCATTTAAAAAGACTGACATTGCCTTATCAATGTGAATGTATATATTGGATATTATTATATTCAATATTTTTCCTGTAAATCTAAAAATATATACAGAGTGACACAGTTGTGTAACCAGAAAGCAAAGGTTTTTTTGGGGAGATGAACACCTCAGTTACATTTATATCCTGGCCTTTCTAGGAGAGTTCTGTGTTAAGGAAGGATGTCAATATCCAGTTGGCAAATACAGAAGAAAGAATTCTAGGACACAATCTGAAGACCTAGACAATGGTCCTGGTTAAAATAATCTGCTTTACATCCCTGAGCCTTGTTTCCTCTGTCAGTAGAATGGAACTAGTTTTGGTCCTTTAAATAGAGATATTCTTTTTTGTAAGATACATGAGAAAAGGACTCTCTTCACCTCTCTCAATGCAGAGTCACTATGATGCCCTTGGTGTAGGATGTGATGAACACACTCTGAATGAAAGAACTGAAATATCAGAATTCTCCTTGCTAGTTGTTTGTATGTACTGATAAAGACATTAATTGTTACTGAGTTTTTACGATGTGCCCAGTACCGCAATGAGCTCTTTCTGTGAACTACTGCTTTCCACTTGCCTAATCTAATGAGGTAATAGTTATGGTCAACTCTATTTTATGCTCAGGGAAACTGAGACACAAAGCAGTCAAGTAACTTGCTCAAGGTGACACATGAGTAGGACTAGAAGAAATTCACACCCAGGTGTATTATCTCTTTGGACTGTTGTTCAATAAATAATAAGAAACAAAATGACTTTTGCCTTCAGCTTGTTAATAAAACCTTTGATTCCTGATATTTTTATAGCACATATGGTATTTCATGGGAATCCCAGAAAACCTTGGAATAGCAGGAACTTTATTTGATAGATTAAAAGGCCCAAAGCTCAGAAAGAAGAAATGATTTGCCCAAGGATCTAAGTGGCATAGTGGACAGAATTCAAGCCTCCGAAATAATAATACAACAAACATTCCCCTGTATCACCCACCAAGACCTTTTATCAAGCCGTGGGGTAGGAGAGAAGGGACTCCACACTAATCCCTTTGGTTATTTTGGGAAACATGGCACTCATGTGTCTCTCCATATTCTAGAAGACTGCTTCACATCTCTCACTTGTGAAAGGCAAAGTAATGAAATGATTTCTCTTCAGAACTGAGCATCCACCTGGAAATGCAGCTCCTTCCCTAAACCACCCTCCCTTTATCTGTGATGAAAAAAAATAGATTAATTAACAGCACCCATGGATAAAAATGAACAGGACAAAGGATAGAAATGATTAGAACAAAGTGCTAAACGGATGGCAAATTCAATCAGGGGCAGAAAGGTGAGGAATATTAATTCAAACCACCTAAAAAGAGAAGTCTAAGTGGGGTGGAGTGGGGGAAAAGCATTTTATTAAGCTCTGGGAAATGTGATTGCATTTGGAATGCACTGAAACAGGTGAGGAGGACTTCAAATTTTGCCTGGGAGCCAGTGTGCACCCCCAAGTAACAGAACCGAGCCCAAACAAAACCAAACTGAAATAACTGGCTTGGAAAGGGCATCTGTTAACACATACTGCTTATGGAAAATCCAAGAAATCATCTTTCACCAGCAACCGTGGGACCTTAAGTAAGATTCAACTTTGGCCAGAGTAATGTAATCAAGTGTGAAATAGTTTTTTCATCAGAATGGCAAATAAGAAACCTCCTTTATTTTCCAAATTAATGGTTTACTCTTTTCAAATAGGGCAGATTTCACTAAGAGAGTGAATCATAAGGAATGAGAATCAAGCAATTAGTGAAAGTTGGGGTTCATGAATCTTGGAGTCATCAGAGGTAAAAGAGCAAAAATCATCTCCTTATTTTACAAATGTTGGTACATTTTGACAATATTTTTGCTTCAATAATCAAAGCTTTAATTTTCTACCTAAGCCAGTACAGGTTTCGTAATGAAACTAAGGAAGAAGGACCACCTTCCAACAATGTGAGCAATTCACTTCTTCTTGATGAAAGGAACAAAGTAAGAAAAGTAAAGGCAAAGGAGGTGTTCTGGAAGCGTGTGACTCACATGGACTGAAGTAGGACATGGCGGAAACACCGATGGCTCCACAGGTCACCCACCCCTCAACACAAGCACAAAGACCCCTTTGGAACTTCAGTACATCTGTGGGCCTACTCTAAGATAGTTGAATTTATTTAATATTCATTGACTGAAAAAATAACTAATGACAGTAAGCTACTCTAAATTCAGTAGTACTTTTGAATGAATTTCCATTTATTAATCTCAATGAAGAGCATCTTTGTATGTTTACCCAATGGTTATACATGTGTGTGTAACATATTAATTTGTTCAATCTACAGACAATGTTTGATAAACGTTGATAAATGGATTTGAGGACCCTTATGAGTAATTTGTGTCTCCCCCGGATTCCTCAGCTGCCAGATGGGAACTACTAAACCCTTTCTCTTCTACTAAAGACTCCATGGACTAAAAATAGACTTTTAGAAGGCATTCCAGCATGTTATCTTGCAAAAATTTGCAGTCTATCTGCATTGAAAAAGAGCCAGAGTATCATACACTAAAATGGTAACAGTATTCATCGCTGGCTACGATAGTTTAGGGAGGTTTATTTGCTTTTCTGTATTTTCCAAATTTTCAACAGCAATTATTTACCCCTTTTGTAGTAAAAACAAACAACAAAAAAGCCAAGGAAAACTTAACAAAGGTCCCCATGCTATGATACTAGGAAGACCCTAGCCATCCTCTATAAACTTAAAAACCTGCATTTTGGGGGCATTTGGGTGGCTCAGTTGGCTACGCAACTGCCTTCAGCTCAGGTCATGATCCTGGAGTCTGGGGATGGAGTCCTGTGTCCGGCTCCCTGCTCAGGGGGAGTTTGCTTCTCCTTCTGACCCTTCCTTTTCTCATGCTCTCTCTCTTCTCTTTCTCAAACAGATAAATAAAATCTTAAAAAAAAAAAAACAAAACACCCAGATTCTTGGAAAATGTCCCTAATAGCTGCTCCTACTCTCTCTTGGAGACCCAGTCCTGCAAAGCAATGTGGGAAACTATGAGAATGTAAATGTGCATTCTACTACCACAACATATCCCACAAAAACTGAGTTTCTGGCAAGAACAACTGCATCTTCAACACAAAAATAATCCTGTTGTGCTTCTGCTTACATCCTTCAATGGCTCCCCCATTGACCTGGAGGAAAATTTCAAAGTTCTCAGAACTTTCTGATCCTGCCCCTCTAACCTCTCTAGCTTAATGCCTAACCACTCTGTTGAGTAACCAACTTTGGCTCAGTCATGGTCTTCCAGAGCCATCTTGCTTGCTACTTCTTGATAGAGTTTAGTCATTTCCCAGAGCACATACTCTGGAACGAAGCCTCTCCAATTCATTTATGGAGGGAAAAAGACAGCTCCACTATTCTATCCATTCCTAAAAGAGATTACCAAGACAGCAAATCCATTTTCTTTAGGATTTAGCCACAATCCAGATACATTCCCATCATCTAGTAATTTGAAAAATACAGGTCCAAAAGACTATTTGTGTAAAAATTAATGATAGGTTCAATGTTGAGTCTGAAAACTCAACCATTATGGTGCACTGAAAATTGTTAGTAACCCAGTGATCTGTGTCTACATATGTGGGAGGGATGGTACATCATTGCCAAGTGTGGTGTTGGCCATTATTTATTTCCCAATTTCCAGTGTCACCTTCTTCTTTGATAAGAGATATTCAATTTTTGCTAGGTACATGACCACCTACAATATAGGTCATATACACAGTCTCCTTTGTAGTTAAGGAGTATTCAAGTGACTAAGTTTTGGTCAAGGAGATATAAAGAGGAAGCATTCTGTTATACTTCCAGAAATCTTCTTATAAGGGAGAAGGAACACTCTTTTATTGCTCCTTCCTATTGCATGTATTGTGGATGTGATGAACAGAGTTTTACCAGACCTTCTGGACCAGAAGAATGGGACCATACTCTAGGGATGACAGAATAGTGAGCCAAAGGAAGCCTATGACCCTGAGTGGATAATTTCTACACCTCTGATTCCAGTTCTAAATTGTCTACTCTGAATTGTTTCTAGGTGAGAGAAAAATAAATATTTGCCTTCTTTAAGTCTCTATATTTACTAGTCATTTTTTTCCAAATCTCTGCCTTTACAGCCCTACCTAATATGAAAGGATATATGAAGCTTTGTATGACAAATAAAGCAGAGTAACAGAAGATATGAATAATAGGGGAAAGTGAGTGCATATATATATATATATATATATATATATATATACACAGGAACTATCTGTTCTACCTTTACATTTTTGTTCATCTAAAATCATTCTAAATTTTAAAATTTTACTTAAAAAATGGCAATCTCTATTGTTCCATAGTCTGGTAGATTAGTTGTAATAATTGGTATAAAACCATGGATTTACAGAAGGGATCCAATAAGTAGTAATATCCTTCCTTCCAAGGAAACCCTTGAAATCCCATCAACTCTTTCAATACAGACAAATTCTTTGATATGTACCTCATCTCTCTAGGCATACCTGAAAAAATTATTCTCTTATCATAAACTTACATAAATTTGAAGATGGTTTTTTTAATCATTTTCTTCACCATCAATTACCTATTTGTCATCAGGTTTTCCTCTTATATTTCTTTCTTCCCTAAAGTCTTTTTTCTTTGTAGTCTTTCTAAGTTTTAAACATATGAGTAAATTTAGGAGTCAAGTCACATGAAGTGCTCTCACAAAGGCATCCAACAATAAGCTTTGTAAGGGCAAATGCCTCCTTCTCCATGGTTCTCTCCCTCCTCTCTCTCCCTGGGATTTTACACAGAGTAGGTTCTCAGTATGTCTCTGTTAAATTGATTTAAATTAATAAACAAAGAGTATAGTGAAAGGACCATTTCATGCTTCCTGAGTGATTTATTACCTTTGCAAAGATTCCAACATGATGTCAGATTTAATTACAACACTAAACTTTTAGCTCTCTTATATTTATTTCAAAACAACAAGTTAGACAAATTTTCCAGTACATCATAAGCTACTCTGTGAAAATCAGATGCCTCTGGGAGCTCCATGAACTCTTTCAAACAACCAGGATAAAAACAGTGAAGGAAATCCTCTTTTAGTAAAATAATATCATGCCTAAGGTTCCCAAAATTCCCACAATTGCCAAGATTCCACTTATTTCCAAAGAGCATCTGACAAGTCAACAAACTAATTTCTATTTTTTTTTAAATTCTAGGTCCTTTCTTGGTGATTTAGCCTATTTTAGTATCCAGTTACTCATTTCTTACACTACACTTTTTTTCTACCACTGTATTTTTAGTTTGTTGCCTCAACTCTCTTCTAGATTACTACACTCTACTCTTTTCTGATTAGATAATATTTTGTCGTCTCTCTTGGTAAATTATAATAAAAAAGAACACACCAAGAAGTCAGCTGGAAAGACATGTTAACAAGACAATGTCCAATAGTGCTTCCAGAAAGTACTTTTAGCAGATATTAATGAGGAGGATAAGAGAACCAGAGATGATATGAAGAAATAGTTTAGGAAGTATGATCTTCAATTACAGCCAAGTAAAATTTGATTTAGAGCTTAAATACTCATGTTTTCCAGTCCCTCAAATTGGGTTCTGGCTTTGGAGTAGAAATGGGGCCAGCACCACTCTGCTCTGGGCAGCTCAAATCGTCTTGGGCATAAGTCAGGGCCCAGTCCCTGGAAGCAGATGTTGCTGATGCTCTATCCATATTCCCTTGGATCCCTTGATGGTTCTGGTGTGTTTGCATTCCCGGCAGCCTGTACTCATGACTTTATTGTAGGAGGACCCTCAGGCCTTGGGCTGCTGTAACTCACTTTGCATCAATCAGTGCTTCTCAAAGTATGAACTGCAAATCAGGAGCATCAGCAACACTTGAGAACTTGTTGGAACTGCAAGTTCTTAAGCCCAACTACAGATCCACTGTGGGGAGGGCTCAATAATCTGTATTTTAATAAGACTTCTAGGTGATTCCAACCTGTGTGCAGTTTTGAGCTCCACGGACCTACCTGTATACATTGAAAGCCAAATGACTGGGAGTTTATATTTTTGGGGAGAGGCAATTTTGGCCAATGTTGGTAGATATGAGTGTATCCAACACCCCAGGTGGGTGTTGTCCCCTGGTGGGGACAAATCGAAGTTCAGTTCCCTGCAGAACTGAGCCAACATTACCCTCTTTGAGACTCTCCTGATAGCACTCCCATATTGGCTTCCTTCCCTTTACTTCCCTGCCTCACTGCCCTACTCCTTTACTAGTTTTTTCCTAGGACCAGTTCCTAATAAATCATTTTCACATGAGTCTTCAGCTCAGAGTCTGAGTCTAGAGATCTATACAAAAATATGTCCTGTAGTGAAAAAACACTTCATTTCATTGGTTATAGCTTGGTGGTCCAGCATGACATTGTCATTTTTACTAGACTCCGGGCACTGTCCCAGAAGTTGGGGATGACAAGACGAATAAAGCCCTTTCTGCCTTCAGAGAACATAGGTCTACTGACAGTAGTGGTGGGAAGCAGACACATGGATGGATATCATCAATATATCAAAACTGAAATTCAAGAGTGCTATGAAAACCCCAAATTCCTGAAAGAGGCAATAGGCCAAGCTCGCTGCTGAAGTGTGGATGAGGACTTGTGAGTCTAGATATGTAAAGTGAACAAAATATTCTATCACAAGCCATGGACCAAAACATGAAAATGAGCAACAGAGAAAAAAAGCATGTGATTTGGTGTTCATGTAGTGTCAAGTTCAAATTGGAAAGGGCCAGGTGATGAAGCTGAAAAAAATGGGAAAGTACTGAAGCACAAGTAGACTTCTGTGCCCTGCAAAGTAGTATGGCCTTTTTCTGTAGACGGTAGGTATCTGCTGATAACTTTTAAGCATGAGAGTAACTTGTTCAGAAGTGCATAGAAAGATCCTCCTGGCTGAATTAGGAGGAGCTATTCCATCATCAGGAGACCAAGTCAAAGACTCTAGAGATAGATAGTCCAAGCAAGATGTACCACGGTCCTGAGCTAGAAGTGAATATATAACCCAAGAAATATTTAAGGGGGGGTAACTGGCAGGATTTTGACTGCATAAATGTTGTGCTGAATGACAGGGGCAGGGAACGAGGAGGCAAGGACAAATCCAGGTTTCTGGTTTAAGTGATGCAATTAACTTCAAGTCATAATCATTTCCATTTTGTGAGTTCAGAGTGAGGACTAAAACAGTCATGCTGAGAACTGCTCCCCTACCTTGGAAAAGCAAGATACAACAATATTTTAAATCAACACAGTTGACGGAAGACTTCATCAGTGTCGACAGACACAAGGCAACTCTGATGAGCACAGATACAGAATTGCCTAATCAACAAAAACACCAGGCACAGTTAATACACAAGCCCTTTCAGTTAAATGCAATTTAGTCATGATTACTTAAATGGAAAGTTTATGAAATTACCCAGGATTTCTTAAATAATTAATAAAATTCTAAGTCTGGAGAGAATTAGATGTAGAGCAAAAGTTTACTAGAGAACCAACAGTCAAATGAAGATGTACGTGTGTGTGTTGGGGTGCAGGGAGCAAAAACATAACCAATGTGAGCCACCAACAAGGCAACCTGCAAAATGAAATCCTGCAAGTTACTACTTGGACAGAAACAAACACAACACCTAACTCTGGTACATAAATATTCCCATTATATGTGCCCCTTTTCTCAAAGCCAGAACTTGCTGCCCGCAAAAGGGAGGAGTTGGTAGAACTGACTTGGAAGAGTTTTTTTTACTGAGGCCAGTGTACCTGGGATGGCCTACTGAGTAACCCAGTATAGCTCCATCCTTTTGCACATGATTCATCGGGAGCAAAGTGATGGAAGGGCCAAGCCAGCACAAGAACCCAGCTCCCCTTCTGTCCAAGTGTTGGGGCTCTTAGAAAGGCCCCCTGGGTAATACAGATGCACAGATTCACATCTCTCCTTCCTCTCTGCTCCCTTTGACTTCAACTCCGTGGTATGCACAATAAGAGAAATAGCAATAAGAAACACCACCTTCAGGCTTCTGTAGAAATAATGGAGATGTCGGTTGGCTTCATCATCCCCTCATCAACCTTAGAAAAGTCTTCCTTTAAAGAAGCAGTCGGGTTTGGCAAGAGTGAGAGGCAGTGGTGGGAATCAAGGGCTGTCCTTACCACCAAAGTAGCTGCATTCTGTCCAAGAAATTCGTAAAGACTCCAAACCCAATTTGAATAAAGCAAAGGCATCTGTCTGTCTTAAGATTAAGCAGAAACCTGTCAGCGTGGACAGTGCCACATCTATAGCAGAGCTGAGAAGCTACATGGCACAGAGATTTCCGAGGGGGTGCCGCGGAGGAGAGAGAAAATTAAGGAGTGAGAAGGGGGCCCTTTCAGGGGACAGAGCGGTAGAAACTATTTATTACTCAGTACTAATGCATTCAATAACTCAATGACGGCTGTGCTGGTACCATCTAGCAAACAAGAACAGTCCTTCCTTCCTTCCTTCCTTCCTTCCTTCCTTCTTTCCTTCCTTCCTTCCTTTTTCTGTCTTTCTTTCTTTTATTTGACAGACAGAGATCACAAGTAGGCAGAGAAGCAGGCAGAGAGAGAGGAGGAAGCAGGCTCCCCTCCTGGAAGCCTGATGTGGGGCTCAATCCCAGGACCCTGGGACCATGACCTGAGCCGAAGGCAGAGGCTTTAACCCACTGAGCCACCCAGGTGCCCCACAAGAACAGTTTTCTTGTATTAAACTTTCTAAATCCCAAAATGTGGAGCACAGGTAGGGCATGCCAGAGAATTTAAGGACAGTAATTAATTAAACTGACTATAATGATCAAGGGGGGGGGGAAGATAAGGCAGGCTAGCTTTAATAGCTAGAAGAAATGACTTCAATTATGTTAACTCAAGAGAAGGAAAAAGAAGAGGTTTGGCTAGAAGATCTGAAATTCATATTCCTGTAAAGAGTTAATATACCTGGTTTTCTGGGACTGGTATCAGAATGCTGGGATGGTAGGTCAAGAGCAGCAGCACTCAGAAGAGCATCAGGATACTCAGATATTTACTAAAGGTTTCTGAGGGGTCACAGAGATCACAACCTGTAACCCGGAGAATACGGCTATCTGAGCAAGATGAGTAACCTCTCTCCATTCCAGACCTTTCTGCACTTTCCTGACTTTCTAGCCTTAAAAGACGCAGAAAATGTCAGAGACTGACTTTGGGCTTTGATCTTGAGCTGGAGGAATCTAAGACCATCAGGAAATATAGCGTGGGACATTGATGGCAGCTGAATCAACCAAGTTCCAGCTCTCATGACTTGACAGATCTGGCCTATGCAGGATGTGCATGACCATTCAAACGCTGAAGGGTCAGTATGACAGCGAAGAACTGGGAAAGCATAAGTGTTTTACTCTACAAAGGCAGCTGGACCATCAGTAGCACGTCCATTCAGTGCGATGGTACACGGCCATTAAGATAATCTTTGTAAAGACACTGTAATTTTTTTAATATACATAATGAAAAAGGAGGATATAAAATTACCTGTACAGTATGATGGCAACTAACAACAACAAAACACCTACATTCATAAAAACCACCAAAACATTAATAATATTTGGGTGTGGCATTCCTTCATCCTCCTATTTATTAGTATTTTCCCAATTTACTTTAAATAAGCATGTATTAACATAATGAATTAAAAACAATAATGTGTCTTGGATGAAATACACATACTTACATGGATTCTATAGGTAATAAATGTGGTCTTCGGAAGGGAATTACCCTTTGGCTCCAAATTAGAAGTCATGATACTTTGTATTCTCTTGTTAGACCTTCCCTTAAACAAAGGCCAATGTTAATGTGTGTGCGTGTGCATGTGCGCACGTGTGTGTGTTGTGTAGTGAGGGGGCTTCTCTTAAAAATGCACACATTTCTGGGGTGGCATCTCTATGGACTGGTTTGAAAAGGCACTCATGATTCATTTAGTGTGTTTTTGAGATTCTTCAAATGTCTAAGACAAATCATGGCAGTTATTAGGGTCCCACATGGATTAATAGCAAGCCAAAGATAATATTATCTCAAAATTGACTTTTACCTTGATAAGTTTTATTATTTTTTATAAGAAATACATGGTAATCCACACAACACGTTGGCATAGCATCACTGAGGTGGAAACTATTTTCACTCCATGTAAGGGTGAGGCAGAGGCTTGGGCAAGATAAGTAATTCTCTCAGGGCCATGCAATTAAGAAAGGAAAAAAAAGCAGGATCTGAACTGCGTGCTCTCTGACATCAAGGTCTGTGTCTTTGACCATGTCCTGTACTGTCTGCATTTTTGGACAGGAGGAATATACACCTAGATACCTTGGAAGTCAGTAGTCCTCACAGACCATATTTCTCTGTCAATGTTTGCTCTAGACCAATACCAGAAGATGTCAAGCCATTTTCAGGAACACCCAGACACAGATTAACTACTGCAGTTTCTTATACTGGCCACTTCAGATACCTAAATGAACCCTATCGTAGAAGCTACAGGTAAAGGAAAATGATGATATCATTGTCTGATGGCTCTCTTTTGATTAAATCAGCTTTAAAATGTCATCTCCTTGCACACATAAAATTCACTCCATCCTTGTTCTGTTTCAAATTTGCTAATTTATTTAAGAGAGCTAATCATATCTAACTCTAACATCTACTCTGAAAGACTTATCATGACTTGCTGCCCAAAAGGAAACACATTCTGATCTGGCAAAATTAAATGGAATAGAATAATGTTCTGGTTTAAAATTCACTTGCTTAACTTCCGTGGCTTTCTGACCTAAAAAAAAAAAAAAAAAAGAAAGAAAGAAAGAAAGAAAGAAAGAAAAAAGAAAATTAATTTCTAATTATAATTTTTATAATTTAATAATCAGGAGACACCTCCACCACGCTCATCCAGGAACCAGAGACGTAGATATCCTGACCCCAGCAACACAAGCAAAGCCCCTGTGATCTTGATTCTCAGGTCCACTGAATTCTTGGGTGGAGGAGGGATATAGTAATGCAATTATGAGGGGAGCCCTACATTATCTCTTAACAAAATTCAGAGGGAGAAAAAGTGTGTGCAGCTGGAACGCTAAAACTCTAAGTGACGGCTTTTGCAGAATGAGAAATATGCTGGCAAGAGACAAGGCAACACGAAAAATCATGGACTAAATCTGAGTGCAAAATTTTATGGTGAAATGGATTTCATCACAAAACACCTTTCCAAAGGAAGAGCTAAATTCTAGAGGCCTTGGAGAATCACTGCAATCCAGATGGGCTGACACTTCAAAGAAGAACCTACAGGGAAAAATATTTCACAAAATAGGAATGAATGAAAGCAGCTATGGGGTTTCTATTGGTTTTTGGCCTCTGCAAAATAATCTATTTTCAGAAAACCTAAAGAAACTAAGTCCAAAAAGACTTCTCTTTGTTGTTTTCTGTTTAAGTATCCAAGTAAAACTAGTTCTTTCTGAGGAAGCAGCAAAAATACAAAAATAGAGACTCAGGAAACATAAGTTGGGTCTTTACACAATCATATTTAAAATCTACCAATGGTAATTCGAATGTGTCCATCTAATCTTTGAACTGTCCATACGGTTGTGTAGGATCTGCACAATTTTGATGTATTATCTTATTTCAACTTCCCAGCAATCCTGAGAGGTTGCAGGATCTCATTAGACCCATTTCATGGATGATGGAACTGACACAGAGAGACCAAAGGACTTACTCAAAGGGTAACTGCAAATGGCAGAATCTGAACTTGAACACCCATGTCCTTGCCGTACGTGAGCCCAGGACAAACATGATGAGTGTGCTTGGCAGCCAGCCTGCTCAGATTTTAAATCTGAGCTCTTCTGAACTGGAGACTGTACCTCATCTCTCCGTGACTCAGTTACTTTATCTACAAAGTGGAGACAAGGACAGGGCTGTCGTGAGGATAAAGTGATTTAATATGTCCAAAGTGCCTGGTGCCCAGTAAGTACTATCATTAACTATGTACAGATATTTGGTTCCATCTCCCCTTTTAAACATAAAAAATGTTTTTATGAAATTATGTCTCCAATATTTATATGCGGCTATGTCCAAACTCCCAATGCACTAGGTACGCAACACCGTTAGCAAGTTAGCATCTGATCCCAAGCCGGATTCTCAATGTTCTGTGATCCCGATATACCCCTGGCCTTACAGTTCACCATCCCTTCTGCTGGGTAATTAGTTGTAGTCATGTTCATAGTACCACTCAGACAGAATGGCCTCCGTTACCCTCCCATTCACTGACAGTGTAGACATAATCTTAGAGCAAGAGCTGCCTGAATTACGCCAACTCATCCGGACCCAGAAGAGGCACTTTGCAGAATACTGTAGATTAAAAAAAAATAAATAAAAGGTCCCCTTTCCTCCTGATCGCAATTTTTATCTACCGTCACAAGTGCAACCTAGTTATTACTCTTTATTGCAGAGACCACATCACCTGAAAATATTTTCTATAAAGAATGAGGCCTTGCAGAACCTACCAGATTGGTCATCTTAATCACCCTGAATTTCAACTCCCAGAAACTGAGCGTTGGAAACAAAATATTCCTTGGAGAGCTCGTTGTCAGTTGCTATTTCTGATGAATGGTCATTATTCTCTTTAAATTTTAATACATTCAGAGGAAATAGCCATACTGTATGAGCTAATGAAATGTGCTACATGAACAACATACTTTTGAAAAAGCTGAAGCTTAGAGTTTGCTTTTTAAAATTATCATAACTTCATTTGCCAGAGGTTTAAGATACAGATAATAATAGTTGTAGGCATTAAGTATTAATGAGGTGTTATGTGATGTTCCTAGCTTACAGCCAGTCAGTGAAAATGCTCAATAAATGTGTATTCCTTCCCCTTCACTGCTTGCCTTCCCCTTCACTGCTTCCCCCCCCCCTCCCCCGCCAAAGGCCTGGTAAGAACGGTCTCAGCTGCATCAACTCCTCCTTCCTCCTCAAAGTGTGGTGGCTGGACCAGTAGCAGCTCTGGGGAGCTTGTTAGAAATGCCAAAGGCCCCACTTCACAGCACCTGCATCAGACTCTGCACTTTATTTTAGTTATTTTTTTAAAAGATTTTATTTATTTGTTAGAGCGAGAGAGGGAGAGAGAGCGAGCACAGGCAGACAGAATGGCAGGCAGAGGCAGAGGGAGAAGCAGGCTTCCTGCCGAGCAAGGAGTCTGATGTGGGACTCGATCCCAGGACGCTGGGATCATGACCTGGGCCAAAAGCAGCTGCTCAACCAACTGAGCCACCCAGGCGTCCCCAGGCTCTGCATTTTAAAACGATTCTAGGCGATTCCCATGCACATGAAAGTTTGAGAGGCCCAGGGCAACCTCTCTGTGGGACATTTATCTGCAATTTTCTCTTTTACTGGAGGGGCCATTGAAGGAATGACACCTGCTAGCTGTCTAGTAGGCAGGTAAAATCAAGATTAGGCTGAATTTGATAGTCAGTACTAGGATCCACATCGGCAACCATTCTAGAACTAAAGACAGCCAGTCTCAGAACCATAAAAGAGTGAGTCATCTCGTTTCCACCATTTGAAGAGCTGCATTGCTCCTCGATTCAAGCTGGGTGAGCCCAGGAATGAATGAAAGCCCAGTTCAATCAGCCCTCTGTGAAACTGGGCTTAGAAAGCAACCTCTAATGTCATGAGCTCCTTGGCCAGAATTAAGAAGCATCTATAGATTCCAACAACAACAATAACAACAACAAAAGAAGAAGAAGAAGAAAGAA
>NW_019154123.1:2965943-2989419 GCF_002288905.1 Enhydra lutris kenyoni
AAAGAAAGAAAGAAAGAAAGAAAGAAAGAAAGAAAGAAAGAAAGAAAGAAACAGGAGGAGGAAAATCACTTACTGAATCCCTCTAGTTGTGGCAATACTCAATGCAGAAAAGAAAGTCCGAGTCTGTTTAACTGACTGATACTGTCAATTCTGAAAAATGATTTGGCGAATAAGAAAGTTGGAATGGGATCCCTGAGGATAAATTACTCTAAAAGAGAGAAATGGAAGCGGTGAGAGCCCACGTTATATCTCAGGGGAGTCAGTCACGAACTACTATTGTACCGGCCCTCTGGTCACTCTGTTTTTGGCCAGAAAATGTGTTTTAAAATTGAATATAATTCAGTAAGCACCAATTGGGCTGTGATTATGTACGTGGATGGTGGGAACTTCAGCCATGGAGGTGATTCCCGCTGTTCCCTCAGGAGCTCATGGTGTGCGTTGACAGCAAGCATCTATTGCAATCTTTGGGGGAAAAAAAAACAATATTTTCATGCATCAATGCCCTACTTCAGTCAGTGGGGAAAGGGCAAAGCATGGAGTTTGGAGTTCAGAAAGCACTCACCAGGTAATGGGCCCTTAAGGAGAAGTCCCCGATGATACAAAAAATGAAATATTAAATGCTTTAATTATCTCCTTGACATTTAAGTCTTTTTCAATCACTTTCACATATAAGCTACTGATCTGTGTATGTTCTGGAAGCCTACAAAGAAGGTAAGGAGGTGCTTTTCCTCCTAACTGAAGAGAAAAAGCTCTGCAGCTCAGAGCGCTCAAATGAGTGAGTCATGCTTCCATAGCTTGGAACTGGCAAAAGAAAAAGAACGTGAACTTGGATTCTGTTAACTCAATCTAGGTCTTTGTCTACTATCCTATGCTAAGTGCTAAGTTGCATACAAAGCATATCCACATACCTTACCTCGCTCTAATTTTGATCTTTAGTTACCCTGTGGAGAAAGCAGCAGGGGTGATTGATTCTGATTTTCAGATGGGAAACTTGTCCAGTGGCTCTCAGTAATGCGTCACCAGGACTGAAAACCCAGTCTTTGGGCTCCCTGACTGGGGAGCTTTCTCCTCTGCTCGCTTGATGTGGGTATTCTCTGCAATTTATTTCCTCCTCTTCTTGGAAGCCTGGGTTGACTATACTCCACAGCTTTCCCCGTAATGAGGGGTAGCCATTTGACTGAATTCTGGCCAGTGGAATGGGTGTGCAAAGAATACGTGCCCCTCATAAGGCTCGGCCTACAAAAGTATCCCATGCACACTCCTCTAAACCTCTTTGCTCCTGGCTGGCTGAAAGGGTGAACCATAGCAAACACAGAAGCCACGTGTTGGTGGTAATAGAGCCATAGTCGCCTGAGGTTCCTGAAAGACTCCTTGTCGCAAGTTACCTTTCCCTCCCACCTTCCCATCAGCTTCAAACTGCCCTGGACAACCATGTGATTCAGAAATAAAACTTGGGTTGTGTTGAGTCATGACATGTTTAGGCCAATTTGTTCAAATGGTGAGATTATCTTGGCTATGATACACAACCAGCCTCTGTGGATGTCAGCTCATTTGGGGCAGCAGCAGCAGCAGCAACGTGAGTCTTGCTCTGTTTCACAGGGACGATCAAATCCTTCCCTGAAGTGATTGTTCAGAGTGCTCATAAATCACAGAAACAAAATAACGTGGGGAGATGAGCACTCAGGCACAGCCATTTGGAGGCAGTGTAGAGAAGCAGAGGAGAGTAACTCCAAGAGCAGTCCTCAGTCTCGGGCTCACTCTGTCATTCATTAGCTGTGCAAGCTCTGGCTGGTCCCTCAGTTTCTGAGTCTTGGTTTCCTCATCTATAAAATGCTGATGATATGCAACAATGATGTGATGGTGAATTTTAAGCCATGTCACAGTTTAAGTGATATGCTTGGCATAGACCCTGCCCCATACAGGATGCCCAGTAACTAGCAGTCATCATGAACATTTTGCACGTGCACTGCTGGACTTCTCTGTCCCCCCAACACAACTGGAATTGCAGCCGAAGGTAACATGGGTAATTAGTAATAAAAAAGCAGAGATACGGGCTCTGCTTCATTTGGTATTCTCAAGAGGACACAGCTACAAAGGACAGTAAAAACCATTAAAAGATACAGGTAGCTGCTGTTGATGCAAACAGGGCAGATGAGTTAGTGAAATGAACCCAAGCATATTTGTCTCCAGAACTACTGGGTTTTACTCATAATCCTAGGTCAACCTGTCAAGTAAATCTACTTATCAGCAGAATGCCTTAGTCATGCAATTGTAGCAGGCTCTAGATTGGACTCTACTAATAGTCTTCATAAACAAAGCAGCAGGTAGCTCAAGATAAGGATATTATTATGCCTCTCAAAGGCTTTAAGAGAACTCCAGAGGGTTAGCAAGAATTACAATTCCTTCTCCATTGGTCACTGGCTTTAAAGATAGGGTCATAATATTTGCTCTATGACTACAGGCTTATTTCTCTCATTACTTTCTTTGACTAGTAATTTTGAAACTACTTTGGAAAGTTTCCATTTACCGTAATGTTTAGTGAATATAAAACACAGACACACAGACACGTAGATGGATACCACAGTGCTACCTTTACTTCAACCCTGATCAACCCTTCGCAAAAATAAAATGTGCCCGTATAAAACTACAGCCATGCAGTAAGTGATTTTCAAGTTCCACTGCATTCCAAATTCTCATTATTCTCTTATTTGGTACTGCATTTTAAAAATGACAATCATGGGGTGCCTGAGTGGCTCAGTCAATTAAGTGGCTGGCTCTTGGTTTCAGTTCAGGTCGTATCTCGGGGTTGTGGGACTGAGCCCCTCCGGGGACTCTGTGATCAGCACGGAGTCTGCTTGAGGATTGTCTCTCTCCCTCTCTCTCTCTCCTTCTTTCCCTCCCCCCACTCATGTGTGCACTCTCTCTCTTTAAAGTAAATAAATAAATCTATTAAAAAAATGACAATCACTAAATCCAAATGTATCTAGTTATACTATACATTACCAGTTAAGTTCATTGACACTGACAGCAAGTACATTCTTCTTGGGATTGTCAAACCATCGGGAGTTGCCTTTCCTGCCCGCAGAATAAAACGGAATGATTAGATCTCAAAGAATCCTCAAAGATTTGTTGTTGTGATTTTTACCATGTTTCTCAGCCACATCCCTTGTAGGAATTTGTGCATTCAAACTGACACATGGCAGGCTGTGAGTGAATTCTTTGGGGCAACACTGACAAAATGCCCACTGCCCCAGAACAGAGCCAACAAGGGCCACTGGCCAAAGACTGGATGCCTCTGCTTCTGAGTGGTCTCATTTCTATCCCCTCTTCTCCAGACTCATGGCCACCACCGGGCCTGGTGCTGTTCTGTCTTTAACACCTCTAGCAAATCTTCCCTCTTCACCGAAAGTCCAAGCCTCAAAGTCAGAATCATCAGCAGGTGAAAGTAACTAACAAGAAATGACTTTGTTTTATTTCTATAGTATTGGATCCTAAGGTTAAACTTCTATTTATGAGAAGTACTACTAGTTTTCCATTAAGGGAGTTGTGTAAGTATTGATAGAGATACATATGGACATATTCTTTATAGATATGTTTAAGTAAAAAATAAGTTCATTTAGGGCACCTGAGTGGCTCAGTTGGTTAAGTGTCTACCTTTGGTTCAGGTCATGATCCCAGGTCCTGGGATCAAGACCCTCATGGGGCTCTCTGTTCATCGGGGAGCCTGCTTCTCCATCTGCCCCTCCTCCATGCTTCTGTGCTCTTTCTCTCTTTCACACTCTCTCTTTCAAATAAATAAAACCTATGAAAAAAAATAAGTCCATTTAAAGAAATATATTAGGAAATTATACTCAAAAATCATGAAGATATAAGCGAATGACTGACTAAAGTTAGGAAATGAATGGCAACATGAGCCTCCCAATGTGATGGAGGGTCGTGGTTTCTGCTTTCCTGTGGGCTCTTGGTGCCCACCAGTGCTATGTTCATTAAAAAAAAACCAGTAGAATAAAACATCGGCAAAGAGGAGTTGGAGAGGCCGCTGGGAGCCTCTGCTTTCTGTTTAACATGCACAATTGGCAGTTTTAGGAAGCAGCCTTTTGGAGATAAGTGGGTCCTGAAGTGTAAGCTCTCATTTCTTTTTCAGCAGAACTACAGTGGCTGGAAGGCAAGCCGCACCTGCCCGGGGCTCACATCTGCCCAGGCTCACATGCCACTGCACGGCCTCCGAGGCCACAGTGGCTGTAGCCCCTCTTCAAGGGCAGGGCAGGTATCCTGCAAGAAATGGCAGCTGCAGGGCACCTGGTTGGCTCAGTTGTTAAGCATCTGCCTTTGGCTCAGGTCGTGATCCCGGGATCCTGGGATTGAGTCCTGCATCAGGCTCCCTGCTCTGTGGGGAGTCTGCTTCTCCCTCTCCCACTTCCCCTGCTCTGTTCCCTTTCTCATTATGTCTCTCTTTGTTGAATAAATAAATAAAATGTTTAAAAAAAAAAAAAGAATTGGCAGCTGCTTTGTCCAAGGAAAATGTGCTTTTATCCTCAGCTTTATCGAATGTGGAGCAAATATTTTTTAAAAGATTTTACTTATTTATTTGACAGACAGAGATCACAAGTAGGCAGAGAGGCAAGGCAGAGAGAGAGGAGGAAGCAGGCTCCCCACGTAGCAGAGAGCCTGACGCGGGGCTCAATCCCAGGACCCCGGGATCATGACCGAAGCTGAAGGCAGAGGCTTTAACCCAGAGCCACCCAGGCGCCCTGGAGCAAATTTTTTTAAGAGGTCAAAAATAATAGGTTTGGTGGTGATGGTTGTTTTCTTTTCTCTCTAAAATGGTTCCCTGGACAGCAAGGCAGTGCACGTACCACTCACTCAGCCAAGTTGCAAATGACAACTTCAGGTCTACTACCCTGTGTCCTCACTCTCCTGCTAGAGTCTTAGCCCCCGTCCGGGGACCCCACTCTCATCAGGAAGAAATTTGGTTCACAGGCAAATACTTAGAGGACAAGGCACCCAACAGGACTCTGGAAAAGAAAAGAAAGAGTTTTCTTCTCTCTTTTACCATAGTCAAGGGGAGGTTAAAATATAACAAAATGGTCCCATTTTTCAGCAAAAATTAGTTCTGCCAGCCAGAGGAGGGCTTGTGAACCAAATGCCACTTCTCAACGGTTTAAGAAACATATGACCTGGATAATCACCTCAATTCTGTCACCCATAAAATGGGGTTCTTTTATGTGACCTGAACATCAAAGGGATATTATTGTAAGAAACATTTAGATGATATCTTTAAAATGCTTGTGGTTATCAGCAGGGGAAAATGGTATCTGGAGGGGAGACTATAAAGCATCCAAAAAATGAATGAAAACAAACAAAGATTTGTCTGCAATGGTTACCTTTACCTAGGAAACTACATGTAAGATTTCATCCACCTGGTAGCCAAGCCCCTTTACAGCATATAATGACCCTCGGTGATATTATCTCCTGCTATTTATTCCATTAGCGCCTCCAGGCCACAGCGAAAAAACCAAACAGAACAACAACAACAAAAATCTTTGCACTTTCCCACTACAGGCTTTCTCATCTCTGTATTTGCCTACCCTGTTCCTGCTCTCTGGAACATCGTCTTTTCTCCCTGCTGGGGACGTCTTTGCGATTTCATTTTCCTCTGCAGTACCTCCAGAGGAGATCCACATTTCTGGGCAGCATTTATTACGCTAATCTTATTGGATAGCTGTGTATCAGAACCACCTGGCAGAGAAACTACTGATGGCTTAGCCCTAGCCTTAGCAATTCTGATTTAACGTGTGCAGAGTGTAGGTGGAACTTGGAGGATTTTAGAACCTCTCCAGAAGTTTCTGGCATATAGTGAAGTTTGAGAACCATTGATATACATACTTACAGTCTTCTCCATGCCTCTGCTATTGGACCGTGAGTTTCTTATGTTTGCCCACCTTGGTACAGAGGGATGGCAAGCCTCCGTTTCAACATTCTGAATGGATCCGGCCTGGGCTAAAAGGCTATGCTGGTCTCGTTCCAGAACCTCTACGTTTCTGACAGATTTTCAGTCTGATCCTATGATACTCTTGTGCAGATTATTGGAAACAGACCACCAGGAGTAGGAAGGCATCACAATTGAGCCAGGCTGTGGACTGCTTCTGCATCTAGGAAATGTATCATACAGGCTATTTTAGGTTCTTAATTAGACATGGAAAAAATAGCCATCTGGTACCACCAAGTATGGACACTACAAACATTTTCTCCAATATCCACATGATATAATTTGCCTTTTAATGAACTAAATGCCACCCAGGAGATGAACTGTTGTTTTCAATATGGTGGCTTTCAGTATGGCCATGAGTAACTATTTCATGACACACACCTGGCTATAGTCTGTTCTCGAAAACAAACAGCTCAGAGTGGGTTATATTATAATTCATAGTAAAATCTAACACCTGGCTCAGAGCAGTAATCAAATAAATGATTTAATGGTCTAAAACACCCAGCACGATCAACAGCTCTCAAAATCTCTGCTAGACCTCAGGTTATCTTACTGTTGCTTAAAGGACACTGTCAGCTTTCTTCTCTGTGAGTTCTTCTTCCTGACAGTTTACATGTTTTGTTTTATACTCCATCTCTCTCATCCTCCCAGAGGCTTAAATCAGTGAGAAATGGCATGTCAGTTTCTCCTAAAACATTATTAATGACAGGCCAATGTCTGCAACTTCTGAACTCACATGTATATCCAAGCCCATCTTTAAGAATATTTCAAATCAGTCTTTCCGCTGTCTTTGTTAGTCTGCCTGAAGAAAAATGACAGGCATTCTAGATTTCATGGAGAAACTGCCCAGATATAGGCTGTGGTTAACAGAAGTTGGCTGAACTGAGTGGCAGGAAGGTGCAAGTCATTTTCCTTTCATTAATTCTCAATATCTCCTTCCTAGCTCATTTTCCCCTTCCCCACCTGTATTTGTTTATTTTTTTAATACACTCTGTTAAGCATTTTTGTTCTCTCTTCCTTAGTCTATTCCCGGACATCTCATTCTTTTTTTTTTTTTTTTTTTTAATCTCACAAGCTCAGCCTCTGGTTTTGAGGTGATCTCTCTCTATGTGTGAATCTATGGGTATGCTGTCATCCCTTCATGTCCTCCTTGACCCTGGCCATGTCCTGCTCTAGTGGCAATGGAAATGGCAACCCTCTCCAGAAGCAGATTCTGGTACATTCCAGATACAGGCTTATGCCAAAATAAAATTGTGCATAAAGAGGGACAAACCTGGGAAGGGAAGAACCCAGAAAAAAAACTGAAAATACTGTTTGGCATGGTGAAATTTCAGGAGATGCTTTGTTTACTTCCCTGGTGTTGTGATAACTTTGTCATGGCAATGTTTTATAGTAGAAATTTGAAGTTTCAAATAAAAAAGTATGCACTTTCTAAAAAGTTGACTTCAAGTCTCTAAAACGTCCATGAGTTGTTTGAAAAAAAAAGGGGGGGGGGGTCGGGGGGTGGGTAATTCAAAGAATGAGACAGAAAATAGTGAGTATCTTTGTGGAGGCATTCTTAGTATGTGGATGTTGGAAACTCGCCCATCCTCCTTGTGCACACTTGACTCCGTGAACTAACGCGTTTCTACACCTTCCTTCCCCCAAGGACCATCTCTTTCACTCTCGCGGGATTTGCGCTGACGCTGTTCTCCGAGCCCTCTGAAGCCCTGCATTTAGTTCCCCAGCTCTTCCGTGCGACTCCTTCTGCTTCTGTCTTCCACCCCGCTTCACAGCTGTGCGGTGACATCTAACACTTCCCGGCAGCATGTGCTGGAAGGAGCAGGTGCAAAGCCGTGGCGTCTGTGAGAAATGGAGAGGACCCCATGAAGGGTCGGGCTTTGCCTCACCGGGCCCAGCTGTCCTTCCTCCCTGACTCCAGGGACAAGGCAGGTCCAGATAATCACACTGGTATTATCATTTTATCACCTATTAAACTGCCTTTTTTTTTTTTTTTTTAAGAATTCATTGAGCTAATACATATTGAAGGTCCTAACCATAGTAAATTTTCAACAAATGTTAATTTTTATTATATACCCCCTTCTGAGTTAGGCCTCTAGGCTGAACCAATGGGTAGAAAATTTGGGGGCAATTTTCCACTGACAGCAAGTCTGGGCAAAAAGGCACTTCTTTAACCCATCTGAAGGTCTGCTCATTCTCCCCACTCAGATGAGCTCCAGAGAGAAGAAAATAAACGAAAGGTCTCTGTGGGGTGTATGATGACACTTCGTTCATTCATTCACTTAACAAATATTTACTGAGCATTGACTATATGTCAGACTATCTTCGTGGTATTTAGGATACAGCACTGATAAAGCAAATTTCCTGGCCCCATGGAAATTGAAGAGTAGCAGAGAAGACAAATACTAAACAAGTGAGTAGCCACACACACACACACACACACACACACACATAAATATAATATGCTCACATATAATTTGTCAGGGGATGATGAGTGCTATGGAGAAAAACAATCTGGGGTAAGCTGATAGAGAGTGGGGGGAGTGACTGCTCATTGCAGATGTTTGCTCAGAGGAAACTTATCTAATAAGGTGACATTGCGTAGAACCTTCTCTGGGGACCTCCTAGGAAATTGTTCTTCAGTAAAACAAACACATGTGACACTTAAGAATTCTCAGTATATATGACTCTGGGACTACACCATTCTTATCATACCCCTTCTCTACATGAAAAATGATTTTCAATGATAATTATGAAATGGGACATATATATTTGTGTCACGTAAATATGTATTAAAATAAGCATGGACCAAACGAAACCATGTACTCTGAAGTATCCAAATGTTACAAACAAACCAACAAACAAAAACCACAAGTGCTCACAGAGGATGAAAGAATTATGGTAACTCGAGATCTATTCATTCTTTTTTTTTTTTTTTAAAGATTTTATTTATTTGACAGAGAGATCACAAGTAGAGAGAGAGAGAGAGAGGAGGAAGCAGGCTCCCTGCCTGGCAGAGAGCCTGATGCGGGACTCGATCCCAGGACCCTGAGATCATGACCTGAGCTAAAGGCAGAGGCTTAACCCACTGAGCCACCCAGGCAGCCCAAGATCTATTCATTCTTATGATCATTGTTCTCCACTGCTAATTCCCAATCTATGATTTAAATGTGGAATACATGATACCACAGGGGCTGGGGACACAAGTCTGCCTGAAGCAAGGGAAGGATCCCGGATCTGTTAAGTCCTTTTTATTAAGTGGACCCCTGAGGCCGTGTGTGCTAGTCAGCATATTGGGACTTCTCCAAATGAACATCCATGTATAATTCAGCATTTATTAGATAATGATAATAATGTGCTAATTTGAAGTTTACATATATTACTAACATTTAACAGTACCCATAGCAACACATATTTTGGGGAGGAAAGAGTATTTTATCACTGATGTTGTTTAGACGTGCTAGTGTTTGGTGATAATAATAAGCAGAACTCAGTGGCTTTTATGACAGTTTTAAATCCTCTGTGTACCTGCTTAATGCCTGTCCCCAGAGTATGTTACCTTCCCTGTCCCACCCTGGACATGCCACGGATGGGATGAGCTGAGTAATCCCTCTCTCTTCATTTCCAGATCTAAGTGTGACCCTGCCTTCAAAATATGTTTCACACACTCCTTCATGGACACCTTATAGGCTCTGGAATACAACAGTCCATATCTTGCAAGTAAAGTGAAATGACAGAGTTACCGAGGCTCAGCAGGAAAGCCTGCTTGATGCCTATATAAATGGAGCCACTCAGTCTTTGTGTTTTCCCTTCAGAAAGAGCATTACGTCCCTCTTGAGAGCAGGCAACAGATATTGACTGAATATTTATAATATGTAAGATGGCAAGCTAGGCAGTGAATAGGGGTTCACAAAGTTATGAGACATTGTCTTGGAACCTAAGACATAGATCAGACATGGTTTAGAAAAGGCAAAAAACATAGACCAAATAAATTCAAGAGACAGAAGCTTATTAAAAAGGAGGGACTACTTTAATTAGGGGTGGTCAAGGCAAACATCTGCATTAGGGTTTGACCCAAGCCTCAAAAGGAGGCAATGAGGGGAGCCTAGATGGCTCAGTCGGTTGAGCGTCTGACTCTTGATTTTGGCTCAGGTCCTGAAATCAACACCATGTCGGGCTTGCACGCAACGCAAAGTCTGCTTGTCCCTCTCCCAGCTCCTCTGCCTCTCCGCTCTCTCTCTCTCACTCTCTCTCTTTCAATCTACAGTAAATAAATAAAATCCTCTTAAAACAAATGATGCAATGACATGGATGAGTAAAAGGAAGAGGAGAGAGGAAATCTTCAGTGAAGACTATATCGGGGTGTAGAAAATGCTGTGTGTTAAACAGTCAAGCAACAGTTTTGATGATATCCAACATGAGCGTTGAGATGCACCATGAAATTTATTAGGGGAAATAGAATGGGGCCAAGGGTAACCTTGAAAGCCAGGTTAAGGAGTTTGACTTTATTGACAGCCAAGGGTCACCACATGCTTTAAGCAAGGCGGTAACCACATCAAAGTGGCATTTTAGGAAAACGAATCTGGCAGTGATATGAAGTAATATGAAGGACTGAGGTAAAGGAAGGGTGTAAAGAAGGAGCAAATTTGGATACAGGCATGAAGTGATAAAAGAATTTGAGGAAATTCTCCTTCAAATATAATGGAATATATGACATTAGACAAAGAGTCAAACATCACAAAATGAAAACTCAGAGTTTGTATTAAATTTTAATTTGGGGAACGTTAAGGTATGGGTCTGGGGAAAATAGTCACACAATTGGCATCTAGTCAAATTCCCTTATATTTGCTGACATGGTAATCGGAGCTAAAGATTCTGAGCTACATTCCCACAGGAACAATATAGAAAAGTCAGAGGGACAAAGAGTTCTTTTTGAACACTAGAGCTCAAACGTTAGTTTCTCCACAAAAATGAGCAGAAGCTTTCCATCCTCAAACACAAGCAAACAAACAAAAGAATCACTCGCATGAAATTCCAATAAAATTCTGTCTGGTGGTTGGCCCCACTTGGGACAGCCCAGCCTTAAGTCAGCTGATATAATATGAAACCCTTTAGAAATGTAAGATCTACCTTCTATTTCTAATTCTTTTCTTGAAAACATAAGTGGCTTCAATTATAAACACACACACACACCCCAAAATTAATCCTCCAAACGAGCTCTATTTCAGGGCTGCATTTAATTTGTGATTTCTCCTGTGCTAATTCACCTCTCCTCTTTAAATAAAGCTCCCTACAAGAAATCTTCAGCTCTTCAAAAGAGAAAATATCTCACTCTCATTTGTGAGCTGTCTTAAGGGAGAGATGCAAATTTAAGAGAGTCTAGACAGTTGGTATATTGGTTTTCATTATAAATAATTTTCTGAATTTAAGGTAGGGTCCATATTACAAATTTCATGTCCATTCTTCAAGTCACTCAAGTTCAAAATAGTATAAATGAAATATTATGCATCAAGGATCAAAGTCCTTGTGCTACCCAAAAAAAAATTTTTTTCAGTAGACATGAGCATTTGTGTGAGGGTTTCTCTTGGGAGAAAAAATGCTCATATCCTAGGAGATGAGGGCAGGATTCTGACCTTCTGGGGAAGGGAGAGGAAGAAACAGACTGGATATTCAGTCTCCTTTTCTGAGTCAGTTTATCAAAATCCTTGCACTTTGAGAAACAGGGAGTAGAACACCCATTTTGAGAGCCACAGGTGAAGTCATTTTTCCCAACATTTTTCAAGATTTGGTTTCAGTTTCTTAAACTAGAGATTTCAATTTCCACTGAAACTTAAAGAAGCCCTTTTAATTTCCTGGGGAAATGCAGAGAGAGTCGGGAGGGGAAAAGACAAGCAGCCCTATAAACAGTGTCTACAAGGTGGCAGAGAGAGAGGGGTTTTTACCGTGAAATCAACATCGTTCCCTGCCTGATTCAGTCTCCATCAGGATGGTTTTCACACTTACAAAAACCCATCTTTCTAAACATCATGAATAATGGGTGGAGATTTCTGAAACCCCTTTCCTTTCCCTCCACAATTTAAATCAAGCTCTTTCAAAGCCACATACTATATCTTGATTGAAGCCTGTAAAGGTTATAAATAGCAAAGGTTGAAAATTTTCCACAAAGGTAGGTAGATGAACAACAACAAAAAACTCCTAATACCATCAATACACAGGCAAGATGTACTCAGCAGCTCATTGTCAACACTGTCCTCCATCACTGCACTGACATTGTGAAAGAATGCAAGGAACAAAGAGGGTCTGGGACCCCACTGTGCTTGCCTCCAAGCTGAAGCCTCTGCATTATCCTGACTTCTCAGAACCAGGTGTATGATGCCATTTTCTTGAAGCTGAACTTGGCCCAGGAAGCTGCGTGTAACTGGAATTTCTGATACAGTCTCCCTCTGACGCTGGCCATTGTTTGAATGCTGCACACTCAGTGCACTCTAGAGGATCGAAGCTTACACCTGTAAACTGTTCACTGAGTACCAATTTCCAAGCTGGAGGAATTTTTTTTTTTTCTCTTGCTTTGAATTCCTCTAGGTTTTATGTGAAACTCTTGCCAATGTCACAAACACGAGATCTTAACCGAGAAGGCTACTAAGAATATGAAAAGGATACTTCAGGCTGGGGCAATGGAAGGGGTACTTCATGGATGAGGTGGAGAAGGCTAACTATTAATAATGTTATTTGCATGGGGTTAAGTTTCTAAAGGACTCTCAGAAACCTGGACCATCCGATCTGCAGAATAACCCTGTGAGGCCTTCTGCCTCTCAGGGAGTCTCCAGTGAGTTTCATGAAATAAACACGTATTGAGCCACCAGTGCGTACCAGGTGCTGGTAGGCTCATGGTAGTCAAGGCCTTTGCTCCCCTGGAGCTCAGGGCTGAGCGTGAGAGGCAGATAAATCAACACCAAACACAAATGAATCACCTAGATAACGTAAGATAGTGAGAGAAGCCGTGAAGAGAATCCAGGAGGGCCATGTGTTAGAGATAAGGAGGCTGTTCTCCGGGGTGATGCTCAAGCTGAGAACTGAAAGAAGCGAGTAGCAAGCGATGGGGAGATCTGAGGGAGGGTCGTGTCAAGCGGAAGGAAGCGCAGCAACTTTGAAGCAGGGACCTGCTTGGCATATCCTGCAAACAGAAGGAAGGCCAGCATGATGGATGCGAGCTTTGGAGAGAATGGTAAGAGGTGGTTTGGGGAGGTGGGAAGGGTCTCCCTCCTCGGAAGTAAATGACCATGTATAAAGAAACAAGATGGAGGAGGGGGAAGAAACGGGGCTCCTATTTATTGAGTGTTTACTATGGGCTGGGCTTTGAGCCCAGCTCACAGTCGTAAGTGTTGGGGGCTGGGACCAACGTTCCCTGAGGCCAAATCCTGTATGTCTTCTACCACGCCATGCTGCCTGGCCCACACCCTGCCATCTGGAAGGCCAGCTTTGGTTCACCCCGGTGGAAACAAGAAAGGGAAGGAAAATAATAATATTCTGAATCCCACACAGGATCCTTTTTACCTGCTGGCCTATGTCCTGAGTGATTTCCTAGGAGGGGCATAATTTTGGCCCAAATTTTAAAAAGTTGCAATTTCTCTAAATGCAAAAGAATACTGTCTTCACTTCCTATCTTTGGCAGCCTCTGGTCTAAAGAATCAGCTGACTGTGGGGCGCCTGCATGGCTCAGTGGGTTAAGCCTGTGCCTTCAGCTCGGGTCATGATCTCGGGGTTCTGCGATCCGCCCGCATCGGGCTCTCTGCTCAGTGGGAAGCCTGCTTCCCCGCTCCACCGACTCTCTGCCTGCCTCTGTGACTACTTGTGATCTCTGTCTGTCAGATAAATGAATAAAATCTTAAAAAAAAAAAAAGATTCAGCTGACTGTCTCTACACTCTGAGGCAAATTCAAGCACTGAAGATAGAGTACAGTTATCAGATGAAACTAAAAAGGTGACTGGAAAAGAAAAAAAAATAAAGCATATTTAATGCCTCTAGGAAATGAATCCAAATGGATTTTGATTAGTGTTGCGAGGAGGATCCAATATAAGTTATTTCTACCACCTTCCTTTAAGCAAGTTTGAATACTCTCTCTGACACTGCTTTTACCTAAGCTCAAATTGCTTTAGAAACCTGTCATATTGAATTAGCAAAAGAAGATAGTAATTCAGAGGGGTGCCAATGTGGCATTATTGAAAATTGTTGGCTGGAAGGCTTCCTCTGCAGGAATATTTGGGGACAATAATTCACTTTCATCACCATGTGTCAGTATGAGCCAACGATGGGCTCTCTATGGATTTTGGATTCACCCTTTTAAAAAAGCCCACCATAGGGATGAAAAGTGCACAGAGAACATCTGCACTCACCGACCAGAAAATGAGGACACACGTGAGAGCAAGGGCACATCCATGTGTTGGCTCCGTTCTGGTCACTTGGCATGGACCAATGCCAGAAACACAGACCCTGTGGCAGCCGGGGGGTGGGGGGGGGTGGCAGAGGAGGGGGAGTGTAGGGCTTCAAAAGACCCTTGACCTTGACAGCCAACTAAAAGGTCAGGATAATTAGGAATAAATAGCACAGACATTAAAGTAAAGTACTCTCCCTTGTGATCTTAATGATAGGCCATCCCTTCAGAGAAGTCTTCCAGGATCATCCTATTTCCCCCACCCCCACCCCCGCTTCATCACTCCCTGTCATGTTACCCTCATAATTTTCTTTTTCTTTATAAGATGAAACAAGTTTTGAAATCGCCCAGTTAATTTTCATTACTTGACTGGCTACTTCCATCCCTCCCATCCTACGAGATGGGACATGATCTCTATGAGAAGTAGAATTTTAACCACCCTCCCCCAGCCTCTAACAATAATGCCTGGAGCATAGTAGGCACTCAATAATACGAACTGAAAGACTGTGGACTTCACACACACCTCATTATACAAAAGCAAAGGTCGTTCTGTGTGCAAGCATGTTGTTTTATCAGCTGTAACCATGAAGCTTATGCAAGCAAGAATCCAGGCAGTCACCATGAACCATCTGCTGATGAGAGATTGGCTGCATGTCTGACAGTTCCTTGGGGGAGGGAACCTTTGTTGTGGGACAGCTGCAGGGCAGTTTTGGTTCTCCACACCAAAGTAATCTCAAGGAAAATGTCATCCAACTCTTTAACACCTATTTCTTGAGCTGCACAATGAAAATCATTCATTATCTCTGAGACTTCTCTACCTCCAAAACTCTAGGACTTTTCTGCAACTTTTTATCTTGAAAAATCTAAAGGTCGAAGCCTTTAGAATGGGTGCAAGAATTGCACAATGAACACTGTAGACTGGCCAGCTGTTAAATACTCTGTCTCGGAGCACCTGGGGTCTCAGTTGGTTAAGCAACGGACTCTTGATTTCTGCTCAGGGTCATGAGATCAAGCCCTGCATTGGACTGCACACGCAGCAGGGAGTCTGCTTCAGATTCTCCCTCTCCCTCCGTCCCTTCCCTGCTCTCTCTCTCTCTCTCCCCCAAATAAATACATAAATCTTTTTAAAACATAACTACTCTGTCACATTTATTTTCTTTCTTCTTGTACATATGTGAGTCTGCTTGTGTGGATGTGTGCATGCACATACACGTGTGTGGTGTGTGTGTAAATCTGTGTCTACATATACACAGGCATTAGGTGCACAAGTGAGTATCTATGTATATTTGGCTTGAATTATTTGAGAGTTCATTGCAGACTTTGATGTACTTCATCCCTAAATACTTCAGCATAAATCTCCTTAGACCAAGAATAGTCATCTCTATTGCAATTATCACACTCAAGAAACGTAAAATTTATAACTATATGGTTTTCTAATAAGCAGTTGGTTTTCAAATCCCTTAAATGTCCCCAAATGTCCCTTATAACTTATTTTTGATCCAGGGTCCAATCATGTGTCACCCATTATATTCAGTTGTCCTCTTGCTGGAGTCTCCTTTAATCTGGAATGGTTCCCCAGACATGTTTGCTTGTTTATTTCAGGCCCTTGACGACACTGACATTTGTGTAGAGTCCTGGGCCAGCTGTTTTCCAGAATTTCCTTTCATTTTAAAATAACCTGATCGTTTCCTCTAATTATATCCAGGTTTATTAAAGTCTCTTGTTGGAAGAACCTAACGTGACCAATATAAAGTAGATGTGAAATAATTATGGTTCCCAAAAAGAATATTTAGGCTGAAACACCAAACCAATGAAGGATAAGAACACTTCTGACATAGGTACCAGATCTCACCTGATAGAAGAGCCTTCTCCATCTGTTAAATGTCTCATAAATGCAATCAAGTTAGTACTTCCCACATATCATTCTCACACATACCACCTTCAAGAATTTTGTTATGCCCAGGTTTGATGTGTGTTAACATGTGTGCTATCTTTTGCTTTAATTCAGTCTATTTATTTAAACTATCATCCTAAGGAATAATATCCATAAAAATGGTTTTGCTATGCATGCTCTATTTTTCTAATACCTATCAAAGTACACAAAAATACCCAAAGCAAACTTATGCACATCTAAAATGACTTCCGGTCCCACAGTGGGCTTCTTGGGGAAATACTGAGTAGAGTGTAGTCATATTGCTGTGTGTGTTGTGCGTGTGAGTGAAGACAGAGTTGGCATAAAAGGCCTTCTCAAGAACTAAGGAAACAAGAAGATGCCAAGGCTGTCGGGCCAAGCCAGGAACAACATCCAAATAAATGACAAGTCCTGCAGTTCCTGCGAGGCGCAGCTGCTATCTCCAGTCCCCTGACACCAGATTGATTGCTTCTCTATTCATTTCCCAGGCCCTCAATAGGCAAGATCGAAAACAGGCTCAGGAAAATGCTACTCAGGCAAATTTAGACACTAAGGAAGGAATCACTGTGTCCTCCAGAAGATCACTCTTTGTGGCCCATGAAATATGCATAGTGGACCGCAGAATTCCTGATGTTTCATACCCCCTGTGCCTTCCAGAAGGAGACTGAGGCCCAGAGATGCTGGGTGGGTTGTCCAAGGTCACATTGCCGTTGATGGCAAATAAGGAACTTCATCTACAACTTCAGATCCCCAGGGCCAGTTCATTCCATACCTCGTGTTGAGGCCTGAGCCAATATAGTTTTGTTGTTGTTGTTGTTAAATATATAAAAACCATACATATATACACCATTACACATATAAAACCATATTTATACACACACACATATATATACACATATATAATCACATACACACACACACACACACACACACTCTTGCTTCCTGAATCCCTCCTAAGAGTTCTTCGAACCACAAATGTTCCTACCCCCCATGAAAAGGCCGTTCTCTGAACCTCACCCTTGTCATCTTTGCTACTCACAAAATAATCATCTTTCCCTGTGGCCTTTCATATATGAAACACGTAGCCTAGGCCAGCCCACACTCAAATGCTTCTAGTAGTTCTACCCATCCCAGTTTCGTCCAATGTATAATCATACTATGAAACTCAGCATTAGACCTCCAGAAAAATATTCTAGGGCTAGACCTTCCACCTCCTTTCTATCTCAGGTCAAGGCCTTGTGGAGCAGAAGGCCTGGGTGGCTCCAGGATACGTTGGGGAAAAGCCCACACCTGTACTGGCAGCTGGTAGACAACAATATCCATTGGCCCTGGATGCTTTCAGGGGCTCTCCCCTATCTTTCATCCCAACATCCGAATGGTTACTAAGTTCTCCCCAGAGTCTGTCTCCTCCATTCGCTCTTCTCCTTCCCTACTGATACACCTTGGTGCATGCCCTCATCTTCCTCCCTTACGCTGTTAGAAGGTACCCCCCTCACCCCGGTATCCCTGCCCACTGCTTGTCCACCAAGCTGCCTTCTACACCAATGGCTCTCACAGTATGGTCCAGGGACTCCGGGGGGTCCCTGAGACTTTACATGAAGACACGACTCTTTCCATGATACTGTAGACATGATTTGACTATAGACACTATGTAGACTATTTCCATAACACTACAGATATAACATCAAAGATATGACTTGCTTTTTCTATGCTTATTCTATCAAGAGTATACTGGGGAGTTTTCCAAAGGTTTTCTGACATGGGATATCATAACAGAGTGAAACCAGGAGTAGATATGAGAATCAGACTGTCTTCTATTAAGCAAGATGTTAGAGATGTATAGAAATGTATAAGGATGTCACTATTCTCATTGAATTTTTGTTCTGGAAAATGAATTATTTTTCATAAATATGTGCTTTTATGTTAATAGGTAATGGGTTTATTATTATTTTAATGAAATGGTAATCATTTTATTAATTTTCAGTTTTAATTTCTAATATGGTAAATAAGGATAATATAATCCACATAAACAAAAACTAATGATCCATACAGTATGGAGTAAATACAGTAAATCCCTCATTCATGATAGCTCTGCTTCCCTGTTCATATCCTAATTCATACTAGATCTCTAGGTCTTCTGCCCCTCCTCTCTGTCAGGTGCAATTATCAGTTTGATCTTTCCCTCAATCCATCCAGGGTCTCTAAAGCCCCTTTGAAGCCATTCTCACCAACTCACGGCCCTAGAAAATATGACTCTTTTCTCTCTGACCTCATTGCTCCCAGCACATACATGTTGCATTCTGCCTGTAATGCTTTCTTTATGAGCTCAGTTCTCCATAGATCTCTCTCTCCCTCTTACATCCACAAGCCCTCAGGGGTCAGAGACTGAATCTCACAATCTATATCTTTGTATCCCTGGTCCCTGGAACAAATACGTGTTTGTTAAATGACCTGAACACAGGGGAAGTGGAATAAATGTGACAATGGATTTTAAAACATCAGACAAGGGGAAAGAGAATGAATGAGAAACGGTGGGATCAAAGAATATCATATGTCCAAGCTGGGGAGGGGTCTGCATGAAGCAGTGATTTTTAAAGTCACTAGGCACAAGGATAACTTAAGGAGCTTGTTAAAAATGCAGATTGTTAGTTCTACAGATGCAGCAATTCTGACTTGGCTGGTTTGGGGCAGGCCTAGAACGCTTCAGCTCAACAAAACACAGGGTGAATTCTGATGATGGGGGTCCTTGGAACACACTTTATGAACCACTAGCAAAAATAATGGGCTGGGGAGAGGGACACTCAGGGCAGTGGTTACTAGATTAGGCTGGGCTGAATCACCTGGGAAGGGGAGGTAGGGAGAGTAAGGAAGTCTTGATAAAAATGTGGTTTCCTGAGCCTTGCCCCAAGTCTTCAGAATCAGAATAAGAATCAGAGTCAGAATCAGAGGTGCATCCTGTGGGGCTTAGAATCAGGAACCTTTACTCCTGTGGTTAAAGTGCTTAGTCATAAGAACTGGAGCAGGGGTATTAACTTCATATATTCATTCAATCATTGCCATTCCTTCCTGAACCTCCATCTATGATGCACAGACCATATGGTGCCCCAGGATGTAATGGTAAATACTCATAAGGAAAGACCCTTTGGAGGGTCATATAAATAGATTCTACGGAGAAGATGGGGACCTTTTGGGAAAATACTAGATTAACAAAAAGACCAAAAGAACTGTTTCATAGAAAGGACCAAAAATCTGGAAGGATGAGCATCTCCCAGGTTTTCCAGAACTGCAGTGTCCACACGATGCTTACGGATCCTGCTCCCATTGTCTCCCTACGTAATCTAGACCCACTCAGTACCACTCAATACAGCAACCACTAGTGGCCGTGGCTACCGAGCACCTGAAGTGTGGCTCCCATGATTGAGGAGCTAAATGTTTAATTTTATTTGTGATTAATTTATATTTAAAACCCAATATGTCAGTTATTGGAAAACATTCAAGTATATTTGAAACAATGTGGATATATGAACCTGCTTTTTCAATTGTCAGTTTTGTGAAATCTGAACATAGGTCAGATGTTTCTGATGAAAATTCCGTGTCCAAAGTGCAATGTGCTGTATAAAATACCTACTAGTTTCATACTCGCTATGAAGAAAAAAATCAATAAATTTTAACTCAAGCACATGTCAAAATGACAATTTGGATATATTGGGTTAAGTAAAAAATGTTATTAAGCTCAATTTTACTTTTTTCTTTTTACATTTCATATGGCTACTGGAAATTTTTAAATTCTGTAAGTAGTTAGCATTATATTTCTATTGGAGAACACAATTCCATTCAAGATGGTATAGAATGTGACTATTGAATATTGTCATTAAATATTATGAAACCATCTTGGAACATTACTTTATAGAGGGAAATGACTGTTCCTTTATAAATTAGTCACCCCGGGGACTGCAGGCAGATTCCAAGGATGCTATCATTTTGGAAACTCAATCTTTTCCAGATCTCATCCCTCCTGCGTCCCCAATGGTGGAGTGGCTTCCAGGACAGCTAATGAGTCCCTGCTGAAAAGAACCCACAGAATTTTCAAGGTCCAGGCTGTTGTTTAAACACCTGATCACCCTCTACCTTTAGCAGCTTTACTTCAAATGACTTTGGCTTATTTCAAAACACCAGACCCACCTTTAAACAGTCTAAGAATTCTCTCTGATGAGACTATTCACAACATGCCACCCTCTCTCAAAGAAGACCCAATGCCCTACTGCATAAAGGCAACAGCATCTCTCTCCAGAGAGACTAATGAGTAAGCCAACCATACTCTTTAGGTAGAATTCTAGCATGCTTGCTAAACAAATTACCAGACAGCGACATTTTTTACAAACCCCTTCTGTGGGTTTCATCTGTCCAAAACTGCTCTCATTGTTATTTCGCATGTTATCAGGCACTGACTCACATGTTGAGACAGAGGATGAGGTCCTCTGTCTCCAGGGGTCTGTGGTCCCCCATTGAGAGGTCATGACTATAGTGCAAGGAATCCACAACTGTGGGAGGTCTTTTCTGACTTTTTTTCCCCCCCACTGATCAACAACCGGAATTTGGTATTTTCTTGAGTTTTAAAGACAAGCAACAGACTACACGACTGTCACCAGGGCTTGTGACATCACCACTAAAAAATCACACCTTTTTTTTTTTTATATATAGCAACACAGTTGTTCAGAAATCTTGAAATATCATTTATGCATATCACAACTTCAAAGTCATAATAATTAATTTCTCCTGACCAAAGCGCCTCCTAATACAGAGAGACAATTACTGGTCAACTTCTCACCTGGTAGTCACGCTGCCACAAAAGGGAAAGGAGCATCTCCTCACTCAGTGATCCAGACACCTAGGTTGCTTAATGGCTGTTCCTATCTACACTTATTTATTCTTCATGGATAAATAGAAGTCAACCATTTAATTTATTTGTTATAGTTTTGCAAAACTGGACAGTCTAAATGAGAATGTTTAATTCTTCATAAGTTAGCACTGTCTTCTGAAATATGACAGGTATGTGGGCTACAAGTCTAGACCAGGCAAGTTCAAACATATCTTATGGTGAAGCAGACTACTGAAGTGTGTTATTTTTTTGATAGTAATGACAGATTTGGTAGTGATATAGGTCATGCATAGTAAGTTCAGTCTGACAGAAATTTCAAGAATCCCTGAGAATCAATGCTTTCTGGGTATTTTTGTTGTTGTTATGGTTCTTTGTAATCTTACATATTTTAATTTTTACATTTAAAATATTTTTAAATTTAATTTAAACAAATAAAAAATGTTAATTTTACCTTAAAAAAAATAAAAAAGAGTACATAGGTTTAACCAGACTTCCAAAAGGATACATAGCTAGAAAAAATGGTTAAAACCCCATGAATTAGGCATTGCATGACTAATCCAGGACCCTGTACACCCATGTGTATTTATTATAAATATCTGCTACAGGTGGAATCCACAAATGTTACCTGGCACTGGTCACAGTCATATTCACCTCCCCCCACCCACTCCACCCACACCGAGAAGAAAGATTTCTCTGTATTAGTCTCTACTGTTATCAGAACCAAAAAAAGTTAAAGTAGAGAAAAGAACACGATTTTTTAAAAAAGAAGTAAAGATGCACAATTTCACCTGTTAAAACCCTAGAAGTTTAAGATGCGTTAGAGGTTTTGGAGCTTGGGAAGTGAACATTAACTTCTTAGTGACTCAATAAATTACCATAATAAATCAAATAAATTACTCAAAAAATTAATTTTTCTAGAAACCAGTTGGCTCTTCCACCTGCAATATGCAAAGTGAATTAAAACCTTGCCTGTTATTACTGAATCTATTTCCCTCAGTTAAATACAATATGAATGTATATTTAGAAACACTGCAACACCTTCCAATTTAAAAGAAAGTGATGTGGGGCTTAGAGGGTAAAACCAGGCGAGGCAGAGGAAAGTGACGTACATTGAAGACCCGTATTTCTCAGCACTGTTGTCCCAACGTTTAGAAACCCCTGGCATAAAAACAATGCTGTCACTTTTGGAAATTTTGTTCTTCTTCTTTTTTTTTTATAACACCAAAAGCCAGCTTCAGCCCACAATTTAATATTGTCAATATATTTTCTTCATTACACAACTGGCACACCAACTGTTACCTAAGCACTTCACTCTTCAAATCCCACACCCACACATTCTGAACTCATCTGCACCCAGATATGAATAAAGATGAATAGCATCTTGAGGAAATAGCTTCTCCATTCTCCAATGGCAAAAGCCATAGAGCAAACACCTCACAGTATCTGAGGGATTTCTCAGAGGAACAAGAAAGAACCCTGAAGCCACCATTTTGTCAGGAAAATCACATCCTTCCATGGCAACCTGCCCACCGGGGATTTGAAATCCAAAGGGATCTCAGAAGTCCTTTCTAATATTGAGGTTCTGCGACTTTTCTTTAAATGCCTTTTCTTTTTTATTTTACTAAATTTTGGGTAATTAGGTTTTGGTAGGTCAGCAGCCCAACTCAGTATTTCTTTATGGAGAATGGTTCGAGGAGACCTTGATGAAATTGGAAATGCTTGGAAATAGTCACTTGCTTGCATGCTGGGTAAATAGGAAAGCATGCTGACTATATTTATTTTACTATCATTATGTCTCCATGGGGTGGGCTAGTAAAAAAGTGCAAGCTGTTAACAGCTTGGTATATACATACACACACACCCCACACACAGTATATGCTAAAAGAGTTTATTTTTCCTTCATCTCAAACCATGACTGCAGAAAATCCCCAATACTCAAATGAATTTTCTTCCAAATGTTTGTTTCTAAAATGGATGCTGGTCAGTCCATTCATTAGTGTTCATTAATTGGACAAGCTATTAATGAAGGCCTACTATGTGTCTGACTGGTAAAGAACATCACATTCAGAGGTCTAAACACAGGCATGTCTTTACTCAAAGAAATGTTTCACAAGGTGGGTAGGTGCCCGGACTAACCTAGAATAACCTCCCGTATTAATCATCTCAGGCTGCAGTAACAAAATACTATAGCCAAGGGAACAGCATGGCCAATGTCTTTTGAAGGATACCTCCTTGGGCTGTAGATGGCCTTGTTCTTAATGTATC